>NW_028185594.1:4001714-4010145 GCF_003343005.1 Rhea americana
TTTTTGTCTGTTCTCTCCCCCCACCCCCTTGAGCTGAACTGGTAGGATATTTCTGGCTGTAAAACTTGACTTATATTGTAACTGATATATCAGTCCTACTACTTGTTTTGAACTTTTTTTTTTTAAAACATGTAGTCTAGTGAGACTAATGGTATAGGCCTCATATAGGAGTGTAGCATCTTTTCCACATATGAGAATAAGAAAGCAGAAAGAGAATGATTCTAGTAAAAACAGTTTATAGAAAGCAAAAAGTAAAAGTGCTTGAGTTGAAACATAAAGTTTATTATTCTACAATTATATATATGTCTGGTAAGCCCAGAGCAGGTTTAGGAATTGTTAAGTTCTGAGTTTTGAGATGGATGTGGTTCTTTCACTGTGATGCTAGTGGCAATGATTGTGGAAATTATTGTGACCATGTCTGTTTCGCTGTTTGTGATATGGAAATGATACTACTTTGCTGAGTATGTAATGATTAATTTATAAAATGTTTTGAACATCCAATGAGCCATGAAAATTCCAGTTAATGTTTTATTGCAATATTTAACTATTTACATAGCAAAACAAAACATGTTTTTAGAGCAAGTTCATGAATTGTGTGTAAAACACACACATTTCAATTTGTTTAATACTGAAGAATGTCTTCTGTTATTGTAGAAATGTAATTAATTTTATGAGTACTAGTGTCCAAAACCACAACAGTATTTAATAAATAGGAACTATGAGGAAGGAAGGAGAAACAAGGTTATTTCRGGAGGAACAGTTAACACTTAGGAAGGAAACACTGTCAAAACTTTTAACTTCTGTAATGGAAAAGAAAAATGCACAATGGACTTCAGAAATACATTTATTCATTTTATTGACTGATTTGTTTGCAAAATAGTTCACAAAAATGACATAGTTCAAAATATGGAATATATGCATTATTAATTATATTTTAACTCTTTAACTTCACTGTTGCCAGATGGGATGAGAAGAGATAAGTGTCCTGTGCTGCAAATGGCCTCCTGTTCAACATCTACTGTTTGCTAGCCTGGAATCACCTTTGGTGGAAGAAAAAGATTGRTACACCAAGGTTTGTACTAGAAAGTTGACTTTATGCTTGTATTCTATAAGATAAAGGACTATGTGAAACTTGGAAACCTTTTGTGTTTAGGTGCCTTAGAACTCTAGTTGCAAGTTTTTGCAGTCATTTTAATTAAAAACTCTGGGAKTCATTGTTGGTTTGCAGATCTTTTGAACAAAAAACAATTGCTTTTCCAGCCTGGATTACTATTCTGTTTGATCATTTTCTTGTTTGTTTTTTATTAACATACATCTTTCATCTGTATTGTGAATGCAACTGAAGAACTTATCATTAAATGAATTTGACAAAGTTATTGCTTAATAACCTAACAGTCTAAGTTGTATTCATAAGCAAAGTATTTGACTTTGCTAATTAGATCAGAAATTATCCCATTCTCCTGTCAAAGCTAGCATGCAGCTGCAAAATTGCCATCAGAGACTTCTGTTCCACTTTGCTTCCCTAGAGAATGCATTGGATAAAATAGTTTGCTGCATATGAGCCAACATTGGCATTTTTTTCAGTTGCTGACACGGCCAGTCATTGACAGTTTGCAGTCACTCAGGAGTTGTTTGATGGATAGTGTAGAGCATTGTTAAATAGAATATGAGTGTAATCTAGTAAAGCAGGAATCACTTTTTACAGCACAGATGCCTTTATATTGAGCATTGCTTGCTAGCTGAAAGAATACTATACTTCCTAATAGCTTGGGCATGCTGAAATTGAGGCTGAGGTAAAGCTTTTAYTGTGTGTTTTAACTTTTATTCTCTGTTGCTCTGTTTTTGACTCTCAGATGTTTGACAGAGTCAAGCCATCTGATGAAGTTTCTGCTACTTCCACACAAGGTGAGTAACTTAAAATAGATATTACTGTTGCATTTGTTCTTTTTCCACCATATTAATTAATATTAGAAGTTTGTAGTTTCAATTGCGTAATTTGATTTCCTGAATTTCAGCAAGAAACTTAGATGGAAGAAGTGACTTCTAGATCGTCCACATAGCTTTCATATAGATGCAATTTTCTTGTCATACTGGAAGCTGTTAAAGATATATTCATGATCACTGAGATAAAAATGCAGTATAACAGTCTAAATGTAGGTTGCCTAATCTTGATTCCAAGCAATCAGTAGGAAAGTTCCTGGTTACCTCAACCAAGAAAGGGCAAAGCTTGTTTTATGAAACTCATAGTGGATTTTTGAGGACAAAAGAATCTCTGTAAATATTTTCTTGAACTTGCTAGATTTCTTAATCTTCCTTTGAAATTCTAATTATGGCAAGTACAATATAAGGGAAGTAACTAGCTGCAGTTAAAGATTTCAATTTATTCCATTTGACTTCCTATATTTTTTCTATAGGAATGGAAAGACATGGTATTGAAGGCTCTCTACGACAGGAGAGTAATAGCAGGTGAGTTAGATGATCTAACTGGCATGCAGCTTACTGCTTACAGCAAGTAAAATGGGAAGGTTGTATTTTTCAACCTTGTCTGTAAACTTGCCTGCTAGATGACAATCATACAACGTAGATCAAGTCCATGATGKTAGCATACTACTAAAAGCTGTGGGGAAGGGGCACTGTAGCGCCTAAAAGCTAACATCAGTGGATGTCGGAATTTCTTGGTCTTCAGTCTTTTTATTTCCAAATACTAAAACAAACAAGGAAGAAAAGATGACTCTGCCTCTTTCTCGAGACACAGTTATTGTCAGACTATAGTTGACTCAAATTAGAATTCGTGTTCAGCTGTGCCTTCAATCCCTGTTATCCTTCGTTCTACTTTTCTAAAAAAATTTCTTTAGTGACATTTGTTTGGGAATTTCTTAAAAATGGTATGCTGCTTGCCATTATCATTTTGAAATGGAAATCTTAATGGTGCAAGGTTGTTTCAACTCCATAGTATAACATAGATATTCAGAATTTTCACATTAGGTACTTGAACTAGCAACCCAACAGTTCTCATTTTCTTACTGAAATGTCTTGGTGTTATTAATTTCTTCTTTCAGTTTACACGCAAGAGGGCAGGAATATCCTGGGCCTGGTGTATCCACTGTGCAAAATAGACAAGGATACTGCAACTGCTGCCATGTACACTACAGTAATCTTGAACAGGTAGGAAGGCTGCTGACTAATTCAGCAACAGATAGCAAGAAGTATCAGCAAGATTTATCAGCTTGTAAAATGTCAGTCTCTATTCTGAAAAACCAATACTGAATGGAAACTGAGAAATTTGTTAATTGCACAATGTATCTACCCATCTCATCTGTTAAGTATTATAAAGAAGATGGTCAAATTGCATGCTTTCTGCAGTCTACTTTTCTAAAATGGCAGGCTGCTGTGCTTTGCAGCCATTAGTTTTATTTCTGTGGCTTTATTCTTGAGATCTGTATAAATTGTAAAATATTGGGGTTAATATGTTAGATACCAAAGCTGAAGCCATTTGATCAAATATTTACTTTTCTGTTCTTTAAATCTACCTTTATTTGTAGTCTTTTATACTTCTGTTAATTAGAAGGTAGAAACCTATTTCATCTTGTATGCTCATGAAAATTCTCCTTTGAGTGAGTTACAGGCTGTTTGTTCATATGATGTTCAAAAATGTTTTTAATCATCATTTATAGATACCATAGATTTATGCTAGTCATGAGATTTGTGAGCATCTTGCAGAGTTGCTGATTTAGGTTCCAACTCAGCAAAGTACTTCAATACATTTTAGGATTAGTTGTGATTCCCTATTGTGACTATTCATTAAATTTAGCTGCATATTTGAGAATCTCAGTGAATCAAGGCATTAAAGAGTAGAAAAGACTGATGACTTTACTTTTTATTTAGATATTTTTGTTGTAATGGTTTATATTCAGCCTAGGAAGTCATCTTTATGGAGAGGTCACTGTGTTAACAATAGTATTAAATTAGTGGTATGTTTCATCTTTTGTCAGCATATTTTCAGCTCCCAGCACAGACATTTTACCACTTACTGTAGGAGTCGTATCGGTACCAGTAGCTTGATGGAGCGTTTCCTGCAAGATGTTTTGCAGCATCATCCCCACAGATACCATGACAACAGGTATAAGAGATGTTTGTTTTAACTATATGTCTGCAGAATGCATATATTGTGAATACTTATTTCTCTGCCAGTGCTGAGCAGTCAATTTTGTCCATTATAGGTGAAACTTTTGTATTGAGGCAATTTAGAAAAGAGTGTATTTACATAAACATTGTCCAGGTAGGTTTCTTTTATGTTGTCTCCCTACTTGCTTCCAAATTTTGTTTCATTACTTAATGATTTGATACAGCTTTTTTGATAGCAACTGGATGTGAAGACCTAACAAAAAGTAAGAATGTATGGGTCAGCTAGTATATTGGTAGACTGTAGAGCCTGACACACACTTATAAATTCTTGTAAGGCATACACTCTGGGCGTGTGTGTGTGTGTAGTTTTAAAAACTTATTTTATATAAATAAGTGTATACCTTATAAGAAGATATATAGATATATGCACATGTATCTATATATATATTTAGCAGTATATTTTATGGTATGTATTGAAAGAGTTCATAATTTTGGGTTCTTGACAGTAATTGTTGTTTGTCAGGTGAATATTTGTGTTTACTTTTTCATTATTATTCATTATTGTTCACACATTCAGCTAATACTTAATATGAATTGYGTTAATTGGCCAAATCATTCGTGCTTATATTTTGGAAAGTGTTCTCTTCATTCATCATGAGCATGTTTAAGAGTGACAACAATGTGAGTGTGTAGATTTGTCTCTGTAGAACCACCAGCTGAAAAGAAATCAGATAAGCCTCACTCCTGGTTTGTTTTGTTCTATGAGCTGATTAAAAAAAAAAATCAGTCTTAAGTCCAGTTTAAGTACATCAGTTAGTGTATCTTGATGTAGAACTTATTTCTTTTCTTTTTTGGTATCCTTGTACCTACTTGTTTCTCCAGTTTGCTTTTGTTGACAAAAGTTTATTATAAATAACATGTTCTGCAGTGTTCAGTTGAAGTACTAGGATAGATATGATGAACAGGCAGAAGTCTGTTTTGTCTGAAACCGATCATATTGATATTATCAGGRATGTGGCAGAACAGGCTGTTAGGCATGTCTATAACAAATCAGGCTGGGACATGAAGCATATCACTACAAACAAATTAATATTTCTAGCTTGAAAACAGCCAGGATTTTTTGTCATAAAGAAAACATAGGATGTACTTTTAATGCAACAGCCATATGAAAAAGGCTTGTATCTCCCGAGTTGCTGAAAATAAAAGGTTATTTCATTTAGTGAACAGAACCTGCTAACTGGGAAAACAAACTATCCATTCCACCTAGAACTTATCTTTTCAGATACCGGCATTATATTTGCCACCCTCCAGTCTCTTGTAATTGCAAACTATTAGTAATAGAAAAGTTTTGCTCTGGCATTTTCTTTTGTTTAGACTCTTAGCCTGTGATTATACCCAATATGTGTTACCAGGAATAAAACCCAGGACTGTGGCAGGTATCTATTAAACAACTTCTACAGCGAGGAGGAAAAACATATTTTGGCATCTCAGTGATGTCAGTTTGTTGTTGTTGCTTGCTGGATCTCTATAGGTTGGAGGAAACTCATCCATCTGTTTTGCAAGCTTCCTACGTCTGGTGTGCATGAGCTGTACCATTTACCAGTTTAGTTTTCTTATCTTCACTTAAATTGTTTATTGCAATATGTAAGGTTATATGCACATACATATATATACCCCCAACACACTGTTTTTATGGATACAGAGGCAGGTGTATGTCTTTTACATGATTTCAAACATCATGTAAAATTGCAACATCCTAGCTAGGCATGGTGGTCTTTATCTTCCAACCTCTAGAAAGTAACCAACATAAAATTTTGCAGTTTAATTTCAGTATTTAGCGTTTGGACTCAACCTTACCTATGCAGCCATAAGCAGTGAGTCTGTAATAGGCTGCTTTTTTTTTTTTTTGCRTACAGTAGTGTGGCTTGCGCAGGATAAAGGGCTCTGGAAAAGTGGGAAAGAGATCTGGAGGTTCTGTTGCATACAAGAGCTWTCTGCAGCACTATTCACAGAAAATTTTTGTGTAGCTCTTTAAAATACCCCAGAGGTGAAAGAGAACTCTCTAGAGTTTTGGAGGCACAACGGCAAAACCAGAAGGGACCAACTTTTCTTTCCTGAACTATCTCCATCACGCTTGGTTGGCAGTACTTTGCTGAAGGAAAAGCAAATGTAAAGCTGCAGGTTTGCAGTTGCTGTAGCCTGCACAAATACTTACAAATGCAGAGAAAACAAATAATTCCCTTTTATCTTTATAATATAAACAGTAGCTATTATGGCTATATAGATTGCAAATACATATAGGAGACCTTTACTTTTTCTTCAGCAAAGACCTCTATTATTCATTCAATTGTTTTTTATTGTCTTCTTTTGCCACAGTTTTATTTAACAGGTTAATTAACCCATCTAATGTCATATTATCAGAGAATGGGAATGTACATGTCAAGTTCCTGCATCTCAAATATAACTTCTTAAAACTTGCTGATACAGTTATTTGACATTTTCTCATTATTCTTCTGTATATTGTTAAACAAATTGATTATTCTTTTTACCTTTCATCAAAAAAGAACAGGATGTTTTGAAAAGTATACATCTTTACTAAACTATGTAGTCTACAAATTTTGATTTTATTTAACTGCTGGCTATTAGTGACTCTGTAGTTCTCCTTGTGACTTGAATAAGTAGGGATTTTGGTGCTCATGATATTTAGTTCAGGTACCCTGCGAAGCAGTCTCGGGGCTCTTAGTAATTGTTTTTGAGAGGTCACAGAGAATGTTTGGTGTTTCAGAAGGACTGGGGAAGAACAAATGTAGAAACTGTCATTTATTAGTAGGGGCCCAGAGAGAATCTTCTTATAAATGTCTTTGCTTAAATTGTAGTATTTCCCTGAGAACTGAATAAGCAAAATGAATCTAGAAGGTAATGAAGGAATGAGTAACAGTTACTGCTGATTTATCAGAGCAAATCATATCAGGCCATTCTAATTTCCTCCTTTGACAGGATAACAGACCTTGTGAATAGAGGAGAACCATCTTGATGCCATCTACCTTGTGTTTAGCATGGTTTTTGACGTGTTCTTATATGAGGCTTATAAGCAAGCTAAGGAAAATGTGATTGGAGATAAAATGATAATAAAATGAGTATGCAGCTGGCTGGAAAACTGTATTCATAACTATCAGAGAACAAAATACAGTAGTGGATCACAACTGAGGCTTATTCCAAGGTTTGAAGTAGGTGGCTCCAGGTATGATTTTTTTTTTTTTTTTTTTTTTTTTTTTGTGGTCCTATGTGTGTTTCTTCTGGAAACTTGCACCTTTAGTAGTAAATCTTGTCAACTTCAAAGGAAATTACAATCAAATTTACTTGACACTTCTATGGGCAGATGAATGCACCATAAGGGAGTCAATGGAAGCTGTCTGCTATGTATTAAAGCAAGCATCCCTATGGCTTTTGCAAGGTCTGGTTATAACTTTCAGGTGAAGGGCCCTATTCCCTCTTCAGTTATATTTACTTAATTTTGTATTATTTTCATTGGATTTCCCAACAGTTACACAAATTGAAGCTTTCTGGATTTATACGATATGTAAGAGAAATAGAAATCCTACAGAATTAACAGACAGAGTATTTTGTATCTGTCTATTCTGTTAATTTTGCAAGAGAAAATTTGAGGTGGTCCTAAAGATAGGACTTTTAAAGAATATCTGCAGAATATATAAAAATCTGCTGTTGTTGCAGTGAGATTGAACAGTCATAACTAGGCTTCCTGTAGAAGTGAGTCTGAAGCTGGAAGATTTCTGAGAGAAGCAATGAGCATGGGAATATCTTGTACTATATTCCGGGTTCTTATCGGACAACCACATTCTGTAGTGAAAGGGGTGTTTATACTGAATAGTGTTTTTATGATATGCAATATTGTAATGTTCCRTTTACTTGTGGCAAGTTATTATCAGTTATAGTTTTACCAATGAAATAGCTTTATAAGCTCACAGCTTAGAACAAAGAASAAGGCTTAATCTTGCTTTGTCCTATTTATAAAATTATAGTATTGTCTTTTTGGCCATTCTTAATAGATAGGTGCATGAACAGGGTAACAAACTAATGCCCAAATTGTTGTCATTAGCTTTGTGCAGCACTTTCTCACCCTTTCCCTCTCCTTCCTGGCACTTTTTTTTTTTTCTTTTAATGGAATTGCTGAATCTCTTTACTGAAGTAGTAAAACCAGTAATCTGATTTTATTCTTTAGGTGTGAGGCACTCTAGGTAACTATTTATTTTGGAGGGTTTTTGTTTGTTGTATTTTTTTTTTTTTT
>NW_028185594.1:4010181-4075201 GCF_003343005.1 Rhea americana
TTTTTTTTTTTTTTTTCCTCTAGACCAACCTATGATGACATACCACTCCCGCTCACTCCAGAGGCTGCTGGAAATACTTGCCTATCTCCAGAAGATACAGAGAAAAATAATAGAAGCAGACAGGAAGCTTCCAGCGAGGACYGGGAGTCCATCTGTGAAAGGAGATCTTCTGCTCGATGCCTGTCTCACAAAGGCACAAAGGAAACTTCTGTAATACAAGCACTTATTCAGAAACTAGAAAAAGAACAGGAACATACTACAGGAATATCTCAGCAGTCTATGGGCATTTGTAGCAGTGAAAAAGGGCATACCCTGAGAGATACTCCAATTGCAAATCAGAGCCATGAAGGCCAGTTTACAGCTGTGAGCCCAGTACCTCAACATTTTTCTGTCAGTCCTTTAATTCATAGTTCTTCTGTTAATCCTAAAGTAGTAAAAAATGTAGAGAACTTGGTGGCATCAAATATGATTCCACATAGTGGATGTGATAAAAAAAGAATGAAGGTGTGCAGTAAGGATGTGTTATTGAACCCATCCTTGAATCCTGCTCTGGCGCTGGTTCACCCAAAAAGCCCTTCAGTTTCACAGCAAAAACCTCTATGTCAGAATCTTATGTGCAGTCCCAGCAATTCTTTATGTATTACCTCAGGTCAAGCTCTATTAAAACACGATGGTTTACAAACTCAGGGTGAAACTTTGGTGTCTGACTTCCATCTCAGGGATACTGTGGGTATCAACAGCTGCCCAGATCTTGGGATGTCCCCACAGCTAGCAAGATGCAAAAAAATGAAGACAAACAGAGAAGATGAAAGTTCAGTGGATGAAACTATTGAAGATGTTATTCTGAAGTATTGCCATGGAACAACTTTTAAAGAACTACCTTTCAAAGAAGAGAATCCCTGTTTAACTTTTTCTTTGCTTCTGGACCATACTCATTTAGARGGCTCTGAAGTGAGTTTTAACTGTGATGCACCTGTTCAGTCAGGAGCAGACTTACCTAAGGCAGCTATAAAAAGTATAGAATTSCTGAAAGAGGTCCAAATAAATTTGCAAGATAAAGACTATGGAGCACAGCTCTCTTCTGTTTTAAAAAGTGAGTCAATGGAGCAAATAGAAGCAGCGAAACAGGATGTAATAGTTCATACGGAAGAACCAGTTCTTCCAGCTCTGCCTCATGTGCCTCCTTCTTTCGTGGGAAAGACTTGGTCTCAAATAATGTATGAAGATGATATAAAAATTGAAGAACTTGTGCGTGATTTCAGGGAAGGTCGTTTTCGCTGCTATTTTGACAGTGAATCCTCAGCCAAATGTGCAGGGAAGGGAATGAAGAAAAAGCGGAAAGATGAAAAAAAGAAGGATACTGTTGAGGGTAATAGAACAGAAAGTGCGCCAGTTAAAGCGCTGCCGGAATTCAATGATGCTTTAAGTGGTGGCTCTGATTTTGGTAACCCATCTTTAGCCTCAGATACACTATGCAATCCACAAATTCTTAAAATGCCTAGGAAAAGGACATGGCGCCTGGCTTCAAGATGCCAGGTGGTTAAAGTCAGCCGTGGCACCCAAACAAGTCTAGTGAACTACCCTGTAGCAAAAAGAAAAATGACTAGAAGAGAACTTGATCCAGCTGATCAAAAAGTAAACACTGTGTGGCCAGAGAATGAAAACACTCCGAACATGAAAACTAGGCTATGTGCCCTTAAACTTCCTGAGTCCTATAGCAAGATTATGAGCCCTGTACAGCCCAAAACGGTGGTCTATGTGCTTTCATGTCCAGAGATTAAACAATGTAAAGGTAAACCTACAGATGTTCCCAAAATGAGGAGAAATCGCTGCTCCACAGATAGCAAGGACTCTATAAGGTATAAATATAAACAGTGTTCTTTCAAGTATTATGACCCACTGACAAATCGAATTCTGAAAACGCCTCCTAAGAGTACAGGTGGAGAAAAGACCAAAAAGCCCTCCCATGTTCGACAGCTTTTCAGGAGTCTCAGCTTTGATGCAAACACGAAGAAGAGAGAGGGTATGCCGTCAAAGTCCTTTAATTGGTCAGACTTCAATAGTTCACCTTCAGTGTCTTTCCTGCCAGGCCCAAGTAAAGGGAATGGTAGAGCCTCAAGTCAAAAGACAGATGGATCTTCTGTTTCCACAGAAAGATCAGATTATCTGGTATCTGATCACTCTGAGAACTCTTTCAAACACCTGGCCATTTCACCTTTGAACTCTCATCAGTCTCAGGTGGAAGCAGATGGTAGACTAACTCCATTTAAGTGTAGAGCTGCCAAATCCTCTTTGACCTCCATCAGGAGTGAGCAATTGGGAAGAGAGAATCCAAAGGCAAGATGGAGGATAAAAGAAGGCCCTAATAAAGAACCAAATTTTTCCAAAAAGGCTGCAGGACCTATGTCTGTCAGATGTACTGTGAGGAGGAGAGGAAACCGAGTAACCTCAGGCAAACAAACTTCTGTAACTAAAAAACAGCAAAAAGAGGGGATAAGAAGGAAACTCCCTCCTTGTGCCCAGAAGTCTTCTGCGTTCTCCCTTTGTAGGCACCAGACAAAGAAGACTACAGTGGGAAAGCACCGTAAGAAAGAAAAGCCTGATGCTAAAAAGTTGAAGGTAAGGAAGAAACCGAAGAGGACCTTTCTGAACTCAACAGTCATCACAGGGATTCCAGAAAAGCAGCAGAAAGTCGCACTGGGATCCTTTCCGAAGAAGCCAGAGCAAACTTCTTCCAAAATAAGGAGGTGGGAGGTAAGTGGAGATAGGGGTCACCCTAGCACTGTGAATCGACCTTCTAGAAGAACCTCTGCTGTACCATTACTTCGAAACTGTCTTGTCCTACCAGGTGAGAGCTAGCCACCAAAACAGTGACTCTTTTATATAGCCAGCACCTGGAAACAGATTGAGAAAGAGGAAAGTGGGGGGGAAAAGTGGTCATAGAAAAGCAGCTGAAGTGCTAGAGCTGCAGAAAGTGCAAGCCAGTCTAATGTGAAACAAGTATAACTGTAAACTAAGCGCTTGTCCTTGTAATATGGGCACATTATGTATTGCACTGTTCTACTGTGTAAAGCTGCAGAAGTTGTGTATTTGCATTAAAAGCACTTAGAACGCTATTTACAAGACTTCACCTATACATCTGAAAAATTACAGGCTTAAATGGTGTCATATTGTTTTTTTTATGATATTACCAGTGCATAATATTGCACTATAATAGGGTAAATTAAGAGCTGTATTAATTAGTTGTGCCTATTCTCATTTTTTCATCTACTTCTAAATGACTCAGTTTTACTGGAAATTAAATGAAGATATACCAGTCTGGGGTGAATTAGATGTATATATTTTGTGTTTGTGTATATGCACACCTAATTCAACACATAACATACTTCTTATGGAGTGGCACTGAAATTAATGCAGTATGATACAATTCAGATCAGTTCAGCGCTTTCAAAAATACGTAATTGTACRTGTATTTATATAGACTTCTTTTTCTTTTTCTGAAACCTTGTCCAAATCAGCTATTTTGGACAAAAAAAGTCACTGTGGGCTTTCATCAAGCAATAATGGACCATGCTGGTAAAGAAATATGTCTATCCAGGACAGTGTTCAAATGGTGGTGGCTATAATGAAATCTCAAATTCAAAAAGAAATATAGGCTTATTTTTTTTTATAGGTTATTGATTCAGTTTACCTACAAATCCCACATCTCTTAGTGGGGGGGGGGGGGAGGAAGGAAGAGGTATGATATGAACAAATAGCAGTGATTTGTTCTAGAATTTCAACCTTAAGTTTGAGTTCCTGAGCTTTTTTGGATTTTAATTGGATGCATTGTCTAAATTTTTGTGTACTGTTGTTGAAAATTTCTTTCTTTTTTTAAAAGGTTGGTAAAATACTTAAAATGAAACACAAAGCAAAATCCACCTAAACTTATTAAAGCTTCCATATTTAAATATCTGTTTAAGACATTTAGATGAAATAATAATAAAAACATCCATACAAATTCATGTTTGGCCATTGATGGTCAAACTACTATGATGATACCTATGGTACAAAAGACCATAGTTTTTATTTAAGAGATGTAACAGTGACAGCCTATTCTATTAAGGTGTGCTTAAGAGATATAAGCACTAGTCTTGCAGATGCTTCTGTGCTTTAAACTCAATATAAGATTAACTATTCATTTGTATTGAGTTAAGCATATAGTTAAATATCAGAATCGGGGCTTTCATTTGTAAATCTACAATTGGGAGTATTACATACATCTATCCTGTTTTAAAGGTCTTTTTGGATTATATACATACGTGATAAATCTTTCAGAATGTAAGAATAATGTATAAAAGACAAGACCCAAGACTGTTCCATTGCAAAAAAAAAAAAAAAAAAAAAAAAAAAAAAAAAAAAAAAAAAAAAAAAAAAAAAAAAAAAAAAAAAAAAAAAAAAAAAAATCCAGAATCCAGTGAACTTCCCCATGAACACTAGTTTGAACTGAGATAATAGTGGACTTTAAAATGTTGTTTTAGAGATAATATCTGAAGTAAATATAAAAGCTGTCATCATAAAACATTCATAATTTAAAAAATGTTTTGGGTAAATTCTTGATGCATGTGCATATTTCCCATGATAAATAAGATGTGCACATAGTTAAGCCATCTGGAAACAATTCTTTTGCAAATCAAATTTAGCCTGACAGCTTTTTTTTAATAATTTCAAAATAAAAGTTGATTTCCAGGATGTATTTTCCATACAATTGTCAGTTGACGCAATCCTATGACTCTATCATAAGTCACTGGAAAACAAAGGGTTATAATGAATTCTTATCCTGTTAACTAACTGTGCCTATATAATTTAATATTTTGTCTAATATAAAATTGATTTTTTTAAAAGCAAAATTTTGAAGGAATGTTTTTTATAGGAAGGCTAGTTTTTAGATTAAAGTTTTAAAGCAARAAGATTTTTTTTAAGATAAASTTTATGTTTTAAAGCAAAGCTTTAAATTAACTATATAGATAAGTCCCATTCTAACATATTTTTGTGATATGAAAAAGTTTTCCTATCTTCCCATGTTTCCTAACTTTTCCCAGCTCATTTTCCACAGTATTGTACAGATGAAGAGTATGGATAGTTTTGTTTGTGAATAAGAATTGATGCACATTCTACTTTAGAAACACTAGTGAGTATTTGTTTACAGTCAAAAATACTGTTCTTCATACTTGTTTATTGCAAGTTTGTGTTCCTCCAGCACACAACTTTTCCTTGAAACCATATATTTTGAGGACTATATAATGACTAATTTTTTAGCATGTAATATCTTTTTTCCTTTTGTAAATAATAGGCCCCTCCATCTGTGTGGGTTTTTTTAAAGAAAAAATGTATTATATTTGAATAAGAGTATAAGTACCTATATATTTTCCTTAAAGTATGAAATCTAACAACTTTTTTTATTTTTAAAGAATAAAATTTGGGGTACAAGTCTGGAAGCACTTCTGTGCTTAACAGTGTCAAAATAAGATTTGCTGTATTTTCAGATTTTATTATATGCCTCACTTCTGACTGTTAAAAACCTCTTGTGCATGCTTAATAAAGATGAAAGAGAGACTGTGATAATAGAAGTAAATTTAGAAACTGACTTGGAAAGAGAACTGATGAAGATATGTGCAAAAAAAAAAAAAGAGGTTACAGAGACACAAAAAAATCATGTGTGAGAAGGAAGAAAGCTTTCTGTGGTCTTGAAATTAATCACACACTTCCTTATTAAGTAAATGGTCTGGATTCTGCTACCATTATTAAACAGCACATTATCTCATTAGCAGCATGGCTGAAAATTCAAAATGAGTAATGATTGTGGAATCTATACCAATAGAAAGCTTGAGAACTGAAAGGGTTTCTTACTGAAGTTCATAGGAGGGAGTTTTCTTGACAGCAGTGAACAAAGATGTTTGCCAGGGTTTCAATATGTCTTAAAGCAGAGAAAGATAACTGGATTAAAGAGGATCAAAGTCATGTTTTTAGGCTCTAGTTAGACACAGAATATTTAGTAGTAGTTTAGACARGTGTTCCCAACCATGTCTTATTTTACATATATGTAGTTCTGACCATCCTAAGTTTATACTTACGTTTTTTATATATTTCAAAATTTAAAAGTCTCTTTCATCACAAAGTACTCATTCAATCACTTAAAACAATCTCATATTAAGCAGCTTTTTTATTTACTTGTATTGTATACCTTAAGTGTGAACCAGACGCTTCCTTTGTCAGGTGCTGAGCAAACTCAGAATGACATTTCCCCAAAAGTTTACGTCTTATGCTTGCACCTAGCAGTTCTTCAGTTCTTTTTCTAATGGGCTTTTTTGCTTTATAGTTTGTTCTTGCAATTTTGCATCTGATGTTCTTTCGATTGTGGTATCAAAGTGCTCCTCTTTGGGATGCGGATTCAGCAAGGTATTTAATTGTATTTATAAAGTTTCATGCTGAATTCATGCCCAAATGAGAATACATGTCATTGTGATTTTTGTGTTCTAACATGTGGTAATGTATTTTGAAATATTACCTGCTACTGTAATTTTTTACCGTCTTTGTTTCCACTGTCTTTAGTCATTTAACATAATACAAGTTTGTAATAACACAGAGATATTACAAGCTTGTCCAATGCTACTGCTAGATGTTCTTCCATTGTATCCTCAGCTCATTAAATTTCAGGCTTATTGTTTACATGTTTTTTCAGTCATGCATTTGAATTTTTTTGTTCAGTGAGGATATAAATTATAGTATAGGATATTCCATTGGGAAATAAATTGGTGATAAGAAATAGAAGCGGATGGTGTCCTGATCCGAAGTGCGAAGGAGAGACTGGTACATGTGCTCCTGTGCTTGGGAATCTACTTACAGCACTGAGCAATGCTAAAAGGGAGTGGGATGATGATTCATAATTTCTCTTAGCTATCTTCCTTTCTCTTTCCCCTAGGGTAAATCTGCCTGAGAATGGAGCAATCTAAATTCATACTTGTTCTGGAAATAGAACGATGTTTGAACTGTTGATGTTTTTGGAGCAGATAAGAAAAGTAAAATGTACCYCTCATTGTAATGCAATTTAAATCCCAGAATCTTTTCATTAATGATTGATTTGCTATGAATTGCAGTATTCTAGACAATATTTTTCAGAAAATGTGTAGTGGTATAGATCTGAGCATGCCCAGAAGCAAAGGTTTTGTTCCTTGTTTGCTTGTAATGTTTTTCAGATAAAAATTTATTCATTCCTCCAACAGAACAAATCTTTTATTAAAATAAAGACTGAACTTGCATGTTTGTAGTTTCTTTATTCTTGAAGTGTAATTTAACTGAAACTAATTGCTATCATTTGTTGTGGAGAGAGCACTATAGAATGCCTGCAATAAGCTATGTCTTTGAAGAAGGTCAGTCCTAGTTTTAACGGATTTTCACAACTGAGCGATATCTTGATCCAGTGGAGTCTTCTATTGATTTCAGTGAAGCCAAGATCCATCCCATCCTGTGCCAAATGAAGCAGTGGCATCTTAAGATAACATTGCAGAAGCATTTGATGTGTTTTAAATATTTTTAATTGCATACTAGTAGCAAGAAATAAACAAACCAGCACCATATGGCAAGCCAGATCCCTGCAGAACTTATAAACTTTTTTTTTTTAAGAGTGTGCACTTAAATGCAGTCTGCAGCTGCATTTGGAAGTGTGAAAATATTAAGTAGTTTTCTACTTTATGCAGAATGGCTTGGCTTTGCTACAGTTGGGTAGAYCGAATCAGTCTCCTTCATGATAATCTTACAATGTGTGCAGAATTGTCTTCAAACCTGTATGTGCAAAAATACATTTAAGATGTTTTCTGGTAAACAATAGAATCCCTTGTGTAGAGTACTTTGTGCAGTCATTTGCTGTTGTAACAGGGCCTGTTTAAACCAGCATGATCTTTTGCAGGAGTGATGATCAATACATGGCTGAAAGGTGTATTCTTGCTAAGGCCTCAATATGTCACAATTTCAGGACATGCTTTGCAAGTTYGAACTCATACCTAAAGGTAGGTATGTATTATGTAGTTGTTGAGTCAGGTCGTATAGTGACTCACTATTGTGCTGTCAAATGCACTGAAGACAAAAGATATAGTTCAATGATCTAAAACCAGAGTTATAAACACAGTACTATAACCAAATTCTARATCTAGTGGTTGTATTTTTTGTGTAAAATGTAAGCAATTCATGATATGGTTTAGGGTGTCAGGAACAATGGAGGTCCAGTCCAAGTTGGAGTATTTTAAGAGTTGTGATGAAATTTATTACTGGCCTTCAGTGCTATTTTGGTTCATTGGAATCATTAGGGGTTTGATGCACAGAAGTTCTGCAGTTCTRTAGCCCTGGATGTCATAATTTTTTGGATTTTAGCCCTGGATTTTTTTGAAGTGATTTTGATGAAACGCATATGAAGATAACTCATTATTGTAAAATATGTGATACAGTAGTGTTAGTAATTCAAAACCTAGGCTTTCCTCAATCTTGGTCAATTTTTCTTCCTTAAGAAAAACTGAAAAAATTCTTCCCCAATATTAGTGTTCTTAAATACATTTTTTTAAAAATCTCTCCCATCCTCAAATAGAAATGTACCTTAGTATATTAAGCTGATTAACTTTTCCTGATTGCTGTGTCAACATTGCCACTGGTGCAGCTGAAAGTGTTTGTTATAGCATACCTGGTTATTTATGTTGTACAAATCGGTTGCAGAACCCAAACATGCCCTTGCTAGCTCAACCAAAGAGCTTGAATGTTGTTTGATAGCTTGGAGGTAGCACTGTAAGAATTAAGTGAAGGGAGTAGGCTTACTCCTTAATATACAGGTTGCATCCTGTGTGGGTGTGATGCACATACATAGCTGGCTTCTTACTACACTGAAATGTTTAGATGAAGAGAGAGGCAGAAATGCAGAGTGAGATTTAGATGTAGCAGAGGCAGGAGCCAGACCAATTAATTTATTCATTTTGTATATTTACCTTTGCCTTATCAGAACTTTTGCAAACGTGTCAAAATCCATCTTCCTGTGGTAAGTCAATTTGGATTCAGTCAGTCTTCCTTTCAGTTTGTTACTTTTATTTCCTTAATACTTTGATAGAGTGATATCTCTATACTTTTGTTCTTTTTGATCCTTTCAGCTACTGTTAAGAGGAAACAAATGAATATTATAAAGGTTATGTACCTATATCTTTTTGAAGGTTGAAGATAAAAGTTATAAAGCAGTATGGGACCATCAGCAGATTTCTCCAGATAAGGAAAGCAGCTTTATTAAAATTCTGACCTAATGATGACTAATCAATCAGTTGCCCAAATTGTGATGGAGATACTTGGGGGAGGGGGAGGATCCTCCTTTTTGATGGGATTAGACTCAATCTGCATGTAATTACAAATAAGCATATTGAATTCTCTGTAACAGATATTTTATGGCTTTATATTCCCAAATGTGTCTAATACTTCCATTTTCCAGTCTGTTCTAGAAAGTTGTCACTTCCTGAATTATTGGCAACATATTGTACTTCTGATTGAATCTGAGGTCAGGATAATGTTGCAGTCAAAGTCAGCATTTTTTTTTCACCTACCACAATTAGTTAATATTCATATAGCATTTTTATGGATGTGAGGAACTCTTTAAGTGTTCAATATTGTCAAGAACTGTCTTCAATATTCTTCCTTCTTTTTTTAGCATTTGTTCAATAGGTTTTATGAAATGCATTAGTAGAAAGCACCTTTTTTAAAGTTTAGAAGAAAACACACTAAGTTCTAGTATGCGTTTTACTTTCTATTTCCAAGTTTAAATAGCCTTTTCTAACAAAAACTGTTCACTTTTTCCCCCCCTGTACTTAGCAAACTTTATTTCTTCTTCACAATCCTTCATTTTTTTTTTTTTTTTGTATGGTCTGTCTTGCCTGTATTTGTAAGGAAATTGTTTGGTTTCCCATTATCAATAATTAGATAAAATAGTTTGTGATGAGAAGGGCTAGGGGAACAAGGGTTAAAACAGCATTCTTTCAGTGACTTTTTCTGCCATTGCTTTCTCTGAAGCAGGCTGCTAATGCTGTGCAAAAACCCAGGCTGCATTATGTTGGATTTTCGTACTGTATGACTTTGTCTCCTTCATTAAACATCAGTCATGTCTAATCTGTAAAACAGGGATGTAGATGAAAATGTTGTAGAGTAGCTAAGCCAATAATACCAGACAGATTAGCTTAGGACAGATTTTTTTTTTTTCCATTGCACTCTCTTCTAAATATGCTACAAGCAAAAATTTGATAAATTTATATCAAAGAACTCAAATTACAAACGTTCTTGGTGTGTGAGTCATTTGTCTTGCTTCTTCTGTACTTAGGGTTATCTTTCGGATGGCATTTTATTCTCATTTCCTTTTTTGTTTGAGTACTGTGGCATGTCCGTATCATTAGTAAAGAATGATAGTATAGTATTTAGGTCTTTTTGTAAGTGTACTAATTTCTTTGAAGTTTATAAGGAAAAGAATTAACATTTGCAAAAGGCTTTGCTGACCTGTGAATCTGAGTTCCATTGTACCTAATCCTTAATAAATTTGTGAATTACATCTGGGATGTGGGGATGTGTTTCCAAGTCATTCAGATTCCTCTGGAAATTTTGTCCATTTTTTTTCTTCAGTAGTGTTTTAAAGACAAACATTGAGGTCTCATCAGTGCCTCAAATGATGGTCAAAATGCTCAAGCTGTAAGAGGAATTGAAAGGACAAAGCAGTGAAATTTGGCACAAGTTTAGACTCTTGTTTTTAAYTTGTAGTTTAATGTTTCGAACACTTGAAGAGGACGATAACTTATATCATAGTCTCAGGTATGTGCTTTTAAGGAAGGTTCACAATTTTATTTCAAAGTGATGAATTCTGGTGGCATTTATATGCTAAATGTGCATACCTTTGTAGGCGAACTTTTTTAAAACAGCTGAGGCAGCTGATGGAAATGGAGGTCACAAAGCATCTCAGGTGTCTGAAGAGCATATTGTAAGCAGTGTGTGGGAGGAAACGTGTCTTTTTCAACTTTTTGTTATTATGTCACTTAATGCATCTAGAATTTCTGTTTTGTGATCACARAACATGCTTCTGCGTACACTGAAAATTAGTGCTAGAACTGATACTAAGTAAAGGGGATGGGGACCAATCGTTCTTGATGCAAGAGACTTGGATATAGCATAAAAGGTCTTTATACCGTTCATTGTGTGCTAGCAAGGCTTTATCCAGTCATATTGTGCATGCGTTGGGCTTATTCGTCAGCTAGAAATTTTTGTCAAAAGATGGAGCCGAAGCAAGTTGTCATGTTGAAGYAACTAAGATTTTGGAAAGTTTTGTAACGCAGAGCTTAATTTTGCAGTTTGAATAATACATCAGTTTAATAAATTACAGAACTGCTAAATCTGTTCCCTTCAACAGAGGACAATAGGGCACAAATCCAGTAAATTACAGCCCACCTCTCTAAGAGATTACTAGCAAGCTTCCATCAGTTCAAGGGGACCTATTTATAAGCTTAAACTAAAAGCTTTAAGTTGTTCTACTGATTTAGAGCCAGAATGCTCCATCTGTAGTAGTATACTCATCCTTGGTGTTGATCTGAGTTCATGAGTGTCGATGCAAAAACCTCCAGTGGTGTAAATGGACTCTGGACTGAGCCCTGAACAGGATGTGTTATACTGTGGAGTATTTGTTCTGCTATTCATACTCAGAATATTTGTGCCTGTTTACTTGATTTAAATATATGAATTATTTTACTAGGCAGTTACAACTATAGAAAGGAATAATTTTTACTTGAATTTACCTGTCTTGTCCAAAATGCCCAAGAAGATCAGTTACATTAGAGTTTCTCATCTGCTGGTTGCAGTTAGAAATCTGTTTAGCTCACTTTTGTTCAGCAGCTTACATGTTGGATAGCATAAAATCAAAAATCATTTGTTATTGCTCTGCTTTAAGCTAAAATGCTAATTTTTACTGCATTCTTAACTGATGTTTTGATTGCATGTATCACAACATAGGTGACTGCATAAATAGYTTGCCAGTGTATTTCTTCCAGCTGCAGAGCTGCCTCAGGCAAGCTATCTATAGCTTTGTTTTTGTGAGTGGTATGTCAAAACTATCTATTTTAAAATCAAATTAGAAAATRCCTTAGTACTGTAATTCCAGGCTTCACTTTCACTTTCAGCTATCCAAAAGCTCAGTATTTCATATTCATAGATTTAGTTATAAAACTTAACTTTTCTGAAGAAAAAAATACATGAAAGCTTGTTCAATTATAAATATTTTGGAGCATAGATATAAGCATTAAAAAAAATACTTTGAGGCTGAAATGTGAAGGATGTAGGGATGCACTAACTAGATAAGGAATAAGTAATACTTGTTTTCTTCATTCTCTGAAGGACTTTCAGCTGGTTATCTTGAAAATATTTCTTTATGACAAGCTAGTATTATGCATATTTTAAATGTGGAAAAAGCGAGGTATAAGCTATTTAAGAGCAAAATATTAAAAAAATGCTCATTAATTTTGGCTGTCTTCAGTTTCAAGTCAAGAGACTCACTGACTAACTTTTAGAGGTTTGAATGGCCCAGATGCTGGTTCAAATCTTTGCTGGGCATTTTTGAAGATCGGGCTCTAAGTGACATGAAATAAGTGCGTAAAGAGGCATTGAAAATTAATGGAGATCCTTGAAAATTTGGGGATAAGCAAGATTCCAGAATCCACAAGAGAAACTCTCCAGTTCTTTCCTTAACTGAGGTAAATAGACTGGACTACAGGGGCCTAACTTTTCTAATGACAAGGGCCTTGGTAAAGAGACTGAAGTTTACATCTTAATTACATGAGCCAAACTACATTTACCTCCTATGGATTAATAATTTAATCTATAAGCAGCCCTCCTTTTTTTCAGTGGAACTGTTCTCAGAATATGAAAGCCTTCAGCATAAGGAATGAGTAGCTTATAGTTGCCCATAGGTAGGTAACCTGAGGCATGTATGCAAATGATTTTGGAAGTGTTTTCTGTACTAAGTAATAGTCCTCTTTCTAAGATTAATCTTCTATAACTAAGCACTTTCTTTAAATATAAATGGCTCTGTACCACTTTTAGAACACTCAGATTACTTTGTTAAATTATTAACCAGTTTTTATCATCAGTAGGGGAGTTTTTATAGAAATGAGAACAGGATCTTACTCACTGGTTATTTTTAAAATGTGCCAGTGTGAAGGCTTGTACTCGTGACAAGGCTCACGAAGTGTAACAGAACTGTTGTGGTTTGGATTTTTAATTACAGAAATCAGAGATAGGAAAAGCTCTTTTGAGGCACAAAGCTCCATCCAGGTTTGGTCCTCGCAACGTGTTACATTCTGCTTCTGAAGTCAGTGGATGCTGAGGCTGCTCAGCAGCTCCTGTTAAGTTTTTAATCATATCATGGAATCCAGCTAGTAGACCATTAATAYTGAAGCAAGGGGAAGGCTGATATTTAAGATGGCTTAATTTGGCAGTAAGCATTTTCTGTCTTGACATAAGACTTGGCAGTAGGCTGTACATAATCTTCTCATCTGCCTCTTCTGTTATTTGCATTAGGGGCTGCAGGTACAGAAGCAGTGAGGTCCTGTTTTGATAAGGACCTGATGGAAGGAAGGACAGACTGCTGCACTGTCAGACAGTACGACTGGTGGGTTGCTTTTAAATATAGTGCAATTAAATATAGTGCAAGAATATATCAAGATCTACTAGAAAATTGAATTACCTTTCTGCAGACTACAGTTTACCTGTGTGACTGAAAGGTTGGACAAAGGAAAAAAAGGGGGAAAAGAAAACACTGAAGGGTGGTGTAACAAATAAGAATTGAAACAACATGGGGGTGTCTCTTCCTCTTAGGCCCTAGAGAATTATTTTCTCTAACTAAATTTCAAAACCTCTTTTTTAATCTTGCAAACCAGGTTCTTCCTATTTAGTTGTTTAAATGTTTTTTTTTTTTTTTTTTTTTTTTTTTTTTTTTTTTTTTTAAAGTAAATATGGCTTTCATGAAGGTGACTTGTGAAATTGCTGTACTTCCATTATATGGCCATTTTTTCCCTACTAGTCTCTATGCCCAAAGTTAAAAGCTAAGATTCAGAAATGTCATTCTTGCGCTGTGGTGTATTTCTACTTCTCCAATTTGCACTACACAAATGTTTTATTTTTGTTGAAAAATTACTAAATCTCAAAGTTGTATGTGGATACATCCATCTGGCAGTTTACACAGCAAAATGCTCTTCTAACATTAGAAAGGCATGTTCACTGGATGGCTGGCAAGAGGCCTCATCATTTCCTCCCAGTACAAGGAATGCTTACCACAGTGTACCTTGACCTGAGAGAGCCTTCTAAATATTCAGCCACCATTCATATTGGGGCAGAAATGTCTGCTGGTGRAGGTAATAAGATTCTCATGTAAATTCCTTGAAGGCAACTTTACTGCAAAAGTGGAAAAAAAGTAAGGTACTGCTGCTATCTCCAAGAGTCAGTTGGAAGAGTAACAGGGCTTGCTGTCAGCCTAATTCAAATCCCTCCAGGGGTTTGTGCTGGCTGGAGGTTGGTTTTAGCAGGATAAGTGGGAGTGAAAATATCTGGAGGTTTGAGTAAAGAAAGACACATTTTTTTTTTCCCCCTCGTTTGTGGGACGGGACTGGAATAACCCAAGTGTTGCAAGTGGATTAAGACTTAGCTGAAGCAAGATGGATGCTAGACTTCGCACGTGAGTGATTTCAAGCACTATTTTTTTTCCTGAATAGCTGACATTTGGAAAGACAGTTTATTACATTCCTTTTTTTCAGATAGTCATCAAAAGGAATTTAGTGTTTACATTGTATGTAGTGATAATAAATTCTGGGGTTTCTAAATGAAATTACAAGTGCTTTAGGAAGTATTGGGAGGGGCCATCATCTACAGGAGGGTATTTCCCACAGAACAGAACCTTCTGTGTAAATCTAAGCTCTAAATTTATTTTTGGTCTTACAAAGCTCTTAGAAAATTGTTGCATTATAAGTCATAATTATATCCTTTCAGAAACAAGTATCCTCACAGGATTTCCCAGTGCCTTTGCCTGACCAAGAAGTTTCCTCCAAAGAGGAACTTGGAAACAGTGGTGAGGAAGGAGGAGCTCAGTGCCTAATGCATGCGCCTACTTCTGAGTGTGTAGTCGTGAGTTATTTGGGTTCTTAGAAAGGGGACAGCCAGCTGGGGCCTCTTTGTCATGTTTCAAGCAAAGACCATCAGGCCCAAACACAACATGTTTTAGGTGTGATGCTCAGCCCCTTTTCCTTGCTGACAGCTCTACTTTTTTTTGCCATGCCTCAGTCTGACATTTAGGAATCCCAGTGAGAAGTGAATAGTGACAGGCTTTCTTTGCACTTCGTTGAGTCCTTCCACACAGAAAATGCTCTGGAAGTACGCTTGTCCTGACACTTCCCAAAGAACCTGAATGCTCTTACGCAATTGCTACCATATCCTAGTCTTCCCTCCCACCTTCTGCCAAACAGCATAGTGGTGAATATGAAAGAATGAGGGTGATCTGGCTGTAACAGGCCTTCTGGTATCAGGGTCACTGCCRAGTCTGACTGGTAGGAGGACATCTCTCTCTAGTGCCCAAGTCTTCTGGCAAAACCTGTGTGGGTCGTGGTCTGCACAGGAGGACAGTGTTCCTCAACAGAGGAGTATGGCTCGTGAGATAATCTTAAGGTTGTGCTCTCTTGCTAGAACCTTTGACTTGCTCCAGAAAGGGGATCCTTGTCCAGGCTACTTTGCCAGAAGTCCAGCACCTACCTCCATGAGGTCAAGTTTCTTTTGGCTCAGGTGACACCAGCACAGTCCAAATGAGGCTTCCCCTGGACATGGTCTGGCCCTGTGTTCCCACCAAGCTGTGCATGCTCCTGGAGCCTTAACTGGGGCAACTTTTGCTGAACAAGGCTCTTTGGCCATCCCAGAACCTGTCCCTGGCAGATGAATGACATGGGACAACCCAGCCTTTGGAAAGGCAGTAGAATTGGGTGCTCTTCCAAGCTTCTCTGTGGGAATGAGCCAGGTTGGGGGAATCCCTCTGCCCACGTTGCCATTACCTGGGCAATACTGACTCTTTCAGGCTGGTAAGTAGTATCTCTGTCATGTAGCACATGCGTAAGGCCTCATGATATTTTAAAAGTGGGCACTTTGTAGCATATGGTTTGCAACAGCAATGATAAGAGGTTAGCTAGGTAAGCATTTGGCACCTTCCATCACAGTACTATCTTTTTCAGTGTGTGTTCTCTGGCTAGACCGTATCCCAGAAAGGAAGCTTTCTTTTTCCTGATAGTTGCATCTGAATTTTAGACTTTCCTTTGAAAGTCATCATCCCTTGTCTCCAAGAAAGTGAATATTAAAATTAAAATTCAATTTCATTCATGACTATGATAAATTTTTTCATTGTCTTGAATATAAAATGTGTACTATCACTCTCGTGCCACTCTATACTAATCATCTTTTCTTTATGAAGAATAATAATCAAGTTGTGAAAGTAACTTGAATATTATTTTTCTATACGTGGACTAAGGCTATGCTGTAACCTTGTATATATTTTTATATATATGTGTGTGTGTATACATGTTTTATAATCCTGTGGCTGAAAAATCTTATCTTTTTTTTTTGTTACTGAGTCAATTATACTRTTGTTGGCTGGGTTAGACTGTATTTGCACCATGGTTTTTGTGCTTCGTGTTTCATTGCTGCATAATAAATAGAACAGTGTTATCTGAAACTCTTAGGTATTACCATGCTTTGGATATCYTTCAATAGTGTTGTAGACTGAAAAGTTAGATATGATTAAGATTACTTCTATATTCAAATTTTGCTTTTGGACAGCTTAAATTGTAAAACAAACTTATCATCTCTGAGTCAGAATCTAAAGGAGATAGAATGATTTTTAAATGCCACTTGAACAGCAACATCCACATCTAAAAACTGTATTGTAAACATGCAGCCATTTCACTTCTAGGTGACTGGAAAATTGGTTAAAAATGCAAAGGTGGTCTGGCTGYTTTACCTAAGGCTAGATTGCCTACTGAATTTCTGGAGTCCCAGCTGACTGAGCTAAAAGGAAGGAGAATCATGGCCTGTAAGACTTAGCCTGAATCTGTCTTTAAGTACTATAATTGAAGTGGAAGCATTTCACATTCAGTACAGACTATTTAAACGATTCTCTGTTTACTTTTAAAGATTCAGAAAATGATCAGGGAGCGAACCTACTTGTAATGACATAGGCACATTGGTTCAGCTGTTCGCTTAAAATTAATGGTTAACTTGGAAATGACCGTCAAACTCCCATGTTCTGTCCCCAGTAAAAGAAAATCCCCAGGAAGCTTAGCATTTACCCAATATCTATGCTCTTTAGTAAAGTTGTTACTTTAGTACTATATCTTAGTACTCTAATGTACCAGCTGCTAGAGGTTGATTGCCACCCCTCTTCTCACCCTTCTCTAGAAGGTCCCACTTCTGCTCACAGTGATGCTCGTGGAGGAGGTCTCAGCAGTCCATCGTTCCCAGAATGTGCAGCTCAGTTCCCTGAGAACGCTGGAGCCAGAACYACAGCAGGGGCAGCCTAAAGGCCAACAAGGCAGATCAAGCCTTGGTAGCAAGCCAGGAGATGCTGTATCTGTATATGCAGAGGGCATTACCTGCCACGTGAGCGTGTTATGCCCTTGGTGACCTTGTTTTATGAAGAAAAAACATTTCTTCCCTCTTTATAACTATAGCAACAGAGGGTTTTATTAATGTTTTTCACCACAGGGAAGGTTACAGTGTTTTAATTTTACCAAGTTACCTTAAAAAACCTATAAGATCTTAATGGAGGTAGCTTGTGATCAGCTGTCAGTCTTATATGCGCTCTTCTGGAAATGAGTCTGTAGGGATGACTCAGTCTTGGCAGCCCACAAAAGATGTTCCCTCTGTAAAACAAATAGTTACATTTTAAAATGTAAGACAGTTTCTTCATTGCGCTCTTGAGAGGGGAAAAAAAGACTCTGCTAGAATGATCATGAATATTTTAAATTTGAGCTCTGCAGTTCAGCTGCATGACAGCTTGTATAAACCAAACTACATTTCATACCCTGACTGGATAGGCACGTTAGTGCTTCCAGTACAGATTCTAGTTTTGGCTTTGCAACACATTGTCTGTGCAGATGCCTTTGACCAGAGAAGGGCTGCAGAAACCAGCATTTAAATGTTGCTTTTAATCCTATCCATGGGCTTATCTAAACCTAGACTAAGGTGTGTTGCCACTTGGTCACACCTGTAAGGGCTTCTCTCATGCTGGAAATTGCTAAATACAAGACATCTCTCCCCCAGCCCAGCAGCAGAGAGGAGATACCATGTGAACTCTGCCAGCAATTTGCTTGTCTAAAAGGAACTCTCTTAGGAGGACAGTGAAGGCAGATTTAGGGTAGCTGTTTAGCTGAAAGTAGTGCCCCAGAGAATCTGAGGTCATGTGAACAAGCCTGAAAGCCTTAGTCTATCTCTGAACCAGGAAACCAGGGAAAGGCTTCAAGCAGGGCAGCTCCAGCATGGTAACCAGTACTATTTTACACTGAACTGTATAGAGTACTGCAGTGCGGAGTAGGAAAGTCAAGATTAAGACAACTGGAGTCAAGAAAACAGTGTGTTTCTTTAACTATTGTAAAACAGGCTGACATTCTGTACTGTGCCATTGAGTAGCCAATCTTTCTGAAGCAGAAAGGAAGTTGCATGGGTTTCTTGTTGTTACTTGGCAAAATAATGCAAAAGAGGTGAAAGAACTTTGACTACATTGCTTTTTTTTCTAAGCATGATTTTTTTATTACAGCAGTGCTTCTTGTCCATATCTATTCAGCCATTGTTATTTCCCCATAAAAATTGTAGGTGGAATAATGTTGCTGAAGGACAGACACGTTCAAACAGTGGCCAAATCAATGGATGGTTATGGCTGTTTAGAAGCTGTTTTCCTTTCTATAAGAGAAGTCAATTTATCTATAGGTAGAGTGAGGAAAAAAACATTTTGTGCTCAGCAGGCTCTCTTAGCTAAAAAATGAGTTTCATTGATCATGCAAGCATGTGGGAGGTCAAGAAAAATTTTGGAACGGGGCCAAAATAAAGGCAAGAAAACGCTATACAGTGGGAAGGGCCTTAAACTGCCTTTGGCATACAGAGGTCAGATTGTACTTTAGACTGTGCAGTTGATCTGCTTTGTATCTTTGGGAAAGTTCCCTTGCTGTTTTATGCTTCAATTCACCAAACTCTGCCAGTTCATTTTTTTTGTTTGTTTGTTTTTGTTTGGGTTTTTTKTTTTTTTTTGGGGGGGTGGGGGGGGAATTGTTTTGTACTCAAAAACTCCATATGAAGCACCAGTACAGAAGAATACAAATTTCTGTGAGAGTTTGCAATTTTGAAGCCATATGATGCAAGTTTTGTGCATGTATTTAATAAGGGAAGAGTGTCTTGTCTGAAACAACTTAATCAGAGGTGAGATTTCTTTTGTTTTTTAGTTCTGGTTCAGGCACTAGCTGTTTGTCTTGCTTTGATTATCAGCAAACTGGTCACTAGGAGCAGTTAGTTTTCTGGAGTTGATTACAATACACAAGTATTCTTCTGTAAGATTATTCATCCCTACAATTTTCTTAACATTAAGGTGAAACTCCTCACCTATCATAGTGTAGTTAGTGCAATTTAACTTTATTGGATATGTGAGCAGCTTTTGGTGTTGTCTCACTTCAAGCACAATTCAAGTTGGCATGCACATGTGTTCATAATTTTGGTATGTTACATATATAATACATACAGCAAAGCTGGAGTGATTTCTCCCACCTGCTGTCCCCACGGAGTTACAGGTACGCACAGACACACATGTGGCGTAAGGGTACACCTTACTGCCTGCCGAGCTACTTGCCAGGCTGCTTTAGCCTGTCTGCAGGCTGTTACAGAATCATTCCTGTTATGGAATCCTTATGCAGTGATGTCTGTGTTTAAACTTATAGTTAACTAGTGGGATAGGCAACTGTGGGGAGCATGTGTGTAGAGCTTTGGAGGGTAGTTTGTGAGTGAAAGGAAGAATGGAAGCACCATTTCAAATCACACAGGTGTGGGCTCTTTACAATCCATGTTGTCAGGCCCTGTGGCTGCTGTGGTGATTGTAAGGGAAGGGTGTCTGCTTCTGTGATTGTGCTGACTTGTTCTTTTTGCATTCTGGAGACTAGTGGCTGAGACTTCTGCCAGGAAAACTGGTAAGAGGACTATGAGGTGCATAAGACATTAGAAAAGACTATGTGAGTCTTATTTGCCTACATGCCAAACTGACAGGACAGGGGAAGCAATTCCCTGAAATGACTGTTGCATTATGGTGCTAGCAGTTGGGTTATAGTACACTAGTAAAATATTATTGGGTTGTGATTATTGCTGTTCTTTAGGAGATTGAAGTTCACCTTCATTGCAGCTTCCTTAACAAGCAAGGATCTGCAAAAGGAAATAATAGCACGAATTATGCAAAGCATTCATTGTGATCTGTGCACAATTTCACTGCAGTTTTACGGGATAGATGTGGTAATATTACCAGATGCTGTCTTTAGCAGGTGAGTGCTGAACGGCAAATCTGCAAGTGACCTTTTCAAAATTTGGGAACCCATAGGCCTAGACTGATTTGAGAGGAAAAGCTGAAAGACTGTTTTGTTTAATTGTTATCAAACTTGTAAGGAAATGCGTTTAGAAGATCTTTTGGGGGAGTACCAATCTGGAATTCACATCCAATTCTGCAAGTTATTTATGTGACAAAAAGATATATTGTTTTAACTTGTGTGGCAGACACCTAAGGCTTCAGTGCAGAACTTAGGTATCACTCTGCACTGTTTTTTCTTAAAAACGCAGACCATCTYTTAGTGAAGTGATAGTTAAATGTTGTTTTAGATTCGCTAGAGGAGTCAGTGCCAAATCCCAAGTACATTCTCAAACAAGAGTCTTTCAGAATAGTGTTTCCTATCTGATGATTCATCCCTATGCCTAATTAGGAAAGGAGAAGGGAAACTTATTGAAGTTTTCTATAGAGAATAGACAGAACACCTAATTGGATGTAGCTGTTTTTTCTTTTTCTTTTTTTCCCCCTATTTCATAGAGAGAGATTTTATGGAAACTCCAGGATTTCGCCCATCTGACTGACTACTGCTCCTAAGCAGTTTCATCTACATTTTCTAACACAGGATCACAGCACTGATGGCAGCAGAGTTAGCTCAGGTCTCTCTGCTGAATGTACACAGAGAGCTAGACTATGAGAAGCCTGTTACCTGAGCAGCAGCCTCAGTGCCTACAAATATTGGAGGGAGAGYGGGGTTATTTTAGAGTTACTGGGGGAACATTCTCCAGAAAAGCAACTGTAGCACCTCTTTGAATGCTGCGTATCCATCTCCAGAAAACCAGCTCCAAGTATGGGCAGCTGCAGCCWGTGAGTTTTTTTTCTCAGAGGGGTTTAGCGACTCAAGCACTCGCTGTACCAGCCTGGCCATATCACTTCTGTTCCTCAAGCTAACGTAGCTCTTGCTATTTTGGTCGKCTCTGTACTGAAGAGAACACCTTTGGTGTTTTTTATCGACAGTCGCATGATATTTTTGCTCATCTCTTTTTAGGTTTAGATGCTGTAAGCATCCACAGTTTGGTCACTTTTACCAGCAGGGAGAATGAGCTGTTAAAGCTACAGTTGGCACAAGAACAAACGGGTTTCTGTTAGGCATGAATAAATTTAGGCTGGGAAGTAGGAGGATCTGATTAGTGATCAGAACAATGAGCTTCTGGAAAAGCCTTCCAGTGGCAATAGAAGGATAAAAACGGGAGCTGCTTTTAAATGGAACAATTCTTTCCTTTTCCACATGAAAGGAATTGTATGATGGAATAGCCAGTAGAATTGTGGGCTGGACTTGCTGACCTGGGAGATGCCTTGCAATCTTTCTCTCCCCTCCATGTGTGTGCAAGTGGTTCAAGGGAAAGATGATGATTATCTTCCCTSCTCTTTGCAAAGTCAAACTGGAATAGCTGTAATCTGGCTATTTTGGAACCCACTGAGAAGCATTTGGTCAGCTGTGACAAGTCCTTGGGATGCAAACTCCATATTCTTAAGGAAATATAATTTGAAACAGATTTAAATAAGCTCCTGTAGCTCCTACTGTAGCTCTTCTTTCATTTTAACATATGAGTGGAACAAACTGGCAAGGAGCAAGCCTGGTGTTACAACCACAGTTAGAAATACTTGCTTATTAGAAGAGCAGCATTTCTTTCTCCTGGCAGCGTATGTTTTAGTTGTAAGTATATCCACGTCAGAAGGGATAACAAATGTGTTCTAGATAGCTCAGCTGACCAGCATGTTTTTGCTGCTCTTGTTTCTTATTGATAATTTGGACAATATGGTGAATAATCGGCACCTTCAGAATGGCCAAAGAACCTCATTATGCTATCTTGTGTACAAGGACTTACATGCAGTAGTTTAAACATCACTAAAGAATCTTACTAAACAATTTGTAAAATCCTTCGTTTACCGATGCTCTTTACTAACCCATGCTAAATATAAAGCTTAGTTAATTACATGAGAGTACACTGTGAGTTCATTCTGAAATTACAGCTTGTGGCTTATTCAAAACAACTTTCTTCCAATCAGAAGTAGCCTACTAAGTTTCACCTGGATATAAAGTAAACTCCAATTAGTAAGGCCTCTGACTCCTTTTCTATTAGTAGCACAGCTGTGTTCTCCTCCTCCTTTCCTTGCCAAATGTTAGTAAGATGTGTTCTTTTTATCATTGTACTTTCTTCACTTGATCTTGCCACTAACATTTAACAATATTGAGAGGAGAGAGAGAAAGTATATCCTAATTATAGTGTATATTCTAACCTGTAATGYGGGAAGGAACATACGGTACTTATAAAGGATTTCGTTTGTGTAGTGCTATAGGTGAGAGAAGTTGCTAGCAATAATGTTATGTACCCAGTGCATGGTAAATGAGTGACGTTCTGATGGAAGAGTGGCATTTTTGCTGTGTTCTGGTTTATAATGTTACTGTGTTCAGAATAGTATTGTGCTCAATAGTACTTGGGGGTGAGAGCTGTTTTTAGTGCTCTATTGGACTATGGACTGAGTAATTCTTCCTCTGAAGAGTGTGAGGTTGAAATGGAGGAGACTGAAAAGAGGAGAGCAATGAAGAGCCTGTTCTGTTCTACATTTAGGGAGGTGATACTTGCTTAAGAAGAATCTAGATTTCTTAAATCTGTCTTATATGTTTGTCACCTGACTGCAATGCTTGTGCTGTTTTCCAATCGCTAAAAGGTACTTGAAGTTAAACACTAAAAATGAAAAGAATGTATTTTTCAGACCAAATGTTGTTGCTGGACTGTAAGGTGGTGGCATGTGATCACTTTCTGTAGCAAGAGGAAAAAACAGCATTTATGGGGGGAAAAAAAAAACAGCATTTAATATAGAAAGTCTTTCATGCTAATGACTAGAGAACTCTTTGAGAATAGCTAAGCACTGTGAGTGAGTATTTAAACATGTATGATTCAAAAAAAAAAGTTATGCTAATACATTGCATTGTTCATTGCATTTCACAGGTTTCTTTTAAATATAAATTATTCATACTCACACTGCATATGATACTTCTATATGTACTATAGTATATTTTCATGAAAATATTGAAACCTCAGTGGTGTGAAGTTTAAGTACAGCTTTGTCTCTACCTTTTACGCCCCTGTTGAGAAACAGAGAATGGCTACAATTTTCTTTTGCATGCAAATTACAGGTTATGTGCAAACTAACGAGGTTCTATTGTTGTTCAGAGTCCCCTCTGGAACTACTGCTTCTTAGACCCAGAGGGTGCCCAGTATCCTTTCTGCCCCAAACAGCTACATTTGTTCTATTGTTTACAGCACCAGTTGCCTTATTTACTACTACTCCTTCTAAACTGATTCAAATGATCAGTGCAACAGTTTAATGTTTTGTAATTACAGTCTAACATAGATTACAGTCTGACTCCATGCCTATTAGTTATATTTATCAGAGAAAYATCTGCAGTTTCTCTCCCATAAACCCTTGCTCTTGGGATGAGCTCTCCGCAATCCAACCTCCTCATCATATTCCAAAACCGGCTTTTCCTGGAGCTCTGTTGTCAGTTGATATCAATGTCTTGACCTGTTATTTCTTTGGAAATTTCTCTGACAAGACTGTCATCTTGTCCTGTGTTTGTACAGCGTGGAGCACAGTGGGACCTTTGCCCATGGCTGAACCTTCTAGTGGTACAGTAATACAAATAAATCATAATCAYGCTTGACTACTGCACGTGCTTGATGGCGGAGTTCAGCAGCCATTGCTAGCATTTCTACTCTGCTGTTTGTGCTGCCTGTTTTCTACTGCACTATACCCTTCAGTCTTAACCTGTGCAGTTGGTATCATCTGTTATTGTGAAAGCAACTAAGCCATTATTTCTATGCTCAAACTCTCCTTTAAATTGAATATTCGTTATTGTAGTTTCCTCTTCTGTAGTGATCATCATTGTTTTTAATTCAAGAACCAGTATTCTTATGTCATCTTTCCAAGACTTATTGTTTGATAAATTAATAATCTATGCTTGTATCTCTTGAGCTTGTTTTGTTTGTATTCTATCTGCAACAGAAATATTCCTCTTTCTATTTAACCAGTAAACAGTTTGTTCGGAATTATTGGAATAAGTGTTAGGTATTTGAAGGTAAACTGTTTTAAGGAACATTTCTGGATTCTGACAGAAGTAAAAACCAGTAAGACACAGTCCTATAGTGCTCAGTCAGGTAAAACTCTTAGTAAGATCTGTTATGCCCTCCAAAGACCAATTCATTTAAAAACACATTCTATATTAGAGATTTTCCCAACTTAAGTGGTGTGTTGACATTACTCTTTTCTCAGATGATATCAGAAAAGGAATTTGATTGTGCTGAATGGTTATATCTTTACTACCGAGTTAATAGAACCTGGACTAGCATTTCCTGACTGGCTATTAAGCGTGAATAGCCAAGACTATTATCAGCAGTTTTGACTCTGAAGCCTTTCTGATTTGAGTTGTAGCATTACACAGAATTCATCCCATGTACTCCCTGACCCCTATCCTGATAAAGGAGTGATGAATTTAAAAGCTCTGGGCAATGATCTGGAGATATGATGTGGATTTTACTTATCACACAGACTGAAGGTATGTACCTTGCATAATATGAGTTTGTCCTCTAGCTAGTCTTGAAGCACTGGCTATCAGTGGTTTCCTGAGTGCTTCTGACTTGGGAGCTTTCAATTTCTTTCATTGGATACAGATGTTGCTACGATAATCCATGCTTCTGATATTTTGATTTCAGACATCTGCAATGCAATCTATTTGGGATTACTTCAGTGTCTTTCAAAGATGAAAACAGTTTTAAAAAAGCAGCTGTCTTAGTGGGGTATTTCATTTTGAGCTGATTATGCTCTGTAAACTGCATGTGACTATCTGAAGGTTTGTAGCTGCTTTATGAAACAGCTTCTGACTTGCATATCCATGAGGGACTGGGAGGCTAAGCATGCCTGCTTGAAACAGTATTACATGATTATTTCTGATGCAGACTTCTGCTTGACCTAAAAGGACTTTAGAAAGCTTTTGCCCTAGATAAGCTTTGTAGGATGAGCTTTGTAGGATGTATCTTTATTTTCCCCCTTAAAAAGTGGTCAGTAAAAATAAAAATGGATAGTTTCAAGGAGCAGGTATTTTTACCATTCATTGTTGCTTGATTTGTGTATTTTTATGGTATTGTGGAAGCTAGTTTCTGGATTTTATTTTTGAAATTGCATGGTCATTCTAGTCTTTGTTCTTTGCTCCTAAAATATTTTGAGGAGATTTTTTTTTTTCCTGATATAGATGCACTGACATGACTGGTTCTTTGATCTGATTATACGTTTATGGGGATAAAACAGGAGCTGCTGTTAGCTGAAAGGTTCTAACTTTATCTGGTGATGAGGCTAGCCTAGACTGACTGTGTGGAAAGTGTCTAGCAAAGTGAGTATCAAGGAAGACCCAATTTATGTAGAAAACTGGTACCATTTTCTCCCTAGACCCAGATAATGAAGAAATCCTAAGGCATGATTTCTGTTTTTCGCATGCAGTCATCCCATGAATTTCTTCTACTCGTTTTATGCCATCATGCACTTAAATTTTGATCTTCCTCAAGCAGTACCTGTTTGTCTAGCATAACATGTTCTTTTTACAGATTCAAAATACTACTGCTATGGTCTGCATTGCAATGATTCATAAAACTGCTTCTGCTTTCTAAATTAACAATCATAATGAATTCAGAGAGAGATTCCAGCCTCCATTAGCACTGGTTTTCTAAGGAAAATTACGTGAAGCAGAGAACTCATCTTCCTGGAARTTCATGTGGTATCCAGGCTCAGGCTAAAAGGAAGAAGCTCACATAAGTAAAAAGAATATTCAGACAAAAAGAGAGAAACATTTTATTTCCTCAGTAGAAAAACATGCACCAAAAGAAAATGTATCTATTTTGGGATATTAGAAGTCTGTTAGGCAAAATATGTGCTAAGAACTCAATATCTAAACTTGTCTCTGAAGCAAGTCAGCTTCAATGTTTTCTGACGCCTGAAGCCATTAAATGAATACAAAGAAGCAGGTTAATCTTCTGGTATCTCTTTGAAGTTATTTTTATCTTTGCAAATATTCTTCATTTTGATAGTTCATGCTGGACTGAAGTATAAGAGATCCTACTCGCTCTAAAGCATACACTAACATTTCTGTTTATGGCCCAGACTGTCTGGTGGCATATGCAGCACACCAGTGCTGATTAACGCCATGTCACAGTGATTCTGAATCTTCCTACGGAGCTCCTCTTTGTGTATTGTCTGTACATGCATCTGTTTTCTTTGTCAATATGCTCTCTCTTGGTAGCATTTGGATCTCACTTGCATGACCATTATTACAAGCTGGCTAATAATTCTGACCTCTTCAACATTCACTGCTTCGTTAATAAAGATGAATGGGTCACAAGGACAAAAGAAGGGAAAACTGACATGTTGCAAGGAGCATTCCCATGATCTAGGGATGTGAGGAAGGAGCAGAGAAGAACCTGGAGCTCCACAGAAGACTTSAAAGATGCAAATTAAGGAGAAGGATTAATGGGAAGGGCTCTTTTCAGCCTCCTGCAGCATATGTGGACTGTAAAATATGAAACAGCTCACTTCCTTATCTGTGCTTGTGCAGAGCTTCCCAAGGAAGAGAGCAATGCCTGCCTCAGTAGTTTGAAGAAGAATGAACTGCTCCATGTGCTGCTGCTGCTGCTGCTTGTTTCCCAAAATCTCACCCAGCTCTTGTTCTCGGCTGCCGGTTTTCAAAGCCAATTTCACTCTGCATGAGGCTCTTAAAATAATTTGAGTATTTCCAAATTCAGCTTATTGCAATTCTTCGTACTATAAGAGGTGAGCTGCTGTGTTATCTCAGTCTCAAAACTAAGTGCTTGCTCTTTGCTCGGCCCAATTACAAGGAGAAACTCAACAACGCTGACAGGTGAATTCTTGCTAAGGCAGTCTGAGGTGCCACCTTTCCCTGTGATGCCTTTCTGAAGTAGAGCTGACAACAAGAATGTTGTGCCTCTGCGTCAGGTGCCACAGTTCACATGCGGGCACTTCAGACTCCTGACAGAGGTGGCCTTAGGGTAAAAACAGCGTGAGCTGGAGGAGAGGGGGAGGTCCTCCCTTCTTGCTGTGGGGGCACCAGCTGGGAGACGTGCCACAGCTTGTTTGTCCAAGGCTTTAATGGCCGTGGCCATTAATGAGGCATGTGGTTCAAATGCTTTGCTGGTGTGTAGGCAGGCACAGGTGCAGGTGGTTGCTTGTTAGGCTGCAGCTGAGGGCCTGTGTGCAGCTGTGCCCCAGCTTTGCCGGAGGCAACCCCCTTGGCTGATGGATACCTTTAGAAAAATGGTCGATCCATTCCTCCCCCCCAAGTCTTATTTATATGAACGCATGACTTTGGTAATGAGGTTTTTGTATACACTCACACGATGAGAGTTCAAAATCGAAAATCTTAAGCCTAAGGAGAGTGTAAGGGGTAAGGAGAGGAAATCAAGCACGCTGCAGGGTCAGCCCGCAGCTGGTCACGAAACCCCCCGGGGCTGGCAGCGGAAGGGAGTGTGATGCGGCGGTGCGGAAGGCGGGGGGGCAGTGTGAGACAGCAGAAGCGCAGGCCTGCTCTCGGCACCGTGCGGAAGACGGGCGGGAGGGAGGCAGGCGGAACGGCGCCTCCGCCGCGGTGCCGGCGCGGCACAACGGACAGCGCCCGCGCGAGCCCCGCCCCGCCCGGCCGCGGGGGGCGCGCGCATGCGCCTCGCGTGGCGCGAGCGGGTCGGGGCCGCGCGGCCGTTAGCCGCTCGCGCTGAGGTAACGGTCCCCCGTAACGGCCGAGCGAGGAGCCGGACGCTCGGGGAGCCGGCTGCCGGGCCACCCTCTGCCTGCAGGCGCAGCCCGTCGGCGGTGCGAACCCCCCCCCCTCCCCGGAGCCGCGCTGCCCCCCGGCCGCCCGCCCGCCCGCCCCCGGGGCGCTATGAGCCATGAAGCCGCCTGGCAGCAGCTCCCTGCGGCAACCTGGCTACGGCCGCCGTCTCCCCGCCGCCGCCTGCTGCCCGCCGCTCCTGCCGTTCCTCGGCCGCCTCGTCTCACTGCTGCTGCTCCTCCATGGCTCCTCCTGCCCCAGGGCCGGCGCGGCGGTCGCTGGTGGGTATGACGGTGCGTGTATGGCCCCGGGTGCGTGCGCGGCCCCTCTGCCCCGGCCTCGCCGCCTTGCCCCCCATGGCAGCAACCCGTGGTGAAATGCACTGGCACTGCGCGGGTTCTCCCCCACCCCTGCCAGCCCTGGTATACGTGTCTGATGCCGCGTAAGGAAATGGTCGGGTTGCGTTAGCTCGCTTGCTTACGAAAACGAGGAGAAAGATGAGGGGAAAACGCTCTCTTAAAGCCTGCGTTGTGGGGTATTTTTTTAAAAGTAGAGGATGGTGTACGTAGAAATGCGCTGATGAGGTATGCGACAAAAAAAAAAAAAAAAAAAAAAAAAGCTTAGGTGGCTTTCGCGTCGGTTTGTGTGTGCGCGCGTGTGGGATCTGGCAGGGGAGCTAACCTGTTCGTTTGACGTTGGGTGTTTGTGTGTGCTTTTTGCTTATTTGCTTTTGACTGGGATTTAAGTGACAAGTGGAAGTTGGGTGTAATTGTTTTCCAAGTCACGTTGTTATTGTTGCATTGCTTGCTGTTTGACTGCATCTTGAAATTTGGATCGGAAAGGATGCAGGTTTTCAGCTTAAAAGGCCACTGAAGAGAAGGGCTCTTGCAATACTCAAAAGAGAGGAAGAAAACTTACTATTATGTAAAGGGAATCGATTGGCATTCAGTGAACATGGGTTCTGAATTGAAGTAGTCCTTACCTTTTGTAGATGTGTGTGTGATTTTGTGCATGTATCTCAGAGGGAAAGAGAACTTAGCAAACGATTATGCAGAGGATGATTGCATATCCATTAAAAGTTTTCTATCTTTTGGGGGCTGAAAGACATTAAAATATTTATGAGCTATGACTGCATGTAAAAATACACAGGTATTTAAATAAATAATGTTTCTGAAACCATTTTATGTGTGGAAATGAATTAAGTCTAGCTCAATGAGTAAGCTTTCTTCTTGTTTATCTGAGTAAATAATAAAGTATTAGACTATTTTAAGATAAGATATATAGCTTTATTTTATAGAAATAAGCATATTCTGCAGACTAATTTATGGCTTGTATATCTCTGTTCCTCAGACCTGCATTGGAATGAAACAGCAGGCAGTATGGAGGGAATATTGGCAGATGAAGAGCATACATTTCAGCAGAATAAAAGCAGTAATAGTAAAAATAACAGCCACATCAACGAGATCCAAAAAGAAGTCACGCTGCCTTCAAGACTGATCTATTATATCAGCAAAGACTCTGAAACCCCTTACCATATCCTGGATACTAGGGCAAGGCACCAGCAGAAACACAACAAGGTAGGGTAAAAGGAAGCTTATCTGCAGAATTTTGAAAATGGTAGTGTGTGATGTGTAATTATGTTAAATGTTTTATTCTACAGATCTCTGAGACTTAAATGTCCTTGCCATCATTTTTAGGAATTAAAGGAGGACAAGTAATTAAATAAGAATGTTTTAATTAAAAAAATTGTTTTAAATTTCAGGATGGTTCAGAAGCTGAACTGTAGATAAACTGAATGGGAATTATACAGTGTTGGCTTGTCTGATTAGAGTAGGTTCTAGTGTCTTGATTTATATTGTACCATCAGTAGCAAAATACTCCTTTCAAAATAGTTATTGACTGCTCAAATTTCTACAAAGGAGATTTCTTTAGGATCCTTAACTCAAAGCATCAGTTACTTGGCTTTGATTGTGTCAGGCACTACCTAATAAAGCAGTTTTGCAGTTCTTGTTTCCTGCTGATGTATGACCAGTGAAAACTACTGAAAAGTTCCACCATTTTTTTTGTCAGTCACCCGAACACCTGTATTTTCCAATTTTTAATGAGAAAAAACCTTGCCTAGATTCTTATGAGACTAAATAATTTTGTGAAATGACTAGGTAAAGAAGTAAATCCATTCTACACTGTATTGCTTATGAGCTACTCAGTACTTTAAATTATTCTATCCTATTTCAGTATTTTAAGAATTTACTTCTTTCAGTACATTAAAAAGATAATATGAAGGTAAAGAGGATTGTATAGGAAAAGATCAACATGGTAGAAAAGAGACATTGAAGCAGATCAGTGTGTGAGATATTACTGAAAGACTTGGCTATAGTGGAATTTCTACTTATTGTATTACATATCTTTTGAATAGAAAGTGAATTTATTATGTGTTATATAACTCTGCTTTTTGATATTTATTATGTAGCATTTCAGATGTGGAAGTAAAATGTGGAGTTACTCTCTAATTTTTAGGAAAGAAGCTGCAGTTGTATAGTGTTGATATTTTAATGAGAAGAAAGGTTGCTTCCTAGCTTATTGGACACAGATACCAGCATGTGCCGTGGGATGCATCCAAGTATGGCAGTATCTTATGGATGACACAGAAAAGCTGTTCCGCTGTTAGAAGATGGAGCTACCTAAAAGAATACTACTGTCAGAACTAACACAGTATCTCTTTGAAGTAATGAGTGGGGTTTTTTTTTGGTTTACAGAGTGGTTAGAAATGTCTCTCCAGATGTTACTTAGTAAGAAATAAGCAGGGAGTGGTAAAATAACCTAAACAACCTTCCTTCCCTACACTCTCATTTCTTATGCTGACTGAGTGAACTGTGATTATGCAAACTCCAAAACTATGGAAAAATTGTAAATCCATGGGACTGTATTTTTTCTCCTGAAGCTGTTCATTAGAAATGTGTTAGTATTTTCTTCGGGTGATTTTTTTTTCCTTTTTTTTGTCTTTTTAAAATTTTCTGGCCTTTTAAAGTAAGACCACTCTTTTCAGTAAACTTAAAAACACTGAAGACTTTCCTCCTTTGGAGAAGGGTGTGAAAAGAAAGGAATTTGCAAGCTTGAAGTGGCTGCAGACCTGCCTTTGAGAATAATGCTTCCTCTGTGCTTCTACATCATTTTTGGGGGACTTTTTTGTTTTGTTCTTTTTTTCTGGAGTGGAGGGAGAATCTACAGAAGAGAATGTCTGCTAATCTCTTTACTTACCCAGCATTCCCACAAGAACATTGCTTGCCATTGCCTCTCCTTCCATCGCCCTACCTTATCTCTAGCTGTTGGGGTAAAGCTCTTCAGAAATCAATGCTGATGGAACTGGCATTGATTTCCTTGCGTATGCTTGGTGCTAACTGTTGTGCAAAGTGGTTCTCCTTTCTACTTATTCATTATGTCCCTTTTAAGCCTATGGACTGCTAACCCTGCAGTGGTCTTGGAAGGTTCTTTAAGCTTGATGCTTTATGGAGAGTATGATAATATGTTGACTGCATTCTTCTGGCATGAAACTTCCATTGCTTTGATCCATTTAATTGAGAGAAAGGATTGATTGTGTTTCTTGACTAGATTGATCTTGCATCTCCTGTTTCCAGAGTGGCACAGTATGTTTCTTCCCCCCCGCCCCCAACTCATGTTCTTCCAACTTCTGTCTTTCTCTGCATGAAATCCTTTCTTCTTTGCTTCTCCATCTATTCCACCAGTAACATAAAATATATATATATATATATTGCTTGTTATGTTCAATGTTAAAAAGACTAACTTTCACCTCTGTAGAGCAATACTTGAGGAAAAAAGATGCTGAGGATACAAAACAGAAACAATCTATAAAGAAAATGGCTTGCAATAGGATTATGATAGATGCACAGGAGGGTTTTGATTTTGTTGGGAAATTCTTAGTATTTACTTTTATCCTTTTGTAGAATTAAAATAAATGCTGTATTGTAATAAATTCTGATTGTGATATTTTGCTGTCTGTAATGAAAGGAAATAACAAGAACAACTTTATAGCAGGATAAAAAGAAACCTATATTAGGAACTGATTGTTTGCATGTGAAAAAAAAAAGCAAATATGATAGCCTTATGTAATACATATACTCTCGGCCGCTGAGGAAGAAAAATAGCTTTTTTTTTTTTTTTTAACTGCTCTTGGAACCATGCATTTTTTTGACATGAATCTTCTTGTCACCCTTAATGTACCATATGCATGTATATGATATTAAACTAGTTTCTAACTACAGATATTATCCAATAGACCCTTTCTGTGCATCTTCATTATGGTGACTAGAAGAACATAAGCCATGTGGATAGTTGTGGGCTTAAGCCTGTGAATGCCTTGGAAATGCTGAGTCACTATGTGGAGAGTGAGTAGTAAAGAAATTGTGTGTGTGTGAAAAGAGAGATATAGCTAGAGGAATAGTAAAATAGGTAAAATGACTTAAAATTTGTTTTTCTTTAAAAAGCTCATTTTGAAAGTAAGGATCTGCAACCTTTGTCATGAAATATATGTAGAAATAGTGGTGGGAGGAAGACACTGTACTAGAGAATCCAAAGTTTAAATTATGATTTCTTTTCTTAGAACTGATTCTCTTTATTCTCATTCTGTTTTTGAATTTGTTGAAATACCATCATAATGAGATGGTATATATATATATGATCTGGACTGTTGGTAGGACCTCCCTGTCTTCCCTTCTTGTTCTTCTAAGAAGCTTTTTCTCACTGTTGTCAAAACTATGGCTAATATTCATTTTTGCCTAAGTGAAATGATATCTTTTCAAGTGGATAGAATTCTCATGATTAATGTATAGCACTGGAACAGGTTGCCCAGAGAAGCCCAGAGAAGCTGTGGAGTCTCCTTCTCTGGAGATATTCAAAACCTGCCTGGATGCAACCCTGTCTAACATGCTTTAGGTGACCCTGCTTGAGCAGGGAGGTTGGACTAAATGATCTCCAGAGGTCCCTTCCAACCTTACCCATTCTGTGATTCTGTATTTTCTCATAATGTTCTTAAAATATGATTTTTTTGAATACTTGGGGTGCTAGTGTCCTGTTTTAAAAGGTGAGAGACCAATATGTCCCAAGATCTTTTACAAAACTTTGTTGGGTAGCATACCAAACAAAGCTTAGAGAAAAAGCATCCTTAAGATGAAAAGAAAACAATTTTATCCCAGCCGTTGTAGAAGAGGTGGTATCCAAGCAAAGGCAGACCTGTTTTGTAAAAGATGAAAGATTACGGTTAATAATCTTTGACGAGGAGACCTCACATGAAATCTTAGGAAAATCCAGATAAAAGTCCTATGGATTAATTAGTGTTGATCTAGGATAAGTGTTCATTTTTAGTTCCTATGTATGATAATTGTAATGGCTGAAACACATGGTGACAACTTGCTGGTATCTTTCTGTGCTAACCTTTTACAGGAAAAATATCAATTTCAAGATAAAACAGTTTAGCGTTGTTACCTTAATCTAACTGCTAGCTTGTAGCTTTCATGAGTGACTATATATTATTAACTGGCTTAAGCAAGATCTTTATGTTACTGCAGCAGTGGAGTGTCACATTTACCTGAATTCAAAACCATCTTTTTGCTAAACTGCAGAGATTTAAAGCCCACTGTTCTTTTTATAAACAGTGGTTTGAGCAGAGTTTGGTGAAGAACATACCCTGCTGCAGAGTAGCAAATTACTGTGTGTCAGCTGCTTTGCAATAATTGCCTATGTGTACAGACTCTGCATCTGTTTAAGTGAGGTGCAGTAATAGTTAGTAAATGGTGTTTTTATATACAGAATTATTGTTTTCAGAAATAGCAATGATGATATATCATTACAAGATGAACATTTTCTGGTGTAACTATAGACAGAGAATACAAGTTACTTTAAATAATTTTAGACTAAGCAAGGAAAAGGAATACATAGTTGATGTTTAGAACCTTCAAGAAAAGATGTTACACCTGCATCACCTGAATTGGCTTGATGTGACGTAAGAAAAGTTACAGTAGATCAGATTAGACATTCTTCTAGCTATCTTAATGAACAGTCAGTAACAGATGCCTAGGAAGAATATGCTGTGAGCATAACTGTCACGGAGTGCTACTTCACAAATGGTCTGGGAGTCTCCAGAAGTTTGTGGCTCAGAGTCTTCTGGGAGCCAGAACTTGTCTTTTTAGTTTAATAGCTCTTCCTGGATGGAGTTCCTTATTGTTAGCTTGTACGATTTTCTTTTATAAGCCTATGTAAATTTTTAGTATTTGTTGTGTTTCAGAATTTTGGAATGTCTCAAAGGCTGAAGATATTATCAGCATACCATGTGGGCCTTTCAAATTTGTTTTTATTATTTGAGGTTATATGTCATCCTTCATATTTCAAATGATTTCATGAATCAGTTAAGTGGCTTAAAACACAAGTGTTAACATACGCGTTTTGAGTCCTGCTGAGTCCATTGGCAGAAGTAAAAAAAGAATGCTGGCCAGGATCTAGAAAGAAAGAATAATCTCTTTCTTTCAAAACTAACCCTGGAAAAGTATTTGGTCACTTTCGATCTTACTTTTATGCTCACCTTGACGAAATGAAGTGGTTTTAGGATCACTGGTAGTTAGTATTGCTTCTAAAAGGACTTATCATTAATGATAAACTACACTGAATAAATCCTGATTGGGCAGTTGCACTTTGGCATGTATGTTACGGAGTTATGTGTCATAAATCTGTAAATAATTATTTTACTCTAAAGGAAACAATCTTTATTGTTTTTATTAAAAAATGCGATATATTGTTCTTAAATTTATTGTATTTTTCTGTGATCAGGAGGTTATATTTTGAAAAATTTCCAAACTACTCTGTTTGTGTAAAACACAATAAAAATAGGTGCTTTAAGAAATTCAGTAATTATCATTCTGAAACATGAAAAATGGTCTTAATGAAATAATACATATTCTTTAAACTTTCTAGATAGTTAATAGTGAAGTCTTATTGGTGGCATCCATTCAAAGGCATTACGTCATAATATTAGGTAAATGTTATATGAAGAAGAGATTCAAATCACAAGCTCCTAGGGATCTTTATGGGATAAAACTAATCGTGACCATTTTCTTGTAACAAATTCTCAGGTATTAAAAAATCACTAGGTTGTATGTTATGATGGAAATGAACATATTTTGAGGTATTTGTCGTGATTACTTTAGGCTACTTTGAACACGTGTTGTTATGAATAGGTGTTTGAAAAGCTCCCTGTGGCACTTGTTCCTTGGTTTCACTGTACAAAAACACTGAAGTGGAGCAGGAGCTGAGAAGGCCCTCATAGTAGGGATGCATTTGAACTGAAGTATTATGCTTTCTTTTTTTTTTTTTTNTTTTTTTTTTTTTTAGTAGAGCTTTTATCCTTGCAGCAAATCCTTTGTCAAGTCACCTGTCTATATTTTATAGCTGTTTCACTCTGGTAATTCAGAGCAGCTGTAAACTCAGTTCACCTGACCACCAGTGTTATCTCACTGAATTAGTAAACTGTTGAGAGAGCCCTTAATATTAATTTAACAAAAGGCACAACAGGGAGAACCGATATAGTTCAGTTCCATTTTATTGTAGCTATGTAGGGTAATACTGTTTTAAAATTTCTTGTTTAGAGATCTTGCATTTTTAAATAAAAAACAGATTTTGAATAATGACTTGTTTAATGATATTAAAGATTGTTAAAATCTAAACTATACAGTTTTTAAAAGAAGTATGGGCAAGAAATTCTGTGACCCTCTTGGTTAAGAGGGAGACACTACTTTTGGGAACAAAGAATGTGGTCCAAGAACAATATGCAGGAAGCATCTCAGTTGTATTTAGACACTATAGCAACTATTGGATTTTTTTTTTTTTAATTGAAGGCTCTTATTAAAGATGATGAATTCCTTTGCAGAGAAGTAAGTTGAAAATCAATGCTACCCTGCATAGTGCAGGGATGTAACAGGAGCACAAAGAATTTATCCTTTGTGCGAAACTCCAAAGGATAACAAAATTAGAGGCTTTGTGGGCATAAAAAGCTAAATTTAGTATTATCTATATTTTGCCAAAAACTAGCTAGGACTTTATATCATCTTAATGACATATCTGAAGATTCATTTTGGTATATAATAAAAACTAGTATTTTTTTTCCTTTGGATTAAAGGGCATAGACATAATATTTCAACTTCATGAAATTATTAATTTTTATCAAATTAGGTTATAAGTAAGCATGATTTGATTTTCAAGAATGTTCCAAGAGAGGCCGTGTGATGTACGGGTCTAATTGCTTCCTGCCTGCCTGAACCCTGTCTTCACAAAAACAAATCCTTGCATTGTCTCCTTTGTCTTCCTCCTTTTTCTAGAAAACAGATGAATGTATTTTCAGTGTTTTGCCTTCAGTCACAATGATACAGAAACAATAGGTTAAAGAATATAATCTATTTGACAAAAATTGAATTTCTTAAAAGTTAACTCCATATGTGAGACTTGCTAATGGATGTTTGTGTTGTATATTAAGCAGCAACAGTCTTTTATCCCTTGTTTTGATAACATTGCCAAATACATGGCCTTTAATTGTGAAAGGATTACTTTGAAGGAGACCTTCATAACATATAATACAGACTTTGACATGATTTTGTATTTGAAGACTTGTATCACAAATGCTTTAATTATTGAGGTCTTTTTATGTGACTGAATACAATAATGTAATTAACAAAACAGTGTACTGTATTGCTTATATACCCATCTGGTTTTAGCAACAAAACAGTACAGGTGTTTATAAGAATTCTTTGAATGGTTTGTGGGGGGTTTTTGGGGGGTTTTTTTGGTTGTTTTTGTAGAGAATGATTTTTCTGTCTGTATATTTTAAAGTATGCTTTTCAGGTACCGTTTACTTCTCCCTTTTCCTTCATCCCCTTGAAAGACAAACCCTTTTGAATCATGATTCATTTTGTCATTTGCCCAGTTACAGGGGCAGAGGTTTAAACTTTCTGTAAGATTCATGAAAATAAGCATGTTTTCCATATTCTGTTTTTCAAATGTTTTTATGGCAAATATTTGCTGCATATAAAACTTGGTGGGTTTTTTTGAAAACTTTATTCTGCAAAACTCTATAGTACTACTGTGTGTTCATGTTTACAGGCTGTCCATCTGGCCCAGGCAAGTTTCCAAATTGAGGCCTTTGGCTCCAAATTCATCCTTGACCTCACATTGAATAAGTAAGTGCACAATTTGGGATTTCTTTTGTCCTACTCTAACCGTCCTTAACTTCTATGGTACAAGACCAGGGCACGTGCAGTCCTGAGATCTATAGAAAACAAAAGCCGCTGCCGCCGCCCCCCCCCCCAAAAAAAAGAAAAAGAAAAAGAAAAAGAAAAAGAAAAAGAAAAAGAAAAAGAAAAAGAAAAAGAAAAAGAAAAAGAAAAAGAAAAAAAAAAAAAAAAAAAGAAAAGAAAAGAAAAAGAAAAATGATAAAGAATAGAGGAATTTTATTTTCTATATATTTTGTATATGATGTATTTCTTTATATTTTGATGTAACCTAAGTAATTGGAGAATGATTGTCTTTTACTAATCCCGTAAGTTCTGAACCTTTATGAACATCCATAATAAAACAATAATAATTGAACAAGCTTCATGTGCAATAGAAACATGATGGTAGTTGTCAGTAACTTAGTTTCAATATTACCAGTATACTAAGCATGGAAATGTTGTAGAAGAGAGATAATGTTTCAGAAAGTGATGTATGTGTTAGTCCAAGTTATCTTTGCTTAAAGCATGGTAAAATGTGATTCAGTATTTTGAACTGTGGATGAAGCTGTTTGTCATCATGTTTGCTGTTTATTTACATGTCTGTACTGGACTGATTCAAGATAGTAATTTGTATTTTCAGTTTCTGTCTTCTGGATACCGTTTACCTGGAAGGGGCAAAGACTAGGTGTGATTTATGCTCTGGATTTGTGAATAGAGAGCTTTTATGACCACTAGTGCTTGAAAGTTCTCTTTGACTTACTGATGAACTGTCCTGAAGATGGGTCTGTCTGTAGTTACTCTGACTGGTATGTAGTGTAACATTGTAAATACCTATATGAATAACTCATCTTCAATAACCTGGAAAACACTCTATTGTCATTATAATCAGAAAGTTCATTATGGAACAGGAATCTTAATGGTCTGGCTATGTTGAAAGTTGCAGCTAGAGTCTGTTTACCAGTAAGATAAACAACTGTAGATAGTTGGCAGATCAGATGATCTGATCTTAATACACATCTGTTTAGTTTGTATTGCATCTTTTTATATTCTTAGCTGAAGTTATGGAACTGTATATTTTTCTAAAAATCGTAAGAAAATTTTCATGCCACTGTAAGAATTTACGCTGAGAAAATTCCAGAGTAAAGTGAAATTATAAAATCAGTAGTAAATACCTGACAGGCAGAATTATCTGAAGTGTTGCATAAAAGTGCATTTGCAGCTTCTGCTGTCTTTCAGTCTTTCAGCACATTTAGAGAGAGAAGTTCAAAGAAACAATTGCATATCAGTAATAAAAAATTTTACCCTATTCTTGAGGTCCATCTGAGGTCTTATTTTGTTTTTAACTGTCAGCTGTAGTGAAAGTCTTATTAGGGAGAAAAATTCAACCTTATCAAATCTAAAAGTTTTTCAAGGGAACAATTTATGGCTTTTTAAAATTTGCTGAACTATTAATGTTCACACGCTTTGCTTCTCAGCTTTTAGGAATCAGATGTTTCGCTTTAAAAATGAACTAGAAAGCTTTACCATCATGCTTGCATTATTTTTAAGTTAGGCCTCTCTTGCCGCTCTGTCTTTTAAAATGTGACACAAGGTCTTAAGTGGTTGGCAGAATATTTTGTCAAAATGTTTGTCTCGTTGCCTTTTTTTGAAAAGTTCTTCAAGTGGATAAAGCTAAAATCAGAGGATAGTTGCTGCCTAGAAACACGTTTTAGTTTTAAATCTTCAATTTACCATTGTTGGAATCTGCAGTTGTCAACTTTTTATATTCTAACTTCTGTTTAATAAAATTGAATGTTCACTTACAAAATCTTAACTACTATCAACACAAGAAGAATGGGTGGTAATCTAAAAATTTTTGGACTTCACATAATATGATTTTAGTTTAGAAGAAATAACTTGCTGTTTTCTATCTTGCTTTAGTGCAGCAGGACAAACACAGCCTCAAGGAAATACAGCCTGTCAAATAAATCCTTTTGAATCCAGTATGCTGAGGCAATTAAAACTGCAGATTTGTGTGGACTTTGAATGGGTTATTAGTTCTGTCTTTGTTGCCTAAGGCTTGTTGTAGTACCCTTAGGTGTTAATACAAATCAAATAATTGTTTATTATCATAAAGATCGTTCCTGGTGACAGGACTTTGAAAAAATCAGAGGTTACATTAGAAGTTTGAACTCTTTAACAGGGTGGGTCAACTCTAGGGTATTCTGAAGTATTAGACATCTTGCCCTTTGTTACACTTAAATGTCTGACCAGTTTCAGGCTGTCAGCCTGATGTCATTAATGACATTAAGGCATAATAGTTGCAGATATATAGATTATGAAAATAATTTGAATAGTGATACTTTTTTCTCATCTACAATGAATTAAGTAATGTTTTTAGCTAATGCTTTTTATACAAAAAAGAAAGGTAATTGGATACTAATGGGATAACGTTAATTCCATTTTAAAAGTAGAATTTTCCTAATTGATCTATGATCGTCAGCACAAATTAGATATATTCCATATACAAACAAATAACATTTATATAGCCTTATCTTAACTCCCAACATTTAAGAAAAATTTTTTAAAGTACGTTAATTAATTTTTAAAAAATCGTATTTTTATCTTCAAACTTAGTGCCGTCAGTGCATTTGTGTAATCAATGCGTTAGTATAATCAATGATCTGTAGTACCTCTGAACAACTTTTCATCTTTTGTTATCACCTCACACGTGTTTACATATATAATATTAATGACAAATTATTCTCTAATGATCTCTCTTTAACCACCATATGAAAAGCTTTTATGTTTTATTTAGTTAAAGGACAAGTGTTTCTATGCACAGCTGTTATGTTTTAAGCTAGCAGTTTTTACATTCCCCTGCACTACCTAATACAAATTAGACGTATCAAAAGCAGTGAATTTAAAATACCTACTTACTGCTTTTTTAGTGAGGAGGATAGTTAGCTACAGTGTCTTTGGGATAGAAACAGCAGTTTTTGGCTGATGGTTTAGCAGCTGTCTCTTAACAAAGGGCCATGCTACAGCCTTTCTCCTGAGGGATTCTAGAGGTTGAGGCAAGTACAAGGAATACTGAATTCAATATCTTAGAAGGATGGAAACAGAAACCAAAAAGAGCCAAAATGAAAGCATCCCTCAAAATTCAGGTGTTTTTTAGGGTAGAGGAAAAACACAGAAAAACAATCAGCCTATTTTTTTCGGTTATTCTTTCCTGTAGAAATCCACCTAAATTTTCAGGAAAATAGATTCCCTTTTCAATTAAAAGGTTAGTTGACAAAAATCCAGCATTTTTGGTATGAACTGTGGGGAGGAAGAAGTTTGATTGTGAGATGACATAACTATTTGAGACGATAATATACAATGATTCTTGTGAGCAGTAGAAGTGTCAGGAAGGTTTGTTGCGCTATAGTATGGGCTCAGAACTTCTAATGTAAATGATTGAGACATGTACCCTCAAGATTTTTTTTCTTATATCATGTAAGATTAGAACATCTGTGTCTGCAGTCTCAATTTCCAGCTCCTGAAATAAAGTTGTGTGGAATATTTTAGCAGTATTTTCTTAGTCTGTTTTATAAATGATCTCTAGCTTACATTGAAGTATGCAAAGCTAAAACAGATTTTAAAAACTTTAAAATTCTCTAGTTTGGTATTATTATGTAGCCTTTAGATTTAACTGATTTTTAAAATGAATTCAAAAGTGTGATGCTCTGCAGTTGCAAGATAGCTTGAAAGATAATCCTGTTCTCATGTGTGTTAAATTTGTTTGTAAAGAATTTGTACTATTTGCTGTAGTAGCAGATACAATACTTGTTTGGTTTTTTACTGGATAATTTTTTTAGAAGCTTGAATTTGGTTATGATTTGATTCGATGGAAGAATATGCTGCATTGTTTTATAAACTATAAAAATGTTTCTTGTTTTACTCTTTCAAAGTGTTTTCCTGCAGCCTTGTTCCATCCTTACTGACATGAAGACAACACTCATTTTAACTTAAGAATTAGGAGAGTGGAGATACAGTATGCGTAATGTATTTCAAGTATATCTGTAGAATAAGATCCTGATTCTGAGATGACAGGCGACCTTATGTGTAAATCTCTGCAGATTGATCTTACAGTTGATTGTGCATCTTGCTCTGATTTTTCTCAGGGATAGAACAGCAGAGATGATGCCGCTGCAAATCAGTATCATTTGGAAGGCCAGATGAGATGGTGCTTTCTAGCTTTGTAAGACATGGAATTGACCTGTTAATGAGGCACAGCGTTATAGGCAATATATTAAAGCCAATCTTATGCATCAGTTTAAAGCTCATAAGTGGTGTTAGTTTTTTTTTTGTTGTACTTTCCCATAGAGGTGAATTTCACTTGAGAATTGCCATAGAGGAGATGACCTCATTAGCAAAGTTTGGAAGGCAGTAGAACAGTAATTGTATTATTTGAGTCTATTTGATTCTTTCTTGTTTTTTCTCACACTTTTTAAAAAATGAAATGGGAAAATAAGTCATAACTTTTCCAGGAGAAAAGTTCATATATATCTGTATATTTATAACCTCCTCTTAAATGTAAATCCAAACATTTCCAGTAGTAAATGGATCCTATAAGATGCACAAACTGCATAAATTAAGTAAGATAATACTGCTCTGGCAAACTTAACTAACATTTTTTTTTTTTTTTTTAACTTCTACGGATGAGATGCAAAGTGTTAGGATTCAGTGTTAGGATTGTTCGATGATATATGTATCACATGGTGAGCTTGTGCAATTGTGAGAGTCTCAGCTGTAGATAACAGCATTTCTGCCTCGTTTGCCGTTCAGAGACCCAGAACTGGAGGCAACCTGTTCAAAGTTATTGTTTGCTGGTCATTCCATATGCAAAAAGACTACAGATACTAAATACTATCCCTATTTTTCAAGATATCATGAGGATGATTTTGCTTTGTCTTTACAACAGTTATGAAAAGCTAATGATGTGAAAAAGTTTCCTTCTCAATTATTATATTCAGATATAAATTAAAAGAAAAGCAGTAATCGTGAGGACTGTTATATTTAAGTATTAATCCATCTTCCCTGAATAGTTATTTCTGTAATTCTGAGCACTTAGTACAATTGTCTTGTAACTTCAGCTATTCTTTTTCATCTTGTCACTAGGATTGTGATAAAAATCTGTATTTTATATTATGTATGCATGTTCATTTATACGTTCACTGATGTGCACTGTCTGCGGTTCTGCACTCACTCGCTCTTTCAGGAGTGCAGTAGGAGATAGCACAAATCCTTCTGCCACTGACCAAGAACTTGAAAGTTTCTCAGCGGTGTTCTTAGCTCTCCATCACCTGCCTCTTTCATTCCTCCTAGGATGCTCCAGATTAGTCTCTTAATGTTTTTCTTTTTTGTTCCTGTTTTTCTTTATCTCATCCCCTTCCCTTTGGCAAATGTTTATGAAATAAAGACTGTGTATTTATCTCTCTGAATGTTTTATGGAGACAGTGTATGATTTTAGCCATAGAAATTATGCTGCAACGTTTGACTTTCAAGCGCTTAAATTTTGGATTCCATTGCACTAATTAACTAATGTTACTATGCCTGAGTAGAGTTGTGTTTCATAAAAGAATTATTCTGAAAATCTTTGAGTGCAGAGCCAGTTTCAACAGATTATAAGCAACCAAGCCTAGATTAATTTGTTTGAAGGGCCACCTTTTTTCTTAATTCTGAATGCTGATGCTCTTGAAGTATGTTGCTGCATGGGATCTGGAAGCCTGTGGATCGGGCTGTTTTAAAGAATATATAAAGAATTTAAAGGAGCACACTGTTTATTTTTTAAAAATGCAAGCACTGGTGTTCTAAATGTTACCCTTCTGTCAGACCAGTTGTTTGGGAAGTGAAAAGTTCTGTGTCCTCCTCATCCTGGAGATATTCCAGTGTGGGTCTCCCACCATTTTAACCAAGGTCTTGAATGCCTTTGTTAGAAGAAGTTTAAAAAACAGACAACCCCCCTCACCACCAACTCCTGCATCTGATTTGGATTTTTATTTCAGTAATAAGAGTTGGTTTAATTTGGAATAAGACATTTGATTTGCAAAATCAGAAGACTGTTTTTAGTGGACACAAAATATCAGAACATATTGATCATCCAGGCAATTCTTAAAAAGGTAAAGAAACTCAAGTTTCACCTGTGTATAGAAAGCTTGATTTAAATGATGGCAGCTTTGAAAAGTATGATTACCATTGAATGAGAACATTCTAACAGGGACAGTAGCCCTCAAACTTAAATCACAGGTTAATAAGATTTATACTGATAATACAAAATTATCTGTTGTTCCAGCAAGTGATGGAGGAAAGGGATCAAATAAAATGCAGTGTTGAATGAGCTTGAACAGCTGTTTAAAATCTTTATTTTGTCAATTGCTCTTCTAGGCAAGCACTGTCATAGCAAATTACATTGAGGTATTTGCTATAGCACAGTCCCCATATCTTTTGTAAGGTTGTCTAGCAGTTTATTTTTTCAGATCCTTTAAGCAACACCTGTTTAAAGCAGCTCTATCTTCAGTGCCGTGATAAAAGGAAGTCTGGTGGAAACTAAGACAAACAACATTTAACATATTTAGAACTCCTCTTCAAGCTCCTGCTTTCACAATGGCTGCTGAAGTAGCCAAGAAAATGTAGTATGCTCCATTCTCAAAAGGAAAGTTTCAGGATAAAATTAGAGAAAGGATGATGAGGAAGTTTATTTTCTGAAATCTCTTGGAACTGACTCAAGGATTCTGGAGGGGAGAGAGGAGGAAATTATTCCAGAAAACACTCTGCTACTTTCTCTAGTTTAAGACTTTGGAACATGCTTTCCCTTAACCTTTTCTAAAGATTTTTTCCTTATCTGAGAAACTCTTAAAATACCCCAAAATAACATAGGAAATTACATTCCTGTTGTCAGCTCATCTTTTTTTCCTTTCTGAAAGGACAACCCACACAAAAATGCACGAAGAAGCAAGAGTCAGACAGTGCATGCACTATTTTTTTTTAAGTGGATGTACTGTTTACTGGTATAGAGTCATTATGGTATTAACAGCAGTAGTGAGTGGAGTACTTAATTTCATTCCATAGTTATAGAGAAATTGCCCCTTACATTTTCATCTGCATCATTAATGGTCTTTTAATTGTTTTTAAACACAGATGCTTGGTTCAAGGCCTCACACTTTGATTTTTAAGCTTCTTGAAGGTTGTGTAAGAAAAAATAGTGAATCCTTGTTGCATTAAAAAAGTAAATTGAAGCATGTTTCTTCCTTTGAGGCAATCTTGTGATAGTGGCTTCAAAAAGGCAACAGTCAACTAAGGATTACTGCAAATTCATAATAGAAACTTATTTTAATTATAAATTGCCATAATAATAGTTGTTTCAATAAAGCTTACAGATACAATAGAAACAAAACTATAGATTGCCATTTCATTAGAGGATTTTTTCTTGATGATTTGTCATCAAAATGCTGTAGCAAGATCTCACTCTCTTTTTTGTATCTTTTTGTGCTGCTAAACTGTATCTGTCAAATAAATGGACAAAAACATGTGTTTTTCTGTTAAGTTAATTCACAAAAATGTTCTAAACTTGGTTGCTCAGTCACTGGTACTGAGCTTGAACTACCTCAGAATACTTTAAAAACTCATTCATTGGTAGTAGACTAGCATAAACATAATATAAGAAGTGTGCAAAGAAGATACTTCAATTGTAGCCTGATTTGTCTCAGGCTACATACTAGGTTCCTGGAAGGTAACTTTGTAACTTGTGTATGAGACAGTTTTTTAGTCATTTCGTAGTCTTACTTAGCAGAATCATTTTTTTTTCTCTCCCCCTAAGGATGCCAGCTGAGGCAAGCCACTTGTCACACTATAGCTCTCCTAATGGAGTCACAACGGTGGAATGTGTGTGAAGGAGGTGGATGCGAGCTGTTTGGAAAGTACATGTTGCTGAAACAACTGCCCTGTGCCTTCAAAGAAGGCAGCTAACAGGAAGAGCGTATCCCTTTGCTGCTTACTTGGCTTATGTCTAAAGCCATCTCTCAGTATAATTTGGGTAGAAGAGCTAGTGATGCAGGGCAGCTCAATAGAAACAATTATCCAATACAGACAAGGAGGGAACTATAGAAGAGATCATAACAGACTATACTCTTTTTCATGAGTTCATCCACCATGTCTGAATTTGTGTTGCAGTTTGACATAAGCATTCATAGTAAGGCATCATCTGTATTCCAGACTTCTTTAATGCATCCTGCATACTGGTTCCCATTACATCTGCTAGAAGTGTGTGTGAAATTATTACTTTTCCGTGCATCTGTCTTTCCTGATGGAGAAAATGGTTAAAAATTATTTGGACTGTGTTCAAATTTTCTATTCTTCAAAGAATTTTCCCTTTCTTTTGTCAGATTTAAAGCATTAATAACAGGTAAAAACTTTGGTAGAGAAAATCTGCAATAGTAGTTTTACACTTATTTTTACAATCTTTGGATAACAGAACTTGTTCTTCCTTTTGCTAAAGCTAAGGCCTAATATCAGGAATAATAAAGATTTCTTTGCGGCAGCAGTGGAATGTTTTTGCTGAATTTTAGTTCTAGTTTACATTCTATGGTATCACATTTCAATCTTAATCACTTACAAGAATAGAAAATCCTGTTACAAATGTCTCTATGCCCCATTCCATCCCTATGTCCCCCCCCCCTTGAAATTAAGCTCGTGGTTGTTGCAGATTTGCAGCACATGTTGAGGGATTTCTGGATAATTGAGTGTAAGATATGCTTTAGGATGTTTGCTGGTGTGGACTCATACTTGAGATAGGAATAATTGATATGAGATGACTAGGAGCTGAATAAATATTATGTCCTCATTCTCCCTCCCCCAGTTAAACTATAAGGATTTCAGAAAATGAAAGAAACTACAGACAATCACAAATATATAAATACCTGTAAGTGGTCCAAAGTGTGTTGTAGGTGGCTGGCAAAAATCGTATAACAAGCAAGGGAGAGGCACAGTTTAAAGAAATGTCTACTAATGTCTTTGAATTAGATTTTCAGAATTATAATTGCTGTGTGGTAAATGTTACAACTTTGCAGTATGTTGATGGTTTGCATGATGTAGTGTGAGGAAACAAGTTTGAGCAAACAACTTCAAGACTTTAACTTTCACTAAGAAAAACTTATGTACAACACTGTGGACGTTACTTTAACAAGACAAGCAAATTTATTACTGGTTTGTCAGTTCAGCTTCACTTAGAACTGTTGTATGAGACTGTAAATTCCGTCAGTGGACTGCAATGAAAAGTTGAACAAAACCCTGCAGTTGTAAACACAGCATAGTTAAGGTTGGAGTGGATTTCTGGAAGTTGTCTTATCTAGCTCTTTCAAATTGCTCAGGGCTCTTTCCAGTACAGAGAATACAGAGATTTCTCAAATTCTCTAGTGCCCTAATATAATGTTTAATCATCCTCATGGGGTTTTTTGGTTGTTTTTGTTGACCTATGTCTAATGAGAATTTCTAACTTGTCAATTGTCTCTAGTCTTGTCTAGACCATCCCAGTAGGTAGCTGAGAACAGCTGACCTTATGCTTTAGAATAACAGTGAAAAATATAAAGAGGAAAAGGGCATTATCAACACTTAGAAGTTTAAATACTTTGTGTATGCAGTCCTCTTTAGAAGCTTCAAATCTTGCCACATTAAATCTAGTGAATGTTTGTATCATACACAAGAGTTTATGCTATTTATGAAGTGTTTGTATTGTTTTGCAGAAAATTTATAGTTTACTGTGATTTAAATAGAGAAAGTTAAAATTGATTATTTACCATTGAGTTTATTTTTAAATCTGCACTTTAAAAGTATATCTATAAAGTATTGCTATCAAAATGAAGGTTAAGACAAATGATGAAAATTTGATAATTATCCATGGCTGTTTTTGTTGGCTTTGCATGTACACAGAGTGCCCATATTGTGGTGGTCTCAGTGCCATGAAAAATGACTGCTAGGAGAACCATTGGTAACTGAATTCTGCAGGAGCTTCTCTGATAAGTATAATGCCTCATAAATGCAGCATGAAGAATTGACTTTATGAGCTAATAGTCCTAGACTAAAAGTGTTATAAGGACTGCTAATAGCCTCATTTGAGTTTGAGATACCCATTCTTATAAGTTGTTTTTAGACATGAATTCCTATCAGCCTATTTTGTCAGACCAGGCTTCCATAAGGATGGTTTTTTATTCATAACAGCAGTATTTTTCTTTTCGTATCTGTGCTACAATTGGACCTTTTCATGAATTTTTTACTTAGAAGGGTAAAGGCTCTTAAAGGCTTGAAAAACACTGAGTATTTTAGACCGTATTAAGTAAAATACTTATAATGCGTACATCATGGTACCGGTAAAGATGTTTGTTTGTTTTGCTGTCCCCAGGGCAGTATGTTCCAATTCTGATAATAACTGAGTTTTAATTGTGAGTCAAGATGTGAATGCAGCATTGAAGCTATCCCTGGATAAGCACAGGCTACCTAATGTTGTTTTTTTTTTTTTTTTTTAAAAAAAAAAAAAAAAAAGAGGCCTGAAAATTTTTTTTACAGTATGAGTTTTTTTTATGCTTCAGAAATGTTGTGTTTTGCCATAATGATTTGGGAAGAATTAAGATTGAGAAAAGGATCTGAGAAGAAAAGATGAGAGGAAGAAAAAGAATAATTTTTTTTGAGAATGTTGAAATTTTTAGAAAAAGTCCTCATTTTTGCAGATCTGGATGAAGTACAGGTAAAAGTATGCAACTTACTCTTTTCTTCAGGACAATCATGTATGTATTTGTTCTGTCTTACATATATTGTGTATCATTTTTAGATTAAATATAAAACTTGTTTGAAAATAACAAACTAAACATACATTTTGTCAGTATCAGTTAATAGGAAACAAATTTCAGAAGCCATTGAAATTTTTTTACCTATATTTAAAAGGCCGATAATGTTACTGTAAAGCTAAAATAAGGGCAATTACGTTGCAAAATGAAATTGCTGTCTGAAACACACTCTACATCACAGTGCATCAATAGGCCATTGAACACAAGGTGCCTGATTTTTTTATGTCAGTTTTCAAGGAAATAAAAAATGATTTGAGGATTCTAACTAAAAAAACCCTTGAAAATAGAAAGAATATTTATTTTTTTTCTCATATTCATGTTTCCTTTTTCTTGACAGTGATTTGCTATCTTCCAATTATGTGGAGATTTACTATGAAGATGGAAAACGGAAATTTTCTAAGGTATTGTGCTCAGAAAATTGTCTCTCTGAAGGAACAGTGCCAATACAATGCTTAAAGTCTTGTTTCTGGTGTTTTTTTTAAAAAAAGTTTTACCTTTGTCCACACACATAAGGTAACTGATTTAATGTTGTAAAGATTCCTTAGTAATATGTGAAGAATTGCACAGCAAGGAGAGCTTGGAGAACAGTAATAGGTGGTAGTACTGAAAATCATCCAGACATTGCCAGAGTAAAGTAGGTTTTTTTTTTTTTTTTGAGTTACCTCTACAAAAAAGTTACCATTAATGTAATCTTCATCAGTTACTTACTTGCCCTTAACAAAAAGTACAAGGGTAAGAGATGATGGAAATTTAAGACAAACAAACAAACAAACTTGCCATAACTTTTCTTTGCAAGAATTATACAGCTGAGAAACAGAAAATAAGACTGAGTGAAACCTTCACCTCTGGAGCTAGTATAAAACCTGTATATTCTTGATACCCAATTACTTACTTGTCAAACTAGCTTCTATATTGAATTCAGACTAATATAGACTAGTGATCCAAAGACAGAGATAAAGTTGTGCGAGATACCTCAGCACAGACTAAGGGAACCAAACTAAACTTTTAGTTTGCTCTTGTACCAAAGTGAAGCTTGGTAGGCTCATAGGAAGTTAATAAAACACATTTTCATGGATTTTTTTTTTCCAATTTAGTACAAATACTAGAGCACTGTGAGCATTTTGCACATGAAATACATCGCTGTATAGAGTGGAGGAAAGTGAGACTGTTGCTTATCCAAGTATTAGATGCCTAATTGATTGTTTTTACCCTGTTATAGAAAATCTCAGAATGATAAATCACAGATTAAGGTGAAGTTAGATGATTATATTGCGATATACTGTTTTGCTCTATTAAAAAAAGAAATGGCTTCATGCACCATATTAAGGAAATTGTTTCATTTTGATAAGACTTAATACTTTGGAGAATGAGCAAAAATGCTAAATGAAGCAAGAAAACAGTTCCTTCTAGCATTTAGATAAGCTCATGCAATTGTCAACTGCAGCACAAGCATTAAGCACTGCGGTTGCTGAATCATGAATCTGACTGGAAAATTTTATTAGAATTTTAGACTCAGCAAATGGGCTACCTTTGCATGCTGCAGTAACTTGATCCAAACTTCCTAGGGAATGCTTTCTGAATCTATTGATTTAGAAACAGTAATAGAGCTCCTGAGGTCACATTAATCCACAAAAGGCTTCATTATAGGTTCAGAAAACATGCACACAATTTCTGTAGATAAAATAGAGATTGTGTCCTAAGCATTTACAATATCTTCTCATCTTTTTTAGACTTAGATAAATAACAGATAGTTTTGTTTCCTGATGTGGATATAAAGAAGTGAGACTGCGTTTTCTAGAAAGGCCTAACATACTATAACAGTGAAAACACTGAAGAACAAACAGTATTTTCTCATTCACATGAATATCTTTAGTTTTCAGAAGACTACTTGTGTGAGAAGACGATCATAATTTGATTGTTATAAAGCATTGTTTATGAATTCTCATTGTTGGAAAAGTAAATACATAGCAATTGCTTTTTCTATAATACATGAATTTAATTGCGCACAATAGAGTCTATTAGAAATTTCATTCAGTATCTGAATAGCTCATTAAATAAGATGAAAACTTGAAATAATGTTGTGCTTGGTTAAACAAAGGTCTTTTACATCTTCAGTAATTCCTTGAGTTAGCATAATTACAGAAGCTATCAGTCTAATATGGTTGTTGGATTTAGATGACACATGACATTTACCAGAGTTAAGAATATTTTGATGATGAGCAATATGTTTTCAAACATGTGTGAGAGATGCAACTTCACTAAAAGGTTTTTACTGAAATTTTTGAGAACTTTTTTTTTAATCATTAGTTTAGGTGAGATTGTTGTTGACAGGCATTAAAGACTACATTCTTAAATGAGGTAAATCATTCAGTTTTCCTCAGCTTCATTGACCTATAGCAACAGAATTTCTGATACTTAAAATCTTCTACATTCACAAGATCTTTTTCTTAAAATATACTTTAGAAAGTCTTAGCATTGTGTGGTTTCTTTCTAAACGTATGTAGTCTGAACAATCTGTTAATGTTACTCCTGATGCTTTGTTTATGTTGATAGAAAATAAATATACTCTACTTGCTTCCTTGATTGAATCATTTGTGTGCAGCCAGTTTATTCTACCCTTAATCACAATAAGTAGTTCTGTAAATCTCTGACAGTCTAAACAATTTATTCCTCAGTGGTTGATGGGATTTTAAGGATTAGTAATTCTGTTATCCAATAGTAAGGATAGAATTAATTTCTGTATCAGGACAGAAATGAAGGGTTTAATAATCTGCTGTGTGGCTGCCTATAGTGTTTGATCATTAAGATGCACTGAAGACTTTACTTTTTTGTACATACTTAGCTGTTTACAATCAAAGTAATAAAAAACTTTAATGCAGTGGAACTCCACTTCCACTATATGGGGAAAATAGTATGAAGACAACAACCAGAACATTTAGAGAAAAATGACACACTGTGAAACTATAAAAAGTCCAAAAAATCAGAAATTTTAAAAAGCTCCTCCTGAAACTATTTTGATCCTAAGAATTCTTGTATGTGAGCATATGGTGGCTTGACAGTGCAATTAGCTCTGAATTTCTCATTTGAATCATTTATGTATTGTAGTCGGCTGTTAGGCCTTCCCCCTAGAAGAGCTTACTAGCCTCTTTGGTATACAGTCATGCTCCCTCTTTCTGATTTGGTGAATCTTTTTATTTTCTACAGAATTGAACAGTTTCAGCATGATTGCTAAAGGGTGCTCCAACACAAAATAGCCAGTAGCTTTGGAGATGGAGCATGTTTTTAGGAGGCAGTCAGTGATCTGGGAAATGATTCAGGAGTTATGAAACCTGGGTTAAGTGCCATAGTCATTAGCCAGAGAGCGCCATTTTCATATAATGGTCTTTACTTTAAAAAGAAAGCCACTGCAAGTCTGTTTTGTGAGGATCCCAGTCTTTTCACTCTGTGTTAGATGTGTTCTGAGCATTTAATTTAGCAGTCACTACTTTCTCTGAAAGTTTATCTGATGCAAGATGTTAGGTATTTTTCCCCTTGGTTTTAAGCAACATACATGAAATCACAGTAATTTTGTGCTTGTGGTTTGTTTGTTTGTTTGCTTTGTTTTTAACATTATTAGGGTGGAGAGCATTGTTACTATCATGGAAATATCAGAGGTATCAAGGATTCTAAAGCTGCTCTTTCAACTTGTAATGGGCTTCAGTAAGTGCACTTTCTCATTTTCAAAACAGACTGTTAGCTGATTACTACTCTTTGGTGTTATCTCTTAATGTGTGATGGACTGAAATTCTACATGCTCAAAGATTTTGATGTTCTGGAATACCAGTACCAGCTATACCAAAATGCTAACCCATTTTTTAGTATCAGCAGGATTAAGATTTTTGATACTGTCTCATGATGCCTTTGAATATGGTAAGTACCAATAAATACTTCACCAAGGTGACTGACAGAATATAGACAAGAATTGTACTTCAGCACTTTATATTCTTGACATTCATGTGTGATTATATCAGCCTATTGAAAAATTGACTTTTTTTCTTGTTAGATCTTGTAAGGAAAGAATGTAAGAAATAGTCCTTACTAGAATTAGTTACTGTTAAGTATAACTCAGCTGATGATTATATTGCATGCTAATTTCTGTCTCAGGACTGCCTTTCTCCAAGGTCAAATCTTTACTCTTTTTAGTGTTTTACCATTAGATTCCCATTAACGTTCAGTTAGTCCATTACAACACACCTGGTCTATCACAAAATTAATTTTGCATTTTAGCCACATTTATTAGTAGCAATTATGTATGAGACTTATTTTAGTGTTGATCACTTTTTCAGCCCTAAGCTTGGTTTCATCTTACCAAAAATCGTATACTGGAGTCAAATTCCTATGATAATCCTGAATCTCTGTCTTCTGTTTCTCCATGTTCTAGTGGCATGTTTGAAGATAGTACTTACTTGTACTTGATAGAACCAATGAATTTGACGCACAGTGCAGTAAGTTTATTTCAATCTGTATTTTACTTGGTTTGAGAAAGCGATTGGTCAAGGAATAGCAAATAAAAGTATTAGACTAAATCAATAGATGAGTCATCTGTCATGCATTCATATGAAAAACGTATTCTTTTAAAATACCTAGTTGGCATTTATTTAAGGGAAGAACTGGGCAAATATGAATTATTTAAGATTTTTCCCTGCTTTAATTATTGCTATTCTAGCCATTGTCGATCTTTTAGATGTTTGATTGTAAGATTGTGTTTCCATAGCAAATGATTATGGACTGGCAAAAAGTGTGTATAAATTTGGTTTGTTTCTTAAACTCAAGGATTTATAGATTCATAGAAGGGGCCTCTGGAAGTCATCTGATCCATCTCTGTCAAAAAAGCTGGATCCAATTTTGAAATTGAATGAGATTGCTCTTTGATCTACCATGTTTCCACAAGGAGCTTAATGAAGTAAATAATTATATCTGGGTATCATACAGCTTGTAGATTTAAAGTCTATGGTCACCACATAGCTTAAATTACTCTGATCCAAGCACATGAATATGCTGCATCAACATTTGGGACTGATTTTTATGCAAATGTCTTGTTAACTGTAATTATTTTGTTACTTCATCTTAATTTTATGGCTATTCCTAAAATTTTGGCTGTTAATAGAAGTAACTACATTTCACAGATAGTATGTGAAACTAGGTGTGTTTCAGCCTCTTGAATGATTCAAGGATTTGAATGATTTTCAAGGAAATGATTTTGCAGCATTGAGACAGGGAATTGTTAATGTTTGTATCTTCTTTGGTCTGTCGAATGTATTACAGATGCTGTATCATAGCCCTCAAGCCTGTCTCTCCATACTTAAAATGTATGATAAATAACATAATGCTGTAGAACTGTTCTGTTTCAGTCACTGTAAAGCTGAACTTAGAGTCCAGAGAAAGATCTGCAAAATCTTTAACTCTTGACACTTTTAAAGTAGACTAGATTAACATTCGGAGGAATCAGTATTGTCTGGATGGTCAATTCTTGGTCTGTAAATGATACTATGGAAATGACACTTTTGAAAGTATTACACCTTAAAAAGACTGATGTTTCTCAGCATCCTCAGGAACAATATTATGTGCTATGTGGTAAGCTATGTATTGCATTTTGATGTAGCACATCAAAATGTTATTTTATACAATGGTATTCATATAGCAGACAGAGGAGAATTTCACAAAATTGTGTTTTCTTGCATGAGTAGGTAGAAAATTAGGAGGTTCTCTTCAAGGAAAATAGAATCTCTCTCAATGTATTATTTCAGTAAAACTTGAAAGTAGAGCCAAAAAACCCCCCAGGTTCTATAAACTGTCCTTTTAGTACTACGGCAGTTATAAAAAGGAGATTCCATCTATGAACTCTGAGGGTTCAAGTGGAAATTTGAACCATAAGAAAACAGATGAGATGAATGTTTTTTTCAAAGTTGATGAAGGTCGAAATAATATAACTACAGAGAGTTCTCAAAGGCTCATCTTTGATTATACTATATGAGATAAATACCTTGGTCGCAGCTAATATCAATTTCAGCATGTGGTTTAGTCAGCTGGATTAACCTTAAATATGGTAGATGTTATATAAAATAAATAATACTCACAGAGACCCAGGACATGTGTGCAGTATTTTCCTTCAGTGCATTAAATATTTCTCACAGGAGGTAGAGAACAATAGCATCCTACCCTTTGAAAAGAATTACTTTTTTTGGTCTAGCTCTGCAGAAGAGGTTTTAAAGAAGGAAAGATAGGTGTATTCTAAAGCAGATACAAAAATGTGATAATTTGGGGCATATGAGGCTTCTGAAGAAAACGTGTATTAAATGTTCCCCTTTTTATTGGTGTATTCAGCATTTAAACCAGACTAAAACAGAAGATATCTTATTGTTTATTTCTTTCATTTTGCTGCAATTAAAAAGCTACATTTCTGTGATATATATTAACTGTATACTTGCTTTTCAGCTGGCAGAGCAAGATTTTGTCTACATATATATACTTTGATTTACTGGAAAAAATGTTTTGTATTCTAAGGTTTTTAAAGGAATATTTTCAAGTAATCTCAAAGACATCTATTATATTTCAGTTTTGTAGGTCAAAGAATGGGCTGAAACAGAGGCTTTGTGATTTGCTCAGGATTGCAGACAGATTGCTTTAAATTGTTACTATGTCAGATTGGTACTATAATTGATTGCATTTTGTGGAAAAATAATAAATATGATAAATACTAAAGAAGTGCCTCACTTTACCTTGACATTATTAATAAGAATAAAATGTTGCATGTTTTTCTTGCCAGGAAAGTAAAAGTAGGCCGCACATCATCCAGAGAACTTACGGATCACAAGCCTCTAAGCAGCTGCAAGATCTTGGTATGTTTTTGCTATGTTCGGAATTTTTCTTTACTAGAAATAACTGTATGTATTACTTGAACAATTTGAATATTAGATTAACGTAGCCTTTATTCAATTGCTGATTATTTAGAAAAACTTTAAAAATAAGTAGTAAACTGATTTTTTTTCTCAATTATTGCAATGGAATTCAGAGCTGTTGAAAAGCGCCTGAAAAGTTTCCATTTATCAGTGCTTGTATTTAGTTTTCTTCTACATATCTTTTAATTTAATCAGTGATATTAATGCTGTTGAGGGCAAGAGATGAAAGAGAACATCTATTCTAAGCTCAGAATGTAATATCTTTACCTTGCCATGCATACTTTAATTGTAACTTTAGATTTCTAAAGTACTTGAATTTTGATAAATTACTTCAGTTGAGGTGCTTTGTTTTGTGGATTTTAAAGAATGAACTGTTAAATAACAAAGGTTATTCTAATTCTGGTGATCTCGATCTACTTTTGATTTTGATAGCGTACATCAGTAGTTTAAATTAATGTCATGAAATTCTTAATTTCTATTTTCTACAGAAACTGAATCTAGTTCTGAATGGCCCTTCCTAGCTGAATTACAGTGGCTGAGAAGAAAAAGAAGAAAGAGAGCAGTGAGTAGAAATGTAACAACTTATATTTTAAAAAAAATCATTTTCTCATTCATTAATTTTGTGTAAACATGGGCAAACGAATATCTTTTGGTACCTTAAAATGTCACACAGTATAATTTTCAAAACAATAAGGTTGTCCTTTAAAATTTGAATATTTTGAGAAAACATGGATAGCAATACTATATACCAAATAACAGAAGTTTAATAGTGAAAATGAGTTTATAAAATGGTGAATTTTATGTTTTGGATCTGCTTGTGGACAGAGAATAATTCTGGATGAAGTCTTGCTACCATCTGACTTTATTTTCATTTGGCTCATTACAGAGCATGATCAGAGAAAAACTCCAAATGAGGTCATCCAGAATTGGGTTACTCAGAGAACAGAAGTGGACAGGCCATGTGATCTGCACATGCAAGCTAGTGGAATGCAACAGTTTAAGATGATTTATTTATATTTCTCCACTGAGTTGTACAGTACACAATATATTTTTGAGGCCCATCTGTTTTTACTAAATTCTTCCATAAATCTGTGATGAATAGTATAGGAAACCAAGAGCTTTTAGTGTTTGAGATTTTTCTCCTTTGTGAAAATAAGAGAAACAGTGACTTCTGTGCCAGACCAGAATAATGGACTCTAAAATCGTTCCAAATGATGTGACTCAGATTCTTTGCCAGTGTCAATTGTCATAACTCACAAAGTTTGTGGAGCTACGATGATTTACCCTAGTTGAAGAGCTGACCTACTTCTGACAGGTTTACACTGTATGAAATATTTATGCATAATCCTATAAAATCAAATGCAGGTATATTTGAAAATTACTACAGCTTCATGATTTCTCAAAATATGTCTTCTATCCATCAGACATCCCGTGGCATCTTTGAAGAGATGAAATATCTGGAACTTATGATAGTCAATGACCATAAAATGGTAAGTATATCAGTTCAACGGTAATCTTCCTTTTGAGCAGAATTTGTATGTTGATGTATAGCACCATATCTCATCAGCTTTTTTTGACTCAAGTATTTTATGTATCAGCCGTTACTACCATTTTACTGTAAGACACAGTACAGGCCATAATATCTAGCATTTTCTATAGCACTTTTCTGTTTTTCTGTTTGAAATCTTCTTAACTCGTAAAGCCAACTGAGAGGAAACTGTTCTAAGGGTAACTCCCACATGGTAGTTGTGTAGAGGGAGCACACAGTAACTGAAGTTAAAAACGTTTTGTCGTATCTGAGTCTGTGGTTGGTGTTCCTTATGAAGAGATAATATTTGTCTGTGTGTTTCACTGGCCTCTCATGTTAGGTGCTTAAAGGATGACCACTCTGTTCAGTACACTTGTTACGGGCACTAATTGTTGTTTCACCTCAGGCTTTAGACCACAAGCATTCAGCATTATTTGCTTCAGTTGACTGATTTGCTTCAGTGACTCAGAAGCAGGTAATGATGCTTTTCAAGGAGTAAAATGGATATACTGAAGGCCACGTTCACAGCTGCAAGTTAAGGGCTACCAATCCAGAGATTAAGAGTACTTTTAGGGTTATCTGCTTACCAGTAGAGGGCAGATTTCTCCTGTTACAGAGTTCTACTTACAAGCGATTATCTAAAACCTCTTTGGACGTTGTGTTGTTAAGTGGTTAATATTGCATGTTTTCACAAAACTTTAATTTCTTTTAACACTAAAGGCACAACTAAATTTATTTAATAAGGTTTTTGCACTTCTTACAGGCTTTGTTTTTTTGATTTCTGTTTTAGAAACAATGCTTAAAGGCATATCAGTACATATCAGTATTGATTTTAGTATGTAAATATGTTACTGAAAACCAAGAACATTTTTTCAAGCATATTGTTTTAGCTTTCCACTTCTAGAAAGGCTTGGGATTGTCTTGAAACAAAAAACAAAGCAAATCTTTCCCCCTCCATAATGACCCCCTTCCATTATTTTATACTAGTGTTGTAGTTCCCTTGAGAACAAAGAGAATCTTGTGATATCGCTACTATTTTCAGTGTATATTTTAAAGCTCCTACTGTCACTGCTGAAAGCACTTCGTTTTGAGAATAGTTATAGGAGTGGGGTCCCTGCAGAACGATGTGGTAGGATTTTTGAATATTGAAACCATCTGTGCATATGCAGGTAAGAGAGGATCATGGAATTTAACAGTGAATAACTACGTACATAAAAAACTTATCTTTCTGCATTTGAATGAATGAGCCTCAGCCAGTAGTAAAGAGTTTGAATTGTGTGTTGTCTGTATGTTTTTTTTTTTCACTTAGCAATATATTGGGGATTTCATATCCCTTGAGATCACTCTTTTGACTTTCAATTTGAGAAACATAAATTATTTCAGTTTATAAGAATAGGTGTCTTTCAGATTTGTTTTTACCTTGGAAACCAGGGAGTTTGTTTTGTAATTCTTATTTAGTATGGTTAATCATGTATCTAGCTCCTTTTGGGTAAGAGGAGCTCCTCCGTTGCTTAGAGAAGAATCTGGGCCCTCTTGTTTCAAGGCCTCACATGGGGTGCATGTTTCAGAGTAAGAGTAGCTGACACTTTCGTGGAACTTGATAATGTCATTTATTACGTGATGAGATGTATTGCTTTTGAGCAGCAGTTGAAAAATATCTTTCAACTGAAAGCAGTTGAAGATATTTTTATGAACACTTTACCTTTCTTTGCAATTTCTGCGCAATTTTTTGTTCCTTTTCTATGAAATTCCGAAGACTCTATTTTTCTTATTGCAAATTGTACTTTGTAATAGTTTTGGGTTAAAATTTTACTTTTTTAAAGTTGTGGGTTCGCACTCAGATACCATAGGAGCATCTTTGGCAAATTTGAATTTGAACAGAGAGGACTTTGCAGAGCAGGATGTGGAAAGACACAACTGTTACATTGACATGCACAGGAACATAAAAGATATCTAACGTAACTCTTTCAATATTCACTTGCACATTTACTTTTAGCATACGTTTCCTCTTTTTTTGCCTATTGGCTTAACTGATGCTACTGATTATAAAAATCTTGTGCTATACTAAAGGAAGGGTAGCTTTGCTAAGAGCTGTACAAAGAACAAATGATAAAGGGGTCATCTTTATACCTTATAGTCATGATATATGGCTAGCAGAGTTTGGGATTTAAGTCATAAGGTTAAGCATAGCTTTAGTGGGTACAACAACATCTCAGTTTTGAGCTCTTGTTTATGAGCTCTGGATGAATTGGTTTACTTTTAATTTTCTTTTGAACATTTGAACCATGGTTCTAAATAGGATACTTCTTAGAGCTAAGTGTTCCTTTTGGTGGTATAAAAGACTCTTTAGCAGCCATGGCTTCCTTTATCTTGCAGGGTTTCTTGACCGTGAAATATATGCTGTGATCTGGGAAGAGGATTGTTTTGAGTTTTTACATAGCATGCCTTAAAATACTAGTTTTCCTTCCTTGTTGTAAAAATAAGGAATTGGTAGTAAATATTCAAGTTTCACTGTTTTCTTTTTTTTCTGCCTCTAGTTCAAAAAACATCGTTCTTCAAATGCATACACGAACAATTTTGCCAAGTCTGTGGTAAATCTTGTGGACGCTGTAAGTATTACTATGACTTCTGAAACTGTATCAGTTACTTTATTATTTTAGCAGCATATTTAGGAAGTTTAATATTAGCAGATACCAGGATAAAAAAAAAAAAAAGTATAATGAGCAGCTGTAAGAGTTAGATTTTAAAACTCATTTCCAGTTTCTCTGCCAAAAATTTACTAGAGATAAATGTGTAAGACACCTCCAAATTATTGTTTATGTTTTTCTCAAAGCTTTGCAACTACTATAGTTCCCTTTTGGCAGAGGGGATTTGGAACTTTGAAGGAGCTTTTGGCATCTGTCACTGCTTGAGGATGAGATAATAGAGTTTAGATTCATGAAACACTCCTAGGTTCATGAAATGCTCAGAATTGCCATGAGTGGTGAAACTGTGACTGTAGTTCAGAATGGATGCAACCATTTACTGGGAGAAAAACAGAAGGAATGAATAAAAGTTGTCCTTTATAAATCTTTATTTATAGTTTAAAAACAAAAAATCCTGAACTTAAAGAGCTGTTGTTTTATCTCAGAAGCAAATACAGTCCATTATAAATGGGTGGCACTGGCAGATACCATACTTATGACTAAAATCAGAGTAATTTTACATAAAGCATATAAACTAAAGGTAAGATTTGTGGTAAAAATTGACTTTGTCGTATTTTGGGGGCAGCAACCACGCATTTGGAGCTGCATTTGTAGTGAAAGAAAGACAGATTCTCTAACAGTCATGAATACAACGCCTGTCAAAACTGTGATTTGGAATCCACTTTCCCTGCAACATTGTTGATACCAATAGATCTGTGTGATACGATCCAATGCAAAATAATGTCCATGCTTTGCTTAGTATGAAGGAAGCAGTACAGTATTTGTACTTAATATCTTGCATATAAAATACAATGCACATTGGAAATTTAGGTAAATATATTTATTGTACATGAAATACTGGAAATATTTTGAAATATTTTCCAGTAACAATCTGAAAATGGCTGTCATTTGAGTAAGAGATACTAGAGCAGATAAAGATATAAATAATAGGAATAATTAATATTTGCACACTTTATATTATGTATTTCCAATTAAATGGTGGCATCTTCATTTTTTGCTGTTCATATCATTGTTTCTTGGTATTTCCTCTGCATTTCATTGACAATTGTTTAATCTATCTTTCCTTTCTTTAACTATGCTTTGACTATACTGTTTTTCTATCTTGTCTTGCTCTGTGTGTGTGTGTGTATGCATGCATGCGTGTGTGAACAGTTCCACTTCTCTCTTTAAATACAACATTAAAAATAGCAGGAATTTCTGCCTTGTTATTCCCTTGTGTTCATAGGGAGTGGAGTGTATTTCTTACTGAAATATTATTGGAAAAATGATAGGTCTTCAGGGACTGCCAGTTTCTCTAATCCCTATTTCATCCTTCCCTTTCTGTTCACTTCAATTTTATTCTCAACAAACACAAGTAAAGGCTTTGTTGATCCAGCCATGTACAATTTCTGGGTTTTAATTTTACTGATTTTCTCATGGAGTTAACCATTTTCTTGTGTATGTCCTCAGCCTACCTCCAGAGTAAGAGATACTAATATTCTTTCTTCTTAAAAGTTCTCAGACAAAATTGAGCTTGCTTGGTTTCCTTCTCTTGTTCCTACGTTGATTGTTTTCTTTCTAAGCTGAATATTATACCATCAACATTTTGTAAGGATAGTGCTGCCTTTGATACAAAAAAAGCATGCCAGCGAGTGCTAATTTATTCAGTAAATATAGCTATTGTAACAGCAAGATTGTATTTGCAATTCATGTTGTATATCATAAATATAATTTGGAAAAGAGATAAAATTGTATAGTTAATATGGTGAGTTGTGGAGATGATCTAGTAAATTGATGTTTGTATATTTTATGGATTAAGCAGCCAGTGGATTAATCATCCAATATTTTTAGATCATAACTAAATATATTTGATCCGTAAGTGTTCTTTGTGCCCTGTATAATGCAGAACATCTATTATAGATAAAGAATGTCTTTAGTAGAACTTCAGAATTTCTGAATGCCTTAATTAATAAAATTCAGCATTTTATGGCCTGAACCTACAGAGAGCTGCTCTTTTATCTCAGAAGCAAATATCATGAACAAAATTAAAATGGATATTTTACAGCTGTTTTGTAATTTTGGGGGCCTAATTGTCATTTACTCATCTACTGTTCCAGTGACATTAAAATTTATATAAATGTTATTACTCTTAATTTCCTTCTCATATTACTTTAGCAGCATGAAGCAATCATACTGTAAATGAAAATCAAGCTGTACATGACTTAAGTTTTGGGTATATTGGGGAAAACTGAGAAAGTATTTAAACTTGACTTAGAATTGCCTTTGACTTTTCCTTGTCTCTTGAGATCAGTGTTTACTTTCTACTTTGCTGATTTTTGTTTGAGTTTTGTGCAAAATTCAGTGGTGAAATTATTTGACATGAGACTCAAAGGGATAGCTCAAAAAAAGAGTAGCAAATTATTTTGCCCTCTAAAACATAAAATTCAGGATGTCAGAATAGTAACTTTCGGGAAATCCAAAGCATACTAGCTAACTGTTTTCCCATGTTTCCCTCCTGCTTTATCCCTCTTGTCCTTCCGCTTTACTCTTACTGGCTAACTGTGTATGTTTGACCCAGTGTTCTACTCCTGTGCCTGTCCTGTCTCTGCCCTCAGATATACAAGGAACAGCTGAACACCAGAGTGGTTCTCGTTGCTGTGGAAACCTGGACAGACAGAGATCGTATTAATATTCACCCTGACCCTCTGCAGATGCTTCACGATTTCTCCAAATATCGACAACACTATATCAAACAGCATGCTGATGCTGTCCACCTGCTCTCGTATGTATTAACAATGATTTAGATCATTGTAGTTATAGATACTTCTATGTCTACTGCTTTTGTCTACCTGTCTCTTCTTGTTTACTTTTTTTACTTGGCAATCACTACATCAATCAACATCTGCCTTCTTTAGCAACTTTAGTGTATTTTTAAAATGTGTTAATCTGTTTCAAATGTGTGCAGTATATCCCATAGTCACACTGATGTATGTATAATGAAATTTTAATATCTTTTCAACTGGGAGACAATGTTCACATTTAAAATGTCTTCTGACAAGCTCCTAAGGTTGGTTACTTTTGTTAACAAACTCTCTAATGTACTGCTTTCCCAGTAAAAAGCAGGAGAGGGCAGAGCTGACACTATTATATATCCCCACAAGAACATTCCAGTTTTGCAGCTAGTGTGACATTTGGTAATGGAAGCTCTCCTTCCTTAGAGCAGTAATTAATTTTTTTCTGAGCTGCTATATATTTTGAGGGAAATTCTGCTTGCATCACTGGGCATCACATCAAGCCTGAGCATGAGTATTTTTTACTGCACAGCATTGTAAGGATGCAAGAGGAAAACTGCATTCCTCTGTGCAGCATAAAGATCTTAAGCCTTCTCCTAGCAGCTTGCCTTAGTATGGAGGATAGAATGAAAAATCTTTTCCATTGGTTCTCCAACCATATTAGTCTTCTGCAAAGGAGACTTTGTAAAGCTGGGGATAAAAATCTTCTCCAGCCTCTGCCATAACAACATAACAATACAATGCTAATTGCATTTTTTGTAAGATACACAAGGTGCTGRTGAGGTGTAGTTTATTTCCTTTTATACATGTTGCTGAACTGATGTTCTGGATCTCTAAGTGTTACATGGTTATGAAGTAAGTTTCTTTTGTAAACATAGAGTATATTTCTCTTTTTTTAAAAAAACAAAAGAGAAGTGATTGAAGAGTGCTACAGGAATCTTGCCCAAATTTATTCACTTTTGTGTAACTGAATTCTCAAATTGTTAAGTGTTACTATAGAACAATCTCTGAAAGAAAGAATATATTAAATAAAAATCAGGGGGACTGCAGGATGAGATTCCACGTAAGGTGAAATCATAGCTATTACCAGCTGTCTGGAATGAAAGATGAAGGTGTCCAGAATAAAAACAAATCTGGAAAGGATAAACAGTCCAGTGCTGAGCCTAAACTTATTAGAGGTAACTTGATACATCTAATAAGATCGCAGCTTATGGCTACAGGCAGGTAGATGGTCCGTTTTACTGCTTTTGCTGTTTATCATGCTCAAAAATTACAAGAAAATTAATCAAACCCAGGTCTCTTCCACAATGTTCTTGAACACTAGTATTCTTCACAATAAAAAGTAGAAATAAGATTTTTATGAGCAGCCAGTTTTATTAAAAGGTATTCCGGGCTGAATTAGGAGGAGTGTCACTAACAGGTTGAGGGAGGTGATCCTTCCTTTCTACTCAGCACTGGTGAGACACAACTGGAGTGCTGGGCTCCCCAGTTCAACAGGGATATGAACATGCTGGGCCAAGTCCAGCAAAGTGCCACAGAGATGGTTAAAGGACTGGAGCAGCTCTCATTTGAGGAGAGAATGAGAGAGCTCAGCCTAATTTAGCCTTGAGAAGACGAGATTCAAGGAGGATTTTATCAGTGTGCATAAATGTGATGGGAAGGAGAGTAGAGAGGGTGGAGTCAAACTCTTTTCCATAGTATCCAGAGACAGGACAAGAGTCAATGGGCAGAAACTCAAATAAAATAAATTTGTTTAAACATGAAAAAAAAAACAAAAAACTTTTTACTTTGAGGGTGGTCAAACACTGAAACAGGTTGCCCGGAGAGGCTGTGACGTTTCCATCCTTGGAGATTTTCAAAACCCGACGGGACATGTTCTAACTGACCCTGCTTTTAGCAGGGGAGGTGAACTAGGTGATCTCCAGAGGTCTCTTCCAACCTCAACCATTCTGTGATTCTGTTTATTTTGAAGCAATAAGTTTCAAAATAGTTTTAAGCATTTAGTATAAAAAGGCTTTCAAAAGGCAATTCAAAAGTTCTGATGACTGTCAGACTGCTTCTGAAAACTGAAAAATATACCCATCTGGATTATCCTTCCAGGAAAAAAAAAGGGGGGGGGGCATTGATTCTGCTACTACCAGAGGATTTCATTTTCAAAGGCTGCCACGGTCATTTGATATGTAAGCCCAAGGCTGCGTAGGTCTGTTGTTAGGATTGTGAAATTAAAGTATTTATCATTCAGAATTGTTTAAAGACATAAGATGATTTATATCTTGCAAATTGTATTAACTCACACAACAATTATTTGGAGCTTAGCTGTTTTTAAAATGTATTTAAAGGTAATTGTTGCATGATATATCAATTGTTCAAAAACAAAAGCACAACAATTAATGGAAAACGAAGAGGAGGCAGAGTTAAAAAAAAAAA
>NW_028185594.1:4075217-4084059 GCF_003343005.1 Rhea americana
GACAACTACAAGGACTTTTATAAAGAATCTAAAATAAAAAAAAAAAAAAAAAACAAAAAAAAAACCAGTATTAAATTACTTTCCCCTTAGGTATACTTATCTATTTTAATTTGGAGCTGGAACAAAAAAAAAGAATCATTTTGGTTTAAGAACACAATTTCAGAAATGCTCAACACTGATCAGATGTGTTTCAGCACAGAATTATTTCTTGACAGATTATAGATTGGAACATGTTCACTGTTATCTTTGTAGCAGAAGTGTTATAATTTTGTTTGCTTAAGAATCTGGGACGCTTGTTTTTTCTGCTTGGTTTATTTGTAGATTGAGATTGATATTGACTTTATAACAACAATAGTATTTTTGTTGAAGTTTGTGTCTAATTAACTCCTTTGGTGTCTGTATTCTGTTTGTAAATTTAGAATAACTTTTGGTGCTAGATGGGGGTTAATGTGCAGGTTATTTGCTGTAGCATGTGTGAAAATTTGGTCTGTCAGGAAGCTCTTGATGTCCTGTGTCAATTTGCTATCTTTGCTTTATTTTCATTTGTTCGTTAGGAATGTGACATTTCATTACAAAAGGAGCAGCTTAAGTTACTTTGGAGGGGTTTGCTCTGTGACCAGAGGAGTAGGAGTGAATGAGGTAATTCTTTTCACTACTAAAATGAAATAAAGTAGGAACTGTATGTTATGACCTCAGTGTTTATGTATTTCAGTGCTCAGGGCTTTAAAGATAACTTAAAAGCATCAGTAACGTATTGAAAAGTTAACGTTGTCACAGCCAAACTTCATTTACCATCTTTAAACTATCTCCCACCATACTTCGCTTTTTAAAAAGCATTCCTTCTGCCTGCATTATGTTCTCATTAGGATCTTAAATTTGAGTTCATTATGCCTGACAGAAATTTAGACCAAAATTCTCAAACTTGAGTATTTGAAATGCAGCATTGAAATTCCCATTGAGTCTTCCCACTGTAAGAAGATTGATCTTCTGAGGTGTTGATGATGTGTGGTTCTCACTTTTTTTTTTTTTTTTGACATTAAAGCTAGAAAAATTTGATCCCTTTGTTTACGTTTAATTTTTTTTTGCTCGGTTTTAAATCTATAATAAAAATCTGTTTTTATGATGTGGGTTAATCATACAGTATGAAAAATATCTTACATACATATCAAACACTCTTCTGTGCAATCAACCAGTAGAGAGGGATTCACTCAGAATAAGAGGGAAAGATTTCTTCCATTAAGTATTTCATTGTGGTTATTTTCTTTATATGCATATGGAATTGTGATTGACTGGACAAAATTACTTTGAAGTAGTGGATACATTGTAAACCAAAATGAGCTGGTGTAGTATTGATAATGATAACTTTCTCTCTCTCCTCCCTCTGCCCTTTCTCTCTCTTTTTTTTAATTTTTCTCCTCTTGAAATGCAGTACGGCCTCCCTCTGGCCATGGCACAGGAATTAGCACAAAGTCTTGCTCAGAACCTTGGAATACAGTGGGAGCCAGCAGCCAGGAAACCGAGTATGTACATGGACATGGAGTCTTTTGTCCTCATTTTTGGCTAAATACAGAAACTGTTCCTCTGTAATATTTGAAATAGACACCAAACTTGCTGCAAATGTAGAACAAGAAATGCTACTCTTGGGTATTTTAAAAAAGTACTAGAGTTTGAGTTTAATCAAAGTAAGAGCCATCAGTTTAGCACTCGTTTTGCGATGCCCTCTGATGTTCTGAGTCAGGAGGATTAAATTTATAAATGACATATTCAAAGGTATAATGCAGAATCATTAATTTAACTCAGAATTCATTATCTRTCGTAACAGAGTCTATAATGTAGAACTATCATTGATTTATTTTTTTAGATTAAAAAAACTCCAAATTTATAATTGGAGAAACAGCCGGAAGCTGTAAGCTACAGGGTAATATTAACTCAACTTCTATCTTGCTGCTTCAGGAAACCAGGCTGACATAGCCTTAACGCAGAGTGTAGATACAAAACTCCTTCAGAAGCCTGTTTTGGGGCTAAACAAAACCAGTGGGTTTTTTTTCCATTCACATCTTGTAAGCAAATTTGCCACTTTGTCCTTTTGCTTCTTCCATAAAAATGTGAATAATTATACTGACTTTACTGGACTCGCTTAAAAGATTGTTAATCAGAAAACAGTGTGGAAAAGCTGAGAGAATATTGTTTTATAAAGCATCACTTCTGGTCTGTATAAACTTGGAAATTGCTGACATTTTCTGTATCACTGATTTCTGATTATGGGTAAAACAGAGTTCGTATAATTTAGAAATCAGATTTTTTTAACTGTAAGTGGGAGTTGTTAAAATGCTACATTAGTTTCCTTATTTGGATGCCTTTTATAGAGAAAGATTATTGAATGACCTAGATAGGGAAATAATCATATGAAGAATTTTTGAATTATTTATCTGAATTTGAATTGTGAAACGGTATGGGTTTGCTGTACTAACCAGAATACAGAATCTTTAAGATATTCCTTGTCTTAGTAAATGATTTTTATGAAGAGTTTATAGCTCTTGTTTTACTGACCATAAGATATGCTCATTTGTTTTTATTTTATGAATTTGATCACTGTTGACTTGCATGCTATAGCTGTAAGCAAGCTGTAAATCTGCTTCACTCAACTGTTTTTTTTAATGCCTGTTTGATTGGCTGATTTACATATTAAGAATCTAATGCCACAGGAAAAATGTGGCCTGTTCAGTAATAACTCTCCTTCAGGGTGTTCTCTGCCCATTTTAGGGAGGAAGGTGTGTCACAGAGGAAATATGAACATTTTAAATCTATCTTTAGCCTTCTATACTGCCTGAAACTTGAGTCAAAACATGCAAGGATCATGTTTATTGCAAGCATATTAGCGTCCTTTCAAATGGGCTCTGTTCATTTTTAGGGCTAGATTCTGTACAGACAAGCAACCATATAGACTGTGTATAATTAATTAAGGTCCATTTTTATAGCAACTACTTTATAGTTATTGTAAGCATATTTATAACTGCTTTCCTTTTACTGTTGTATTTTGGTCTTGTCTGAGAAGAGTGTGACTGCACTGAATCCTGGGGTGGCTGTATCATGGAGGAAACAGGGTATGTCATAGCTATCAGTAATTTGAGGGCTCTGTAATGAGTTCATACTTTACATTTACAAGTATTTATGTATTGGATTTTATCCATGTCTTTTAGTACTAATAAATGAAAAACTAAAGTGATTTGAACAACCCGAATGTATAGATTGTTGATTTCAGCGGTTCACTCCCTCTGCTATTCCTGTTTTAGGAGGATACTCACACAGTGCTTACAATCTGGATGTGCAATGTAGTGTTATCACTAATGCCATGAATGTTTACAATGATTCAAAAGSAAAGAAAGTGTGTTTTCATAAGATAAATCTAATTACACTTTCTATATGCAATTGCAAAGTATTATAGTACAGTTTTGGTAAGTGATATTTCCATTTCCCTCACAAATTTCAATTAATTTTTTTTCCAATGACCTCAAAGTTCAAATTTTGAGTGGGGATTGACACCAGATCTCTCTCCTTCTGCTCCAGTGAATAGAAATAGAAAGCTGAATTCTTTCATGATTTCAGCAAGTGCTCAATCTTTGGCTAAATGGTCAGTGAATTCTGAGGGTGAAGCATATCTCTATGGGCGCAGATGTGGTTTCCTTGCCCTCTACCCACATATGCTGCCAAAGAATCTTTTCTGCACTAGAAGTGACTGGTCGGAAAAGGATAGCTTCTGAAACATAGGTTTTTGAGTCTTTAATTGAGTCTTTTCCTGTGGGAACTCATGGTCACTGTGAAAGCTTGCTCATTTGTGCAAAAATCCTGGAGAGAATTAATTGTAAATAAGACAGAAGGAACTTGCTTTCTTCATATGAGGTACTTGGAAATTGGTCACTTCAGTAGAATTATTGTGTGGCTTAATCGATCCTTTCCCATAGACTTATAATTGCCATCAACCTCATGAATGCAATACTTCGTTTTTTGTTTTTAATACTCAAAAGTGGATTTTGTAGTTTTGAGAGAATAATTCTATGGGAAAAAAATGTCAGCTCACTAGCAGTCAAATCAAATGTTATGGAAGGGAATAGAGAGTAAAATGGAGAACGTTATTACGGCAGTGTTTGCCCCCATCTTTAATAGCACAAGCAGTTCTGATTCCCAAATCTCAAAACAAGCCTAATAAAATCAGAAAACCTGCATAAAAAATAAAAAAGGTTCTTTAAAGGCATTGGATATTTTCAATGTGACAGATGACTAATAAAACAAGGTTTCATCACACTGGGAAAGAGATGGATAAGAGGGAATATGAGAGAAGCCTGTAACATCATGAATAGCACAGGAAATGAACACTGACTCTTGCAGTGTAAGAACTAGGGAAATGTGAAATGGAACTAGCAAATAGATGGTAGAACACATACAATGAAACTGTTCTTCTAGCAATCTGTAATTAAGCTGTGAAACTCCTTGCTATGGTATCTTGTAGGTATTTAAAGATACTGGACAAATTCTTGGAAGAAAAATACAATGAAGATTAAGTAAGGCAGAATAAGGCTTTCTGAGAAAGTCCTTGACCTGAAAATTGTTGGGAGTGGAAAGAATATTCTGCTGGTAGTAATGTAGTGCTATGTTCTCCTTGCTGTATTTCCTGGGTGAAAGTCAGAAATGGGATATGAGCGAAGTGTATTTGTAGTCTGACATTGTACAGCTGTTCTTTTGATTACAAATACTTTTAAATTAAAAGTTAACCCTATTAACAGATGACTTGAACAATTTTGAAACTCTCATATGCAATCAGGGATCTGGAATGTAATCCATCATTTAAACTGAAACTGCAGCAAAAGTAAACCCAATAGAACACTAGATTATATAATCAAGAAGGTGCATAGCAACTGCTATGATAATGTAGTTTCACATATATTAGGAAGATTAGAAGACTACAATTTCATTATATCATAGATCCACATAACAAAAAATACAGAATCTTTAAAACTTTTTTGTTCTGATTTTATTCTTGAGGTGTAAGACTGAACTGACATACTGTTCTGCGTAGTGGTTGTAAGAAACTGGGATTTACAGTATTGAAGTATAGTGGCCCTTTCCCCCTCCCTTCTAGTAACTGTTGGTGTTTCAAGGCATTTACTCAGTTGATTCTTTGCCTTTTTAGAGTTTACCATTCCAGAAAGTTCTCCAAGTGCAGCATTGCAGAATACAAAGAATTTTTGCTTCGTGGGGGAGGTGCTTGTCTTTTCAACAGGCCAACAAAGGTAATAAATGTGGTAGCAATGATGTCCTCTACTTCTATTATAATGAAAATGAAATTGTTTCACTAACGATTATTAGTAAATCACTGTCTGATTTATTCAAATCTCTGTGTGGGAATTATAGATTTTCTTGAGGTTATTTGTAATTAGCTGAATATTCTTTCCCAGGCAAAGTAATAACATTTAAAAATAATTTTAAGAGGAGTCATGTGACTTGCTTTCCATCAATATTTTAGTCTCAGATAATGACCAGTCTTACAGTTTGATTCACACCGCAAGACACAGCCCCATTCAACATGAATACACTACTTATTAAGCTGGAAGTAGCGCAAAATAAATCCAGAGGTGAGGTCATAGCGAATGCTCCATGGCCACTCAATTCTTGGACTTTGTGCATGAGGGTATTGAGAAGAGTGCCCATTACCACTGGAAATCAATAACTTGCTTCATATAAACTTTAGCAGCTTGTGGTTATTATCCAGCTTCGTTTCATTTCAAGTCTGCAGCTAATAAGCTTTGTAATTTGTAACTGTTTCCTTCTACCATCCATTACATTCTTTTCTTTTAAAACTTCTAAGGTTATAACTCATAGCTTTTTCTAACTAAGGCAATAGTAGCATGGCATCCTTTTAAAGCTGATTACTAAAAAATTTTTCATATGTTTCTTTCTGCAATGTAAGATCAATCCAAAGTGTTAACATTCTATCTAATCGTGATACCAAACTTGATGTCCTTGTAGAATTTAATGCCATGAGACTGTTAAGCCGTTCTGTTTATTGTGCTGTATCCACTGGGAGATGACCATCTTACAAATTGGCTAAAAAATTTTGCTTGTTACTGTGCTTTTTAATCTTTTCCCAGGGTAGCTTGTTAGCAATCTCAGCTTTTGTACATAACTGCATAAAAGAATAAGTAGCAAGAAAGAAAAACAGAGTTTGATTTTTGTGTCATTAAAATAGAGTAGTGGTTATCTAGCAAGATAAAGTGAACAAGTTGCCAAGCTGACTTCGTTCAGAGTAAAAATCTGGTTTACTTCAGCAAAAATGTTCCCAGGATAATGCTTGAATTACCTCTATATGCCTGCTATTTGTGTTAGTTTTTCATAACTTTGAAGTTCCAGAACTAATCATCCCTTGTGAAAAAAAAGAATGTTTTTAATTCTGTTATTTAGAGACTGGGAAGTAAGATGTAAAATAGTGTATTTAGCTATTAGATAAACAAAAGATTGTTGTGTTATACAGTCATCTTAATCCTATTTAATTATAACCTTTTAATTAGACTCTGGTAAGTATGAGTGTTTAAAGGTTCCTGATTACTATCTGTTAATGCTATTGAGTCTGCTTAATGGAGAAGTGAATTTCAGGCCCAAAATAAGAGATCTTGCTGTTTCCACTGAAATACAGTAGTAGCAATGGCTTAGAGAGGAAAAAATGAAGTTATAGTTTTTGAATCATGTTGACATTGCTATACTATTGTTCCTCATTTTTTCAAAAGTACCTAAGAAGAAATCCTTCTGAGTTTATAAGTTGTATATATTATCTTTTTAAATGTTACATTTCATATCTTGATGATTTTTCAATAGCTGTACTGTGATTAAGCCCTTACAGAAATAGCATCGTGTTTACTTGCATGTTTCACACACACTGAGCTGTGTATTTATCTGATCTCGTCTTTACTTGAACTTCCAACCATATTCAAGTTTTGACTGAGTTTCTGTAACTAATAACTCAGTTGACCTGGACTTTATTCTTCCAGGGTTTTAATACAGAACTGTTATCAAAAGCAGACAAAGATTTTGCAAAATTATTTCTGTGAGAAGTCTGAAAAATCATGCTTAATTTTCTTTTAAACAAAATTATATCATGTGGGACTAGTGTGGAATCTGAAGAGGCATAAGAAATAGGTCACTGCATGTGAAAAATAGAAGTTTAATTCTGCAGATATGACAGATTTTCTCTATTAAAAAATGTCAGAGAAATGTTGAGAGTTAGAAGAATTTAAAAGTGACCTTGCATGAATTAAGCTTTTCTCTGGCAATCTTCGGTTTATACAGCTTAGCAGTTACAGAAGGTATCAGATTGTTACTAACAGTAGATGTCTGAGTAATTAGAACAGAGCAAGTGGAGAGGTGAAAAATGAAAATTTGAATGACAAAAATGTAAATAAGAAGAAACTAGTTGAATGTTGTAATTGGCAAATGAGTAACAAAATATAATTAAAATCGTTAAAGACTACTATGATGGCTCAGTGCATAATGCAAGAACTGTCCCATAGAACAGCAAAACCTGAGAAAATATGTATGAGCATGAGATCTTTAGCCCAGTGCTAAGGCCTGACAAGAGTTTTGATGTTATTAAATATATGCTTGGATTAGCACTGAGATTTTCTTTCTTGCCTCCCTCAGAAGAAGAAGTCTCACTTGTGAAGTAAAAAGAACTTGTGAAGAGCTGATTTCCTGAATATTAATCAGGGAATATATTTTTTCTTATTTAACTTTCATCCTGAACTGTAGAATTTATCTCTGTTGCGTATATCTGGCCATAGAAGTAACTGTGTAGCACTCTTTATATATGATTGTGTTACTCTCTTTTAACTTAAGGATAAGGCACACAGAACTTCCTTTCGGTAGTATTTCTTACTGTTCATTATTTTCACGTGCAAATATGTTACATTGGAATAAGCACTAACTAATTGCGTGAGCAAGTATAGGTGTCCATGTAGATCCCAGAGATCATATTACCAACTGGTTTCTTAAAAGGAGTTGTTAAAGAAATGGAGGGGGGCGTAGAATTGAAACCAAGTTCTAACGTTATGCCCCTTGAGTATTATTTTCTTAATTCTGGGTTTATCATCATTTTCTGAGATCAGTATTTTCCCAAAGAGGGTTGGAAATCATGTGATTTAGCTGAACATAATTTCTCTCTGCACAGTTTGAACTAGTTGCACTTTAAAACTGTGCTCTATCACAGCAGCAAGGGACATATTCTCTGTGGGAGGGTGACGCAGTAGCATTGCAGAGATGGGCTGTATGTGGAAAAAAAAAAGTCAGTTCTTAACTGTTTAAATTCTTACTCTGGTGGTGGGCTTCTTTTGCTTTCAGCTGTTTGAAACTACTGAGTGTGGAAATGGATATGTAGAAGCAGGAGAAGAATGTGATTGCGGTTTCCGAATGGCAAGTAAAGAGTTCTTATGTATTATTCCATAAGTCTTTCTCACAAAATATAATGAATTATATTGTAGGTAAGGGAGGGGGGAGGGTTATGGAAATAAACTTTTTTACTTTTATTATGGAGCAGCTTGATCAGAGGACCACGTTAAAATATTTTTGTACAGTGAGCATGAGTGTGAAGACAGAATGTATCCTCAGAATAGTCTTCCTTTTGTACTGATCAGAAGATGCAGCTGTTCCCAGCACTTTTTGAATCACATCATAGAAATGGTTACTCCTTTCCTAAGCTATGCTTGGAGATACATGCCTGTATTCAGACAGAGAACCTGTTGTTTTCTTTTCTTTCTTTTTTTTTCTTTCTTTCTTTTCTTTTCTTTTTTTTTTTTTT
>NW_028185594.1:4084064-4127209 GCF_003343005.1 Rhea americana
AGAATTTTTCTGTAGAAATCTGCCCTTCAGGCTTGAATCCTTGTTCGACTGTTTAAATATAATCCCATATATAATTAGTTTTCATAATCTTTCTTCTATGTTTAATGCAGTTTAACTAAGATGCGTGCACTGGCACAGGCTACTCCAGCCCTATATGAGGCTTCAGAAAGTGTGAATCCTCTTGTTGCTATAGCATGTATCACTGTTTTCCCTTTAGTTTATTACTTGAGCAGTGCAAAGGATTCTTCCAGCTGATGATTTCTAGTCCTCAGTGCTGCACTGAATCTTTTGTCTGCTGATGCATGATAGTTCTTGGAAAGATTGGGAAGGACAAATTATTTAAAATGGAGGAACTAATAGATCCCGTAATATTTTCTTCAGGAATGCTATGCAGACTGCTGTAAGAAGTGCTCCCTTTCTAATGGAGCTCACTGCAGTGATGGACCTTGCTGTAATACATCATGTCTTGTGAGTGTTGTTGGAATGTATCTTTTGTCTCTTTTTACTTGTCCGTAGAAGTCATGTATAGACTGTTATAGTTAGAAGAAGAGAATGAAGAGGAATAGCTTATATAAACTGAGACTGTGTTATTCCAAACGATAATGTGCAATATAAATTCTGGAATATAAAGAGAATAATAAATTGGATTAGGTGTGTATTCATGTAGAAAATGGCTCCTATATTTGTGCCATTGATGAAGAATGTTATACTGTAGTTCTGCTTCCAAGTGTACGAGGTTTTTTAAATATTGGAGATGGAAGAAAAATACCTTAAATTTTCAAAATATTTTATGCTTCAGTTTTAGCCTTTAAAAGACTGAAACTGAAATCTTGCTAAATACTTTGAAATAACTATTGAGATTGTTTTGTTCTGTTGTTAGCCAAGCAAAAAAGACAAATATATGTGTGAACAATATTTACAGAGAATTAACATGAGGAGTCATTCCGAACAGGAGCCTTGAATTTTGCTTTTGCGTAATCGTCATCCTCCTGAACTATATTATTCATTTTCTAGTTTTTCCCACGAGGCTATGACTGTCGATATGCAGTGAATGAATGTGATATTGCAGAGTTCTGCCCTGGAGATTCTGGCCAGGTATGTATACAGAAGCTTTCTGTTTATACTATTGAAGTTTGTTAGCATTCATTTTATGTCAAGTGAAGAAAAAAATCCAGACTAACGAACTACACTCTCATAAACCTGCCAATAACTGTGGAGATCTCTTTTTCATCCTAAAGGAATTTTTTGAACATACAAATAAACTGCCATAAGCTGGAAAAAAATATCTAAGTGGACTCAAAGTACGACTTACATTACTTTGTTTGGTTTTTAAAACTTGCTTGGTTCTTTACATGTATCCTTATGGTATTTGTGTTAGATGTCCTCATATACTCTTTGCATGGTCCACAGCATAAATACAAATAGTATACTGCAAATGTGAATGGATTCAAATGTAGTAACATTAATTTTATGAATTAAAATAGTTTTAAATATAACTGGAGACATTGTAGACAATTATACCTAGGAGTGAAGTGTTATGTTTTTGAGAATGTAAACTTATAATAATTTTTAGAGCTGTGAATCTTAAGTATTTCTCATGCAAAAACATTTGGCTAATACTTGAAAGTATAGGTAACAAAGAGCAGCAAAAAGGCTATTTTAACTTGAGTTCTTTTATATAGTCACTGTTTGGTTCATCTTCCATTTTTGCAGAAACCTTGACTCTTTAGGTTGTATATGCTCCCTTTCAATACTGAGCATTTAGTTTCAAAATTGTTTGAGGACTTCATAACTGCTACAGTCATCCTAATCCTGCTACCGCATCAAGTTCTTAGCTTTGACAAAATATGATTCAGGGTAGATCAGTGGTGCTTTCTCTAGACATTCATTATAATTATAGATTAAAATAAATTAACAATAATCTCTTTTTCACATATCATTGAGACATCTACACTTACAAATATGTTGGTGAGATTTCGTTGTAAGTCTGTCACTCTACAGATGGAGGCTTCTTAAAGTGAGGGAGAAGGGCTAGAGAAATTACACTCTGTGTTGGCTAATATGGTACACTGCAGCAGCATACTCTTTCAAAATCTTAACCAGTCCCTTTTTGTCGAAGAAAAGCTTTGAGAACCAGTCTGTTCTTACCTTTAGTGATCTGAGGCTTCTGGAGCTAATGTCTTGTTCATACTGAAAAACTTTCCATGCCACGGGAATGCAGCAGTTAACATGGTCATAAAAGCCACAACCCTGGCAGTTTGAAGCAAAGGAGTGTAGACTGCAACTAACCTCTCGCATGCTCTCTCAATGGAACTGAAAGGGATGCCGTGGTAGTGCTGCACAGGAAAAAATATGTGGTACCAGCATTAGTTACCAAATACTCTGTTACTTAGCACATATGTGTTGCCTGTATCTTGCCTCACCTCCTTAATTTCCATTAAGAATATGCAGTAAAGATAGAATAAAACCTTGTTTTTCATGGCTCTTATGTAAGATTGCATTTAGGAAAGGATGTTCATTTTTTTTATCTGTATTAAATACTGCAAAGATTCCTGCAGTAGTTACACATTTCAAGGCTTTTAGTTATCTTGTTTACTTCATTAGGTTATCTACTTTGTGCATTGTATTTGTTTTCTAAAACCTGAAAACTCCCTATGTGATCCTTACATGCATTATTACTGTATACCTAATAAAAAATATATATATATACTTTTTTTCAGTGTCCACCGAATCTTCATAAACAAGACGGATATGCCTGTGATTCTAATCAGGTATGTAACGTTTTAAAATCCCTGCACATCAGCAAGTAGAAACTGACTAAAAGCTGTGTTTTTTTTGTTTTTTTTTTTTTAAGCCTGTCCTCCATACTTCTTCATGAGTTTGGTCTTTCAGACATGGATGATGTTTGTGCTTTGTGCACTCTATGAATAGTAAAAAATTTCTAGTTTGAATAAAATCTGCTTGGTATGTTTACATTTTACAGGTAGATCTTTTATTGCACTGCATGTTAATAAGCTCTTTGCAGCTATGTAAGTGAGAAGTATAAAGCAGCTGCTGAAATTTAAGTAAGTATTAGACACCAAAATACTTCAAGAATCTGGACCAATATGTGTCCTCTAGTTTTGACAACTACCCAGTTCATGAAAGCTATTATACGTTCCACTATGTGGGTGAAGAATCAAAATGAGACATATGTTGGGGGAGGGGAAAGAAAAGAAACAATGTTTAGCTTTCCTTGTTAACATGTTCTGTTTTGTTTTGTTTTTTTTTAGGGCCGTTGCTATAATGGGGAATGCAAGACAAGAGATAATCAGTGCAAATATATCTGGGGATCCAGTAGGTTGAATTTAACTACCTTAAATATATTTTTTTTCCCATTCGTTCTCTCCTTTGTTTTGTATTTTTAGGTGGTTGTATTTTTAATGTTTTTATTTTTTTTCTTGCTCTTTTCAGTTGAAATTTTCTGCTCAGTAAAAGCAGTGAAAAACTGTGGCTTGATTGCCAAGTGAAATTTCAAGTTGTAGACATTCCAAAATATTGATGACTTTGAGTTAATGTTACTGGAAAAAAAATTTTATTTTCAGGATTTTTTTTTATGTAGTTCAAAACAGAAAGGTGAAGGAGTTTTGTTTATTTCTTTATCCTAGCTGTAGTTCATGCTAAAGGTGTTCTGCCTTGTCTCACTTTTCTAAATCATTCTGTATCCAGGAAAAAACCTTATGTTAATCCCAGGTCTAGCTTAGTACATTAGTATGAATTTATATACACATTGCAAATTTAAGTATGTAGTAAAATAGAATTAACACTTGTTATGAATTTTGCTTGCACCTGAGAAGGGATAAATGCTCTGTGTAATGACTTTGAGATAGTGCAGCAGAGCAGACCTAATAGGATGTCCTGCACCTAACRTTTTCTTGTGTGCTTTTTCTAAATACAACAGCTACTGTTGATGCTGCCTATTTATGACAGAAGGATCCTCCTCTGAGTGGGGGGCAAGGGTTATTTTACCATTTATTGTTTGTTTTATGCTACTTAAATGTGAAATTGGATGGAGAAAGCATTTTCTTTGTCTTTTGATGCTTATTTGAGCTATGTGCTGGCATCTCACGCTCGTGTTAATAAAGACAATGGATGTTACAGTTAACTAATTTCTTTGCATCTTACACAATATGATATTTTAAAATGTTCAGATTTTCTTCTTTGCAATCATTTCACTGAAGCCACTCTTACCTTTAGCATTTTATTTTCCTCTATATAATTTAGGTGCTTTTCTTCATTTATTTTCTAAATTATCTTTTGAAAAATCAGATTGGCTTGTTAGTAAAATAATTATGGCTTAAATCCATCAGTTTGGAAAGTCTGCATGTGTTCATTTTTAGGAGTAGAAATCACAGTCTGTCTGTTCAACCTTGTTTTCTTTGTGAACTCCCTAAAAATAAATAAATAAAACCCTAAGTTAATGTCAGAAAGATATATGTCATATATAAAAATCTTTGATCTCCAGAAGTACAGATTAGGAATAATTGCAGTGGAGGGAATTAGATTAAATCTATGGGCAATTGTTACAACTGTGAACAAAATTAGACTGGAGATGTATTTAAATGGATACTATAATACAGTCACTATAGAGATTGCTTTTATAGAAGTCTAAAGCAAATACTGAACATCAGGGATTATTTTTAAAAGTCATCTGTAGGTGCCACTAGTTCAATCTGCTTAGGTTCCCACTGTTGTTGCTGGAAAATACCATCTGTATAAATACACTTGTGGTTAGATTTAAAATTTTTGTTAATGTTAAAAAATGTAGAGAATTGCTTTAAAAAAAAATCCATGAGTTTTTGTAGCTCTTGTCATCAGTGGACAGTACATTCCTTTTCTCATCAACAGAGTCTTCAGGATCTGACAAATTTTGTTATGAGAAGCTTAATACAGAAGGCACAAAAAAAGGAAACTGTGGGAAGGACGGAGACCGATGGATTCAGTGTAGCAAGCAGTAAGTTCAGTTTGGTAGAGATGATTTGCCTTTTAAGATAGATTAATATGGTCTAATAGTTCCTACTTTTTTATTAACATTTCAGCAGTTTGTTTTACATTGTTTTGAGTCTTCTTTCACTCACAAGATTTATAATTAAGAAATGTTCCGTAGCTCTGAAAAATCCATGGGTGACTCAGCAATGCAGTTCTTTAGAACATCTGAGTTTTCAAACAGATATACTGGCAGTTTGATGCTTTCAGAGGAGCTGGGGACAGGGCAGCAAAAAGTCACAAAGTTCGTAATAAACAGACACCTCAGATCGAGTAGGGATGATTTGGGTTGCAAATGCACACACTGGTTTTGCCTGCAGGAATGGTTCTGGAATTGATATCAGATTGTGCTATTTCAGATTTTTTCCAACCTTTATTTAGGCCAGATAGGAACTGTCTCTGACCTTAGGACACATTTGTACACTATAGAGAAAATGGATGATTCATTGCCTATGATCATGACTAGATGAATATTTGATTTAATTTCCTTTATGTGTCAATGATCATTCATAAATAGACTTAAATTTCTCCTGATTTATTTACTGTTTTTAATTCTGTAGTGTGCATGAAAAAAACTCAGTCTCTGAGTGGGTTATGTCGTCTTCAACTATTAAATGTTTGTCAAAATGGCATTATATTTTGTTTGGATTTTATATGACTAAATTTTAAGATAGAATCATAAGGAAGTAAGTTTTAATGGATATTCTTTGTATTCACATAAAAATACTGCTCTGCTGGTATATATATTGCAAACTTCATTTGCAGAAAAGCTTTCTTTGTTGGTTAAAAGATGCACAAAAATGGTCTAGCTGCAGAGCCACTTATAATCTATGCAGTTTTAACAAATACTGTTTCCAGCTGTTTCTATGACTTTGGACAATTCGAGCCAAAAATGTAAGTTTTAAGTTGCTGGCGGCTACTAAAGATTGCAGACACAATTTAACAACAGATAAAATAGCCCCTTTACCAAAATTCAGGTGCACACACTGCATATAATGAGTATCATTATGGTTCAGTTGTCCTGCAGGGGGAATAAAATGTAATTAAAAATTCAGACTCCACATTAGCATGCAGTGTCCGAGCTACTAGAGAGAGAAACATAATATAGTCTAGTATGACAAAATTTTGTGCAGTTTGGCTCTTTTTTACTATATTGTATTTAGAGCACATATACAATTTTGTTTATGCCAACATTAGGTAAATACTATGCCCTGACACATCAATTTAAACAGCTACTTGTTTCTGCCTTTGCCATTAATGTTTGCCAGTTAACATCAGATGCTGCCACTATTATGTATACCAAATAATATTTTATTTCCAAAGTTGTACACTGAAAATGTATCACCCAACTTACGGTAATACATTATTTATGACCAGAAGCAGCATTACCAGTCTTTTTTTTTGTAAGTTTAATTCATATTACTGCAGCAACTTTTTGATTATGTTTTCATTTTACAGTGATGTTTTCTGTGGCTTTTTGCTCTGCACTAATCTTACAAAAGTTCCACGAGTTGGTCAAGTTCAAGGAGAAATTATCCCAAATTCTTTTTATCACCAAGGGCGCATAGTGGACTGCAGGTAAAAGAAAGTAATGCAGTGTTCCAAGCTGATTTTTCTCTGTCAAACCTAAGCAAATTATGATAGAGATAAATGTAAAAGAATATGTTTTGTTAAATAACTAATAACTTAAAGCAAAGTGATTATTCTGGAGTGGTATTTCTCCCTTTGACTTAAAAAAAAAAAAAAAAAAAAAAAAGAGAGAGAGAGAGAAGAAATTAAAAAAAAAAAGACTAATACTCCCATATTTGAAGTGGGTAAAATGTGCGTTGCCCTCCTGCTTACTCTCTCTGAACCAAGAGAAGAATTTCATAGCCAGAATTTAATGCTCAGCATTGTGACTTTCCTGGAAAAATAAAGTAATAAATGTTGTCTGTAACTGCCAAAGATCCATATATTAATGTAATTGTTTGGAGTATTCTCAAAATTTGTGGCAGGATAAAAGGTTAAGCTATGGATTGGTTAAAGGACATGTTAGTGGGTTTACTCTACTGTCATGGACAAAACTGGATTTGTATTTTAAAGATATTGGCAACATTGTTATGCTAAGAATATTCTCTTGTGTAGGTAGAACGTGAGTGAACAATGGTTTTTAATTCCTGTTATTTCCCCCCCCCCCTTTTTTTTGTTTTTGTTTTTAATGTTACTTCTTGCCCCATGGGAAGTTAGTGTTTAGCATTTTCTAGCAAAAACATTCTGCAGCATTAAAAATACCCTTGGCTCATCAAAGACTTGATTTAGAAAAAACAAAATTCCCCCCCCCCCAAAAAAACCAAAACAAATTAAGGTGCATTTTTTGAGTATTTAAGTCATTATCTAGATTTCTTTTTAGTCTGTCAACTCGAACACTTTGTCAATGTTACAAGCAGACAGAAAGACTGTAACTTTGTTCATTTTGTCTGTATGCTTGGAAGAGAGAAAGCTGTGAGGTACCACACACTGACATGTTTCTTGTTTTCAAAAGACTCTAGTCCTAATACTAACAGTATCTTAAAATTTGTTTCTCCTAGTGGTGCTCATGTTCTTTTAGACGATGATACAGATTTAGGTTATGTGGAAGATGGAGCTCCATGTGGTCCTCACATGATGTGTCTGGACAAAAAGTGCCTGCCAATTCAGTCCTTGAACATAAGCAGCTGTCCCATTGGTTCTAATGGAAAAGTCTGTTCCGGTCATGGGGTGAGTCTGCACTGGATGTTAGCAGCTAAAGCCTCTCTGGCTGTCTCTTAGATTCTCTGTAAGACTGCCATTCTGTTACAACATGAGAAGCACAGATAAAATTATTGAAGTTATTAAATCAGTTTTGTAATTATATCCAAAGTGATGTTTTCATTACTAGAAAGAAAGAGCTTTGATGTCAGTTATAAAGAGTTTCTGTAATGTATTATTCATAATTCAGGCTTCTTCCAATCTTCAATTAAACTTTTTCCTGCAAAATAACACATTTATAAAGTGGTTTTGTGTTACGGAGTTATACCTGGTGATTTAAGTAATTAAATTCTAAACTATTGGACCTCAACAGAAATGATATACTTCTTGGATATACACTAAGTCTATCATTTTATATTCAGGCACATTATATCTTGCTATTTTATACGTAAGTTCATTAGTCTAGATGGTAGGTATGTTTTGCTGGACAAATACACTACTCCATGTCTTAACTGTAATATTGATAAAACTCTTCCATTTTAGGCTAGCTATACTTCACATTTTCCTTAAGGAAAGGAGGAGCCACTGTGGGATTCAGTTGACTGTTGCAGTTCTTACAGATACTTGCTTAAGAATTTTTTTTTTCCTCATGTGTAATTGAAGATGTGAAGTGAATTTGAGCCTCGCAAAGAAAAGTCAGTTGGATTCAAGAAGAAAAATTTTTAAATTGGAAAGTAGAGGAAGTAGTAGGAATCTGGAAATTCTCTTGGTACTTTTGGAGAGTGGTGTAAGCAATGAGAACTACGCTTCTTTTTCTGTTTTGCTTTGGATGATTCTGATTCACAGTTCTAAAAGAATATTTCAGTTCACCAAACCTGTCAAAAGATGCATTTATCTTCATCTTTCTAAATAAGATTCTTTGGTGAATATTTCAAGATGCAGAATGGGATAAAAATTAAAAAATATATATGCTATTTACTTCTAATCGTTATTGTATAGACTACTTAATTTACGAGTTTTCTTGACATTATGTTCCAGTGTCTAAAAGATGTTATTAACTGATTCCTAATGATTGATTTCCCTTCTAAACCTATAATCAAAATTTCATTCTTTGTTTTGTGTGTATTTCCTGTGTCATGTTTCTTCTTTAGTCACTTCTTCCAATAACACATTCCATGTTCTTTTTCATGTGGAAAGCATCACTTGCTAGCATCTGAATATATTCAAGGGTTAAAGCAAACTTTCAGGTTATTCATGTGTTACGTTCTTTCTAAACACTCAGTGTTACTGTTAAAATACATAGGTGGATAAATTTTATTCTGCAAATAAAATACCCAATTAGATGTTAAATGAACATAATAGAATGTGATAAAAAAGCCATTTCTGTCATTTTTTCCCCCCTTTCCTGTTCCAGGTGTGTAGTAATGAAGCCACTTGCATTTGTAATTTTTCCTGGGCCGGGACAGACTGCAGCATTGATGATCCTATCAGGGATACTGGTAACAAGAAGGACGAAGGACCCAAGGGTTTGTGTGATTTCAGTTTTGTTGTTCTTTTCAAATAATTATGACATTTTTCTGCTGGTACATGATAGTAGAACTGGTGAGAAATACTATACAGTCCTGTTTAGAACCAGACACTAAAATTTTGTGTCATTTAGATGATGTATGTCTGTCTGCTTTGAGAATTGGTAAAACTTTTATTTTTCTAACTTAAATGTTGGGAAGATTTCAATACATAAATGTATGTACTTCCTGATATTTCCTTCACCCCTTTTTCTTCATTCTTTACAATTTTTCTTTTCTGTATTTGGAAGCTGACTAAACACAGTTCTTATTTTTTTATATGAGAATTCAGTACTTACCTGCTGCTAGAGATTTCCAGTTCCCTTAGTTGTTCTCAGCGGTTTCAGAGAGCTGTGACATAACAAAGGGGAAATTGGAATGTCCCCAGTGAAGAAAGCCTTGGTTTTTCAGCATCAGGTTTCAGTGGGAAGAAAAAGAAATAAATAATCAATTCTTAAATTAGACTTATGCTGTTCTTAAAACCATTATTGCTTAGAGTTTTTACTTTTATGTACTTAGTAGGTATTTCAACTGAGTATGAAGTAGATATACAAAGAGGAGCTATTAGGAAAATAAATTGTCAGAAACATTTCTCGAAAGGAACAAAAGAACTTGAAATTCTCCCCAACTTCTCTGCCAAAGAATGTCTTTGGATTGAAAGAAGATAGAGTTTAAAAATGCAGGCCTTGTGGTGCAGACAGTAACTGATTACTTTGTAAAATATCCAGGTTTTCAAGGGTAGACAGAATTTTCTTATGTGCCTCTGTAGTGGCTCCACTTCTGTCTTGTGTGCTTTATTCTTTTGCCCCTTAGCAGAACGGTTCTGGCAGAGCTTTACTAGGGGCTGCTGAAGACATCATCTTAAAAGAGGTTCTCACTCTGAAGGAAGCTCTCTAGAACAGTCCATATTTGTATTAGGGAATCTTTGCAGGTACTTCCTGACTCCTAACTCTACCATGGTTCACTTTAGAGTTGCCTAGTTGTGCCCCATCTTACGAAGCTGCTTGTCTTACGATTTCCCATTAAAAAAAATTCCTAACTGTGGAATGCTGCTTACAGAGTCTTAAAAAAAAAAAAGAGCACTATAGAGCTGGATACTTCTCTTTTTCTCTTTCTGTGTGGATGAGGAGAGCACTATTTACTGTTGTGATATTTAAGAGCACTTGAATTTTGTCTTGCTTATTTCCAAGTGCTGTGGGTAAGAAATAAGATTTCTTCCTCTATAAAAAAGGTCTATAAGAAGGGCATCAAAGAAGGTACTTTTATCTTGTTAGGTTTTCGTAATTCAAATTAACTTGTGTAATTTCAGAATGGAAATACCTTTTTGAAAATTAATATATCTGTGCTGAAATGTTTAGAGGAAAAAGTCTTAAATGAATAGTATCTGTATGGATTTCTGCCAGTAGATACAGACATAACATTGGTCTCCGTTTTTCAGTAGACTCCACTAAAAAAGGCAGAATAAGTTTCTGTTACAAGATGGCTCAAAGAACAAATTTTAAAAAATAGAATTATTTTTACCTATGTTTTTTTTTACCTATGAATTTCTATGTCAGAAAGGTTACAGAAATAGTTTCCTGTAGTTCTGTAAAGCTCCAAGGTAATTAAGTATTTTCTTTTAAGATTTTTTTCCTCCTTTGTTACCAGCACTACTTATGTCATATGCCATTTTACAAGTCTCAGGTATAAACCAGAATACTTTGTTTTTCCATAGCCCTAAGTTTGAGTTTTCTCAAACTTAGTTTGAGATAAGTATAGCAGATTCAGGTGTAAGAACATCACATCTAAACTAAATGGCATCTATTATGACTAGAATTCTAGAATTAGGATTTATACTAGGATTAGTGTAATCTGACTCTCAAAGCCAGGGAAAATCCATGAAATAAAGCCTGGACAGAGTGAATAGCCCCATCTGTGGAACTGATATAAAGCCTTCAATTTGTACAGTATTGAGATACTACACTTCCTATATGTCAGTTTTTGAGAGGTTAAGTTCTTTCAAGTGGAATACATTGATCTTTCAGTTTTCCTCATTCTTCAAGTGGAACCATGTCCAGATTCCAAGAAAAGTGGAAAAGAGTTTTTAAGTATTGCACTGAGGATATGCACTTTTTTTTTCATTTAGAAAATATTGGATTTATTTTCATCTTTAGATTAACATATTTGTAATTTGGGGTTGATCTAACCTGTCAGATACCTGAACTGTTAAAACTGAAAGCAAAAAATGTATTTGAGGGATTTGGGCTGAAGACATAAAAGAGAGAGGAGATTTTACCCGTAATGTTTATTCAAAAACATAAACACAACCCTGGGAAAGTTTTCCATAGGTTACACAGTTGTTTTACAGATTTTTTTTTCTTTTTCTTTTTTTTCTTTTAAGTAACAAATCTCTTCCATCTATTTTATGCCTTTCACCATGTACAGGCAGAAAGACTATTTCTTAGAAGTCTCTTGATGATGAGCTATTCTTTGCAGTAAGATGAATACTCCTGTTGGAATTGCTACACTTTGATATAACACGGAGAACAAACTGTAAATAAATTTGACTCCTATTCCTTCATTGTGAGGCACTTTGAAGAAAGATTTGCTTAAGTCAATAACTTTTATGTGTTGTATAATTCAGGTCTTTAACCTCTTCTGATTTCAGTAATTTACTATGAAGCTTAGTGTTGAAACCTAGTGCTTAAATAGCATGAGAGTAGGTAATTATTTAGAGAGAGGTTATAAGCCTTTTTAGAGATGTGAAAATTCATATAATTGATTTAACAGTTTTCACACCATCAGTCCTGCATTGTTCTTACTACAAGTATGTATAGCTAACAAGTATTTCTTGCTATTCATTTATTGTTATAATTGATAATTGACTGCTGCTCCTGTTGCACTGTTTTTGTTTTTTTACAGATCTTTCCATCATCCATCAATTGCTTTTGCCTTCATTCTATATTTCAAGATTTAGAAATTAGCTGTCCATAATTATGTTGGTATTAATTCATGAGTCTCAAATTAGTTTAAACTCAGCAACCTACTGTATCCTGTACTAACAGACCCACACTAGAGTAATTCAGGATAGTAACTGTTTTGGGAAGATAAGGAATTCTTGCCATTAGTTTTTGACTACTGCAGAAATTTTGAATTAGGTTAGTGTTGGTCATTAGTTTTGAAGTCACTGGGGCTCCCTATGTACACAAGTTTCTTCCTTTGCAATTTCATTTGCAGAATTGGGCCCTCGTTTAGCTAGTGGAATGGTGTGTGTTTGTTTCTTTTAATGCAAAATTTATGTCTTAAGTGTGTGTGTGCATGTGTATATTTATGAAATGGAAGAAAAGGTAAGAAACAAGTTTCAAAATAGACTTTCTTCAACATGAAGACTATGAAGTTTTTGTCCCTTAGAGAATTTCCCATTAGGCTAAGAAGCTCGTATCTGTGAATTCAGATACTTGCTTACAGTCTATTATGACTGAATGAATCTATCCTATTTTTAATCTTTTATAGCACAGAAAGTGCATAGATGGTTTTTCTCACAAAAGTTCCCTTCAAAAATGAAAAAAAAAGATACTAAGAGCATCAGAACATTGAAATTTCAGGTTGTTACCTGAAACGCATTTCTAGTATAGGCTTTTCCTTTTAAAACTAGTGTTTTGGTAAGATATAGATAAATACAAAGTCACATATATAAATACAGTAGCAAAGGAATATAACAACTAATAATAGAATTAATTAGAAACAATATTTTCCTGCAATGGAACGGTTTCCAAAAAAACAGTTGTCATTTGTTTAGTTATATTATGGATACAGTATGTTTCTGGTGATCAAAAGGAAGTTTTTGGTGATTTTTTTAATACTTTGGCTGCTTTAAATAAACAGCAGGTTGAGGATATTCCATTTTAAGTAAATATGCAATAGAATTACAATCTAAAAGAAATAGTCTTAAATTTACAGGAAAACTTCTTACTGAAGTATTTGCAAGTATTCATATAAAGCCAGATATAGCACATTTCAGAATTTTTAGAGCTACAGTATTTGAGTAAAGAAAAGTTTGTTAGGAGGTTTAAATTGTTTGACAGAGAATGGATTACAGAGTAAAATTTTCTTTTGAGGTATTATTTCATGTTTTCAGACATATATGACTTGTGATCATTTCCTTAAAAGATCTTCCCTTTTCCCTCCGCACAGTGAGCATGGCAACTAACAGGCTAATAGGTGCAGTGGCAGGGACCATTCTGGCCTTGGGGGTGATTTTTGGAGGCACAGGGTGGGGAATAGAGTAAGCATTTTTCTTAGTTTGAGTTTTATGTTTGGTGCCTAGTGTGTGAGGTAACCGTACGCACCTGAGCCCTCTGTGCATTACCCCATTAGCTTTGTCATGTGGTGACCGTATTTGTCGTGTGATTTGACTGTGTCTGTGTCGTGTGATTTGCTCATGCAGTGTTGAACCCTCTCCTGTCTGGGATAATGTGGGGCATAAAAAAATAAGTTTGTGAATATTTACATCGTCACAATATAATTAAATGTCTAAATGTTTCCATCACTCTAAATTATAAAAATGGGAAAATTTTGAAAGTTTATGATTATTTTTCAAAATGCACTCATAGCAACCCAGACTATTTGATATAATTCACAAACTCTTTATTCCAGTCCGTGGAATTTTCAGTCTAATAGTGGGTCACTAAATCTGAGAAAAGGAAATTTGATAAGAATAGTGTGTATATATAGCTAGTTTTACAGAAAATTTCTGATGTTCTGTTAGGATTATGTTACCTTAAGGTAGTAGAATGCTATAGTATAGAACTCATATGTAGAGCATATATACAAGAAATACATATTTTCATTGTCTTTTCATAATTATGGGGAAATAAGCTTAAGTGTTAGCCTGCTGCCTCAATTTTAAGAGTGGTTATTTGAGAGAGAGAGGGGTTTGGTCAGTGTATACTAGAATGAACTATCTTTATTCTGTGTGCACAGAACACAGTGCAAACCACAGAACAAAATGCTGTTATTCTGCTCATCTGACATTTCCAACTTCACTGTTCTTCTAATGCTGTATCACCAATCTTCTAAAGGCATCTGTCATGTGACAGTGCGCCTCTCTGAACGGGGGGAAGTGGAACAAGATAGTTTGATTTCTAATCAGACTGTGAAAAAACATTCATGCACAGTTCTCATTAAGGCCAAGGCAATTAGGGAGTCTTCCAATAATAGGCAGCATTTTGTGTGCTTGGTTTTGCAACTCTACATTTAACTTCTCACTTTCTTCTGAACTGGACTGTTACGCGAACCCCACAGCTTAGATTTGCGGGAGAGTTAGAGAGCTTTGCACCCACAGTGGACAACTTACAGAAAAACAAATAAAAGGAAGAAGGTCTTGGACCGTCTGCTTGAGAAAGACCAGGTCTGTGTTTTACTGGTGGCTTTTACGGCTGTTTGCTAAAGAATGAAGACTGTGAAGATTTAGAGGTTCAGGACTTAGATTCTGGAGCACAATATATACTAAATAGGGGTATTCTGAAGCAGAGTATTTACTAGTGCTTAAGGACAATTTTACCTTCTGCTTACACTGTCTTGTACCCTTCTGTTTTTTCTTGCCTTGCCTCCTGTCACAGTTCCCCTCTGCTCTGACCGACATCCCCATTTGTTCTTGCTTCTGTATTCTTCTGCTCTAATTCCAGCCTTTTTTTTATTTATTTGCTCTCTCTGTGACCCCATCGGTCTTTTATCCTAGTCCTTTGGTTCCTTCAGATGTGTATCTCCAAGTCAAGCCACTGCTGCGTTTTGCTGCTTGGTTTCAAGAAAGAACAGAGGCAGCACAAACACCCTCCGCATTCCCAGTGCCCTCTGGTCCCTGGTGGTTGCCACAACAGGTGCAGGGGAGGTTGTGTTCGTCACCTGCCTGCTCTGTCTGGGCAGCAGTGCAGTGGAGACACAATATTCAGAGTTTGGAAACTTGACCAGGTTGGGATGAATTTTTACGGTTATGTAGAAAGGCCCAATGCCAGCGCTGCGCTTCCTTCTCCTCCCTCCCCACTTCACTTGTCAGTTGTAAACTTTTCTTCAATTTGTAGAAATACTTCAGCTTAATGCTCTGTGAAGTTATTTTAGTAATCACGTAGGATAATACAGCTGAATCATTTTCTTCCAGATTTCATCCTGAAATGGACATCTGGCTTTGATAACCTAAGCTGGAGGATTTGGTTGGCAAGCGATAGGTAAAAGGAATAAACGTTTTAGAAAAGAAAATATCAAACAACTTGTTGGTTGTTACTTTCAGGACAATCTGTAGTAAACTCACCTCTTATATGACAAGATGAATTTCAAAACAATGTATTGTTCTTTCTTTGTAGAGTCTGTCTGATGATGATTAAGATTTAGGGAATAGTCTGAAATCCAGAGAAATTAGTGAGAGGTATGTACTGTTTTAACACTGTCGGTAGGTTTTGTATCAGGCTCTTAAGAGATGGCTAGAGATAACATGGTAGCAAAGAGCGGTGGCCGTGCCGGACAGCGAGCGCCTTGCGGGAGTGGGGTGTGCCGGGGGTCTGGTGCGCGTGCAGAAGCTTCCTCCTGGCTAACTGTGCCTGCGGGTTATAGCAGTGGGCCGTTACGGAGAACAAGTGAACCCTGAGCGCACATCACCAGTCTGGGTGGAAACTGACCCCACAGTACAGTGGTGGTGAAAACTTTTCTCTTGCTTTCAGTCTGCATATATTAATGTCAAGCACCCAAGTCCAGTGAGCAGAAAAGTTTATTTGGCTGAAACTTTCTTATTTATATTTTTTTCATAAATGTTATTAACTAAAGTAACAACCTGATGCAATGTGCACTTCATATTGATAGCTAAATCCTACTTTATTAATAATCTAAATTCATTGATATGCTTGATAAAACATAATGCATATCTTTAAGGCAAGGTAAACAACAATATGTAAAATTATTTGTATTCTATTTTAAGTACTTTCATGTGTGGTCTGTTATGTTCTTTAAAATGGCTTCCCAACAAGCCACTTACATCTTTGTAAATATTTTGAACTTTGGAACTCCTCAGCTGGAGAACTCTATCCCCATAAGCAAGGGGCTGATATTTAGTAATCACAAGCATTTCACCAGCTGTTTTCACACTAAAGTCTTGAAATTAGATTATAGTCTTGTTGATAAAAGTAAAATTTTACCTTGAATGTTTCCTTTCCAGTTTCAATTTAGGAAAAACAGCTCTTTCCCTGCCTTCATATGAACTACTCCCAAAGTACTGTGAAGCAGTTATAAAATATTCCACAGGAACAGGCATGCCTTTATCCACAGCCATCTATTCTTTACTCTGCTATAAGGCTCTCTAGCAGATTGCCTAATAGTTACAGGTATTCAATTTTTCAAAATTGTTTTGTCAAAACTGAATGCCACTTCTTTTACTTAATGACACTTTATGAAATTGAGTAAGAGCTGAAAAATGTTTTTTCACAACCCCTTTAACATTTACTGTAATTTCATTGTTTTTCTGCTTAACCAAACCAAATTGGATTGTATATTATCCTCTTCTCTTTAAGTTTTAATTGAATTCTTCCATACTTACAGTAAATAAAAACAGTAATGGTGTCTTGTATTGAAAGTCCAGTCTGCCTGTTAAATGGATGTGCACTAGCAAACATCCTCCTCCCCCTTCCCCATCTCTCCCCCGCTCCCCAATTAACAACCAGGAACATAGTTTTCCTGTGAGGAAATGTTGAAAAGTGGCCATTTGGTACTTCCTTATCTAAATTATGAATATAGTACTATCAGTTAATCATAATAAATACTGCCACGTTTTTCTGGAGAAAATAACATTCTATGGCTAGCAAGCAATCAGCTTCAGAATTTTTCAAGGTTTCTAAAATTGTTACAGACAATAGTTGCTGTGTTTTTGATCTTCTGCTGTGTACAATCTTTTGATAAAGAAAATCCAAAGTCGTACTTCTGAGTCGGATACAGGAGCTCATTAGGCCTACTAACTGTTGAAAGAATGTTTTAACTGGGAATATAATGCCTGTGAAATGGCCCTTGTTTACTCTCCACCACGCTCACTACTGTTGATTATAGCCAGGTGGAATTTTAAAGGTAAGTCTAAGTAAGTCTTCCAAATTGTGAAAAATGACCTTAATTATTGTTGTCAAGTTTGTGCACTGCTTATATATGTAAAGCTCACTCTATTTCTTTTTAGTCCGAGTCTTTTACTGGTACTCCCGAACACTCTTTGCTTGGCAGGAAGGCATTTTTAAATCAGATGTTTGAAAGGATTTGGGAGAATGTATATTTTGCATATTTTGGTACACTTGTTTGAAACAAATAAACAAGCAGTCCTGAAGTCCTGGTGAGCTCCTCAGAAAACCAATGTACTATTCAGCTTAAGTTCATGGCAAAATCTGGGTTTTTGTTCTGTAAGATGAGGGGAAGATAATTTTTATGTATAATACTTCAAAAATACTTCAAAAGGATAAATTGCATGGACTTTCAGGTGTGTCTGTATGTTCATCAGTCCCTGAAATGTATATTTTTACAAACCAGTTAATGACATCTTTGCAGAATAATTCTTTCATCATACCATTGAATGTTACCCCCCTCTCCACCTCCTCCGCTCCCCCCCCCCCCCAAAAAAAAAAAAAAAAAAAGTGAGCTTGGTTTCCCTTTGGCTAATCTGGTATCTAAAAGCGCTGCTACTGGAACCATGTAATGTGTGCAATGAAGTTAGGTCACTGATAATTTTTTAAATCCTAGGTGCTCTCTTCTTGTAGTGTCTGGGATTGGGCAGAAGGTGTTTGTGATACTGAGCTAACACCGTCAGGCTTTCAGTTGTTGAGGCTGCCTCCTCTTAGCCAGCTGTCTGACAGTTGTTCAAACTCAGCAGCAGAATATTTAGAATAGCAATTCTCTGTTGCAGTGTGGAAGTCTAGGTTTTGGGGGACTGTGATAGGAGGTAAGAACTGGTTTTGAAGGCTAATCCTGGACATGTAAATGTTTAAAAAGAGTATGCAGCATGCTGCAGAAGAACTGTGGTGTTGGTTTCATTTTACCTTGAACTCAGATGCAATTAGGTTTACATCAAAGGCTGCTCAATAGGAAATTCTTGTTTTGAGCAATTAAATTGGTAAAACAGTGATCCCTATTGTCTGTTTTCCTCCACCCTCTCTAAATAGATCACTCAAGAGTTAATTATGAATTTTGTATTTAGGTGTTCTCTTGCCCTCTTCAGAAAATTGCACAAATTATTTTGTGCAGCTTCTTTTTGTTGTTCTTTTTTCCTACTCCACCCCACCCACTTTGTTGTTAAGTAGCTTTGTGAGGATGCTGATGAAATGCTTTGATATTGAGAAGTTTAATAGGAATACAGCTTTTGTTTCAGCTTCACTCCCTAATTATATAGTCCTTTTGCTTTTGTCAAGCTATTGTTTGCAAAGTTAGCACTGATGTAATTGTAGGGACTCTGATTAGCAAGTAGTGCTAGATCCTCTTAGCTCAAAGTAAAATACCTACCATCTTTCAGGATCTACATAAAAAGAAAAAAAAAATCAAAAAGCCTATTTTTTCACATTTGCTGTAGACATAAAAAATACAGCATTCATACTTTTTTCCTTTAAGTTAAGGAATTATTACAACCTTAGAGCCCTCAGATGRCAGTTTATTTGCTAGATAATGGAGTTTATGCTTTAATATTAGATTTTGACATGTGGTAGAAGTTAATGTAGGACTGGGAAAGACCAACAGCTTTGTTCATTTTTACTATTAAAGAAAAGTAAGTTGGGCCTGCTGAAAATGTTTACAGACATCACCTTGTGTGCTGTCTCTATTCCTTTAATTGTTTGCTTACCCTTCAATTGCTTCACTTACTTACTGTGAATAAAGTGGTTGGTTCTTATGTCTTTCTTCCCATAATCCTTTATCACAGGTCCTAGTGCCACCAATCTTATAATAGGCTCCATCGCTGGTGCCATCCTGGTAGCAGCTATTGTCCTTGGGGGGACAGGATGGGGCTTTAAGTAAGCAATGCCGCATGTCTTCTCTTCAGTGGCTATGGCATTTCTATTTCTTGCTTACATCACTAAATTTTGAGTTCCTGCTACAAGATTTAACCAAAAAAAAAACCAAACCAAATATAACAAACTTCTTTAAAGAGAAAGAATTGTGCATGCACTGAGGGAGAGGAGGAAATGGATTCAAGACACAGATATCATCAGGGTGCAAAGTTGAAGAACAATTAGAGAAATAACTTAACTAACACTTAACAAGCAAGATGTATTTTTTTTCCTCACTTTCAATTAGTAGTGTCATGGTTTTCTTATCACAAATTGACTCTAGGGGTTTAAAGAAAAAAAACAAAACCCCAAAGATACCTATTTTGAAGAATGTTGATTCTGAATACAATAATATTTTAATAAGCATTTTTATAATCATAACCTTTACAGGAAAATGGTAAATGGTGGTAGTAAAGGAGTAGTTTTCAATAGTAAAAACATATTACAGAAGCAGTTGTCTCAGAAGTACCAGAGCCAGGTTTTGTTGGTCATTACTAATTATCATCATTGCTCACTCGCATCAAATTCACAAATTTATATATATAATTTTTTAAATTTCAATTCAGGATTAGAGACTATTATGAAATCCTGAACCATCTCCTGAAACAAATAATTCTCACTCATTTCTACTTTAATATAGTATGCTACTCTTGATAGTTATAAAATAGTCATTTCACTTATAACTGTTAAAGCTAAGAGTCTTGTAAAAGAGGTATTAAATTCTATCTTATTTTTGTGTCAAGTCTACTTAGATACATGTTCCATATTTGATAAAAAGGATCCAAATTTGAAACCAATATTTTTAACTTAAAATTTGTAAGAGTGCTAAGCATAAAACAAGTCATTGAAAAGCAATAGCAACTTGAATACTCTGAGAAATACTATGAATCAAGATTAAGCCATAGTACAACAATAATTTATAGTTCCAAAATAAACATTTTTCAATAACAATTTAAAGGATTACAAACCTATATATTCATTTTCCATGTCTAAGTTAAGAAGTAACAAAATTATTCTCAATTTGTTTAAGAAGGTCATCAAAACAGAAGTCCGTGGTCAGGTCATATTTATCTTCTCATTCACTATGAAAGGTCACCTGAAAATGTTTTGGTTTTTTACTTGTTTTTTGACGGTTACATTTTGGTAGTGTCCAGCAGCATTAATTATGTATGCATTTAGAAACAAATTATTTCTAAGTGTCTTTTAGCCCAGCCAAAACCAGAAAACAGATTGCCTTTGCTTCTGCAAAAGTCCTCCTCTCTCTACATGTCAGTCTTACCATTTTTTTTAAATCACTGGTATATGATCTTTATTGGCCTTTTAGTATCTGTAGATACACTTACCTTACCTTAAGCTGTTTTATCTTTTTTTTTTTTACAGCTTCTCTTCATTTATTGCATAAATAAATTTATAACTAAGTCAGCCTTCAATATTTGTATATTACTACAGGCAGCTCTTAGCAAGATAGCTTAATACAGTCATGCATCTTTTCCGTTGTTCCTCTTAAAATGGTTGAGATTAATATCTTCCAGATTTATAAACAGTGAGATAATGGTTCTTTAGTATTTATGTGTTTTTGATTTGTTGTGTTGCTTCAAATATATGTTCAGAGACAAATTCAAATGAAGTGTATATTTTAGAGTATGCAGTTACAGATTTGAATCTGCATGGGATACCAAAAAACAAAATAATAGGGATTCTTTTCTCTTGATGGATTAAAAAATTTAAGTGTAAAAGCCCACACTGGGTCTTATACTTTTTACAAACTCTCAGGACATACTAGACACATTCTACAGTATTAATTAATACAGGTGCATTTAGACCCTTTCTGCCATATCCTAGTAGATGAAGATGATAGGAGAAAGTTGCCTGTTCACCTAAATAAGCAACATAAAAATACTTTAGTTGCAGAACTGATTTTATTTATACTTCATTGCAGCTAGCTGTAAAAATAATACAGCCAAATTTTCTGCAAGCCTTGTATTAGCATTCCTATAAAAATTCTTGATTTTTTGAGAACAACAGATTAGAGTTCTATATGCATGCATTTTTAAAGTGATTAATATTAAAAACATTGATATTACAAGTTTCTATGGGAATTAAACAAGCTATATTTCAGTGGAAAAAAGAAATGACAGATTATACTTCTGGACTGGTATTAAAGAGATATGTCTTTTACTTACTTACATACACTTTCCAGGCACAGAGATCAGCACTTGCCCCTAACTAATACATTTGTAATATAAAAGGTAATTTGTTTAAAATACAGTAGAAGTCATTAATTTTTTAAAAAACTTAAATTTTAGGCAGCTTCTTGCTCTGAATCTTTATAAGCTCTCTTGTGCCATAGGAACCTTTGGCCTAGACTGAAGCTTTTTTAGAGCTATGCTGCAGTACCTGCTAACACTTCTGTAAATGTTGGTCTGAGTGGTGTACCCAGGTGCAGCTTGGGCACACTTGTACTTGAGAATTTGCAAAAACACAGATCTTTACAAGAATCCTTCCCTGTTTTAATAATACAATATTTAATTATTAATTTCTTCTTCGTGCTCCCATCGCAAACTACTGTCACAACTGTTCTGCTTTGCATCCTAGTGTTATTCCTTTGCCCAAATGAAGAAGTTTGTTATCCCGATACAAGATGCATATTGGAAGAGTCTCTTGAAGCTGGTATTCTCCAAAGAGCAAGATAAAAAAAAATGTTTATTCTGTAGCAGAACCTCAAATACACTGGCCTGGCCTAGCTCACAGCTTGAAGTGCATGTTTCTTCTTGGGGACAGAGGGGAATTGACAAAAGACTTGTACAGAAGAGGGCTGCTAGACCCTCCCAACACTTTGCTTCAGATATATCTGGAGGGACAGATGATGATAAAGAGGATTTTAACTTTTCCTTTTTAAGCAAGTGGTATGTTTAGTCTCTACAAATATGAGAAGAAGGTAGCTAATGCTTTACAAACTGGGAGATGTGATTTTTTGTTTCACAGGTTATCAGATGTTCATATGTACATACGGTACTGTGGTGTCAAGTCCAAATCAAACGTAAGCTGCGACTAAGCAAACTTTGTTCATGAACTGAGGTGAGGGGGGTCGAGGGCGGCAGGGGGAACTCGAAAAGGTTTGATGAAAGTTTAGGAAAATGAAGTAAAAACTTCCAGTTTCAAGAATGAATCCTAGATTAAGTTTTATAATCAAGTTAATATGTGGATAGAATAGGAGGAAAGAAAAGACTTACTGACAAAGTTTTAGGGGACATAGAGCCTGGTTAAATGCTTCTGGTGGTTTAGAATTACAGGCTGCGAGCAGAAACCTTGTTAGGAAGCAGACTTTACTTCAGCTGAGCCTAGCTTAGTCCTTTTAAAGCTGTTGGTGTTTAGTTTGCTGTGAGGAAATTGTCCATGTGTCAGGACTGACTTTAGCTGTGCCGGTAATATATAGAAATACTGCATTCATGAGAGCTGAAATTCATTCAATGCAGAAAGACTGCACAGGACTTAATATACAGCATTCGAGACAGGACTGATACAAGAAAAGCATTTTATTATGAGCAGTTCTTACCTGGGTCCTCTGCGTTGGCTGCAGTCTTGGTCTCAGGGGCCTATATTCAGTTGTTTCTGTAGCACATATATACTGCTGCAGTAGCTTTACAAAAGTCAGTCAATTAAATGTTTCTGTTGCTGACTTAAAAGTGCAACACTATTAAGGCAAATTTCGATAAATAAGCAATACTGCTGAGAGGCAATGCTGATGTAAAATGATGTGATGTAAAATGCATATATGAAAGACTTTCCTTCCTTACAGTCATCAGAAGGTGAAAGTGGCTGATAAAGAAGGATAAAGAGTAGCAGACTGTAGGTGCAATTCTGTTGGTTCTTAGCCAAAGTTTTGTTGTTGTTGTTGTTGTTGTTTTTTTAACTGAGAATTAACAGATGGACCAACAACTTACCCAGTCCTTACAGATCCCATGTTTTTAGCTGGTCTGCGCAGATGCCCAAAAAAATCCCAGAAAAAGTCTCTGCAAAATAAGGTACTGAAATGCTAATGGGGAGTTTTGTCAGAAGTATGCTTCTGTCCCTTACCAGTGTTTCCTTAAAACATGTACTGCGATTCAGGTGCAATCATTACCTCCACAAGAGTCAAACTTGAGTAGTAGTTATTTTTTTTCCTCTTCAAACTAATACAATAAATGGCAGGTCAGGATATTTTAAACTGCTAATTTTAGCTCTTTGCTTTGTTAATCTACATCAGTTTACAATAAAAGGTCATTAATTTAATCCCTTCTTCAGCCTTTGAACTTTGCTTTAGGAATGCATATAGAAACATTAGCTATTTGAAGAGATTAAAATACCGATTTTGAACAAGTCTTTAAATACTTCTGTAAAACTTTATTTTTTTATGACAACACACAAGAAAGCAGAGACTCACAAGCAAAAACATATTGCACAAATTGCATTCTTAATTAGTTGGAGGGAGCAGAACAAATAATGGTGTTTCTTGTATATATCATGCCTTTTAAAAAAATGAAATTTCCTTTTTTGATTTTTTTTTTTTTTATCCATAAAGGAAGATCACGTTACAGACAGTCCCATGCTACACCATTACAGTGTAGTATGCTTTCTTCTGATTCAGGACTATCTGTAAATCTGTTTTTGTCCCAAGACTTTTTGTTGTTGTTTTCTTGTTGAATTACAGACTGAGAGGCTCAACATTGTTATTTCAATATGCCTTAAAATGTTAAATGCAAAAAGTTAATGTTCTATAAATTCTACGTAAAACAAAGAGCTAGGAAGCAGCATCAAGTATCATTTAGGTCCCCCCACATCTTGTTTGTTTTATTGCAGTGTTTAAAGATAGCATATTTGCTTTTTCTGATAGAGGTAGAGTTTTAAAGGAAACTAGCTGTGATATATAATTGAAAAAAAATCCAAGAAGTTTTCTGAGAGGTTAAACAGGAGTAGGAAAATGATTCAGAAGTGACAACCACAGGCAAGGAAGCCCTACTTCAAAACTTAAATACTTAAGAAAAAAGCATAAATGAAATTAGTGATGAGCTAAAAGCTTATAGTTAGTCTGTTCTGAGGATATTACAAGATCAGTAACAACTAGAAATGGTATCCTGTGTGCATTTAAGTGTATTTTTTTTTAGCTACTAGTGACCATCTTTAAAAAGATAAAATACCACTATTACAAAAATGTAAATTGAACATTGAAATTCTATTGATTGCTAAGGGAGATATTAACTTACCACATAGCTTAGGCTGTGCTGGAACAGTTTGTGAAACAGCCTTCAGCAGGCACTAGCGCAAAGCGGGCTGCTGTGTCTGTGTGCTGGAGGAGCGTGTTTCAACACGAAGCAGGCTGCTTCCCAGGGCAGCGCCGCAGCGGGGATCTCCAGCCCGGCTGTCCCACCTCTGCCCTTCAGCGCCAGTTACAGCTGATCAGGCCTGCGTACGGCCCTGCTATAAACACGGGCGCTGGGGACACACCTGAGCCAGGGTCAAGAAGATTTTACGGAAGCGTGCTTAAAGGTTAGCTGTTCAGAAGACTGCCTGAATGCTGATACATAGCTTCAAAGCAACAAGACTACTGTCATCACTTGGCCATAAAAAAAAAAAATAATTGTTAAAGCATGTCAAGAAATCAGGGTGGAATTTTGGTTTCTGCAGGGCACTGCCTGACCACCTACCTCAGTTAAGTGCTGAGACCGCAGAAAAGAGGAGGTGGATTCTTAGTTAAGTTACACACATGTACTGCTTTGCCTTGTTGATGCTACCTGCTGTTCGGTGTTTCAGAGGCTGCTTCAGGCTCATACCTTAAATGTCCTTTTAGTTCGTCAGATGCTTCTTTCTCACACAACCGTGTTAGCAGAACATCCTAACTGAAGAAAGGTAATAGTTCGATTAGTACTATTTTTTCTGGAAATGTGTATTTCTGCTGGATGAAACTAGAAAATCAGACGATGGTTTGGACAGTTATTAGAATGCTTGCCAAGGGCCCAGGAGATACCAACTGTGTTGTCCCAAAGCCTGGGTGCTCTTGGAGCTGCAGTGGAACTGAATGTTCTTTGCTGGACTACTGTGCTGATGGAGATCAGATTAGAAAAGATGTGATTAGAAAAAGTCAAAACAGTTTGGTTAGAGGAGCTGTGTCGCTAACATTCCCATATATTTTTCCTCCATAGCTTTTATAGGGCTTACAACCCTCTTTCAATTTAATTTTTAAAAGTTCTGGTAATAGAATTTTATTCAGTATCATTTCTCATGATTTTTCCTCTGGAATATGATGGTTTATCTGGAGTAGAAGGACTGGTTGCATTACATCATCTGGATTTTTTGCATGCATTGATGATTTGCTTTAAGAGGACTGATTGGTTGCTCATCAGTGGCGTATGAACTGAAGCGTACCAGGCAGCATTTTAGAAAGGGCAGATTTTGTCCTTTTAAGTAAGTGGCAGGATAGACAGCCTCAAAGCAGAGTTTAATTCACATTTAATTAAGTTACTGTATTCAAATTCCTGATAAAAGTTCGGGGAAAAAATATTTCGCTCATCTCAAAATTACCTGTAGTATAGAGATGGATTGAGATACTGAAGTAACGTCAGCCTAATTCAAAAGAAGTGTTAGTACAGCACTGCTAGAAAGGAGGTGATTAAACAATTAATATAGTAGTATTTTAGAAATCACCAATTCCTAAGCGTGGTTTTTATTTTTTTTATACCAAAATGAAAGCCCTTGTAGCCAAGGGATGGAGGGTAGTTGCCTTTTGGGTATATCATTAGTCACTTAAACCCCCAGCAGACCTTGCACATGATATACATATAAGCATTGTAGCAGCAGTAGTAGTTAGCAGGGCTATAGAAAATGCTGGGGTTGGTGTATAGTTTTGGGGAATTTATGAATTCCTGTTCTGTATTTTTGCATGTTAGTTTGGTGGCAGTAGTGGTGCATATGCCCAATGTTACAATTAAATGCATGAGCCCCTCGCTTGATGCCCCACATAAAGCCAGATACTGGGGAGGTGGCACCTAACTTTTGTTGTCGCTTTGTAGTGTCTTGCTGTTTGGGATATCAGTATCGCAGGAGACTGGATATCAATATACCAGCTTGCTATCCACTATTAATATTAAATTCTAATCACCCAACTTGCAAAGCTGTCCAGTCTCCTTCGAGTGCAATGTCTTTGCTGTATTTTGTGCATTACTGAGATTCACAGCATCTGGTCCATGGTGTGGTAAGAGCTCACTGAGGCACTCAATTTTTCCTCTTAGTGGAGGACACAGACTAAGTTCTGGTGAAGCCGAAGATGGGCACCTGCTATAAGCACTCACACGTGCTTTTCTGTATGCACTGCTGGGCATTTTGACTCATTCAGTTTTGGTGTGCGCATGCTTTCGTGGCCTAGTGGGCGCACATGCTACTACGGTCAGAAAATTTCTACAAATTTAGAGCAACACTTGAAGTGCTACAGAAGTACTTGAATTCTGCATGCCAGCATGATCTTGAACTGCCTAAGGAAATTCATAATTGATACAGAAAGCATGCAAACAGATTCTTTAAATTGTTACAGCTTAGAAAAGTTACCTTGTTGAACTGTCTCAGTGTGAGCCTTTTACTTTACTATGACCTTAGTACTGCATTTTGTTCCTATTATACCTAACTGATGTTTTGCATTTTTCTCTTTTCATCTCCTTTTGATGCAATCTGGAAGAAATGTCAAAAAACGAAGGTTCGATCCAAATCAGCAAGGTCCTATCTGAAGAAACTTGATTCAAAAAGCTTCTCCTTGCACTACTGGATTTTGGGTATGATGTCTTTGCTGTAGTTGTGCAGGAAATAAATCAGTAAGGAAGAACATAAAAAAACAGTAACAATAGGCACAATGCTGGGGTGTTGGGAATTGGGGTGATAGAAAACTGTCCTTTTTGGAGATAAGTATGAAATACTTCTTCCATTCACCTTTCTGTTGTTAATGTTAACAGACAAGTGTTATAAGAAAACAGTTTCAAAAATCAGTTTTGTTCTTTTTTTTTTCTCCAACCAAGGAGGAGAAACAGACCAAGTGCAATAAGAGAACTGTTTGAAATAAAGAAATAGCAGAAGATTTTTTTCCAAACCTGCTGGTACTCTAACTTTCCTTGAGTTCGCATGACTTCCTTTTTCTTATCAAAACTCCAGTGGCATGAGGAGCTAATTTTCGAAAGGGTAACCTGCATGGCTCACATACAAACAACCAAGCTAGCAAGCTGACCCCAAGCAGAATCTGCAGCCTGATAAGTACAAACCACTGGGAACCCGATAGGCTCCAATAAATTTTCCAGCCCTGCAGCACGTTCTCTCCCTGGACTTCAGAGCTCCCTGTTCTGTGAGCTTATTGTCCACCTCGTTTCATCTCCTGGGCTAAGAGTCTGTTGGGTATGGAAGCTATGGAGTGATGGATGTATAGTTCTTCCACGAAGGAAAAGGTGTAAATATGGAAATAAGATTTTGACATATCATTTTCACAGATTATATATAGAGAAAAGAATTTCCTTAGAAGAAAAGTTCTATTCTTTATGTAAATCTATTTTTGATGTTGGGTTTCTTCTTTTTTGCTCCCCATTTTCTCTAGCATGTTGTACAGTGGGTATTCTGTGCTTACTCAAAAAAGGCAGACAATAAGCATGCAGATGCAGGGAGATCTGACACCAAACAGATGTGATCTAAAGTTTGTATGCTTGAAACCAAAAAACAATTAAAATGTATAAATGCAAATCTATGTATTGACTATAAGCCTCCTGGATTACTTTTTTGGCTGTCATGCAGATTTTCTGTATATATTGTAAGAAAGTGACACCCTCTCAAATTAATCACAGAAGTGCCAACCTTTTTTTTTTTTTTTAAGTAAACAAAACAGGGATGCATGCAGTGTAACTGCACTCATTCATTGGTTCTGTATTTCTCCTGGTTAGGAAAAAAAAAAAAAAAAAAAAAAACTTAGAATGAGCTATTCTTCTCTTCCCTTCCCCCACTGAACCAAACTGACTTGCAGAGATGACTGACATCCCTAAACCACTCCCTGCATCTCTTTGATGCATATCACCTTTCAAAGTCTAACACTAAAGTAGTATTTTGACCCTTGCTACTGATAGTCACTGTCACTAAACGTGCAAAAACTCCATATAATTTTAGAGGGTTTGTGTGTTGTAATTACTTAGCTGTACCTTGTGTTTGAACACGGATTTTTGTAGTGAGGTGCTGGGCGGCTGTACTGCACTTCTAGTAACCAGCCCAGGCGTGTCTGACTTGAGAAGGTTATGAAGACAGCTGGTTTAGGCCTCCCTTAAAGTATAAAGCCGTAAGGTCCAGCCAATCATGTACTGACTTTACTCATGTAGGTCAGTTTATGTAAGTGAAATTACCTGAAAATTCAACTGCTGCAACTGATAATCAGGATTAAAGCGTCTTCTCTATTTTTAATTTATAAGTTGGAGAACAGTAGCAATGGAAGTCCAGTTACAAGATTTATTCCATCTTTTTTTCAGTGGAAATCAGTTGCTTGAGTTAGCTTTAAGGCTCAAATAGAGCATTAGGAAAAATGCTGCAGATTTCCCTGGGACTTACAAGATCTTTTGGGCTTTAATTATATTTCATATTATGATAATGTTGAATCTGACAGTCTCACAAAACCGCAATATATTGTTTTGGCTGACAGTTATGAAGTGTTTTTAAACAGCTTTAACATAATCACATTAACACGACATGAGTTAAAGGTGCTGCACACAGGTAGTCAACAGTGATACATATTATAAATCATATTCTGAAAAATTCCTGCCTGACTTTAGGGGGAATTAATTTAGTAACAACAAATACTTCCACAGGGAACCAAAAATACTTGCAAGAACATCGTTGTTCTGTAAAACAGACTTGTTTTACAAAAAAAGAAAGACTTTACAGACTTTCTGTAAAACTACTTGGCTTGGAAACATAATCCCCAACTTCGTTGAAGTTCTGCTCTCAAAGCAAATGTGGCCACAACAGAAACACTAGTATTTACCAAAAAACCCAACCAGCCGAATATACATGAACTACCTGTGTAATAAACCTTTGAGAAACATTTCACAAAAAGCATTGTAAATGTGCGATGTGATGTTTTAAATCAGACCACAGTGGTCCCCAACTACTATGTACATATGTTAAGTGCTGGAGTAACTTTTTATTTACACCAGCAATTTCATAGGAATTGTGATTTCTTGATTGAATTTATGCTCCACTCATCAGCTGTTGTGTGCATGCGTAAGAACACGTTCGCTTTCTGCTCTGTATGTACAGAATGCAAGTGACAACACAGCTCAGAGTGGGTACAGATTAAGTGCTTTCTATTAGACAATAAAGTGTTTTAGATATTTACTTTCTATCATGCCTTTGATATGCTTTGGAGAGTACATATGCATTTATGTTAATTTGTTCATCAAACTGTCATCAACAGAATACATGGTCAGCAATGTCTCCATTTCACCCACTGTACATTTGCCTTATTTATTGGTTCATCTAGACATGAAACCACATGGTAACTGTAGAGCTCATAAGTTTGCTGCATGATCCCACTGAATTGACCTGATCCTTCTAAAAGAGAAATCTAGTAGGCAAACTAGCAAAAGATATATAGGTGCATGTTAAAAAGAAACCAATTGCTTAAGACTGGAGTTAAACAAATTTTTCTTTACTATGCAAAGATGGGTATTGCACAAACAAATTTAAGACAACTGTCTGAAGAAATGCCATAGAATACTGAAATTATGTTTTAAGCCTAATCAGTCATGTTTTATAATCATTACTGCTTCCACTGTTATTCTTTCTTTTTTAAAATGATTTGTAATTTTTTTAAAGTGCACAACTTGATGTTGTAAATCAGTTTTTGTTTGAAGTTAATACTCATTCGTATCTTGTTGCCTGCTAATGAATGGAAAATTTAACAGTCCTTGTTCTACATCTTAGAAAAATGAGTATTAAAAACTTCATGAACATGGAATGGAGTAGTTTAATTTTCAATCATTTTTCCTTCTTCTGTTCATTTTACTTAATTTCTGTGTTCAAAGTATCCAAGTTGTAGGAGTAGTTGAACTTGACTGAAGCTTTCTTTTACTGAAGATCTCTCAAGTTCCATTTGTGAGAGAACTTTGTATACAAGCTTTCCAATTTGCCTAGAGCTAATGCTTCAAAACACATGGTGAAACACACAAACAAGGAAGGAGGTTTCCTGTGCCGCCTTTTAATCTCTGGCTTCAGAGAGTTGAATGAGAACCGTATGCACTGTTCAGTTAAGCTTTCTGCATTTCAAAAACCTGAGTTACAAGAAGAGTCTAGATTATGTTGTTTAAAAATAACACATTTTGAGGGCTCAGTAAATAATACGATCATTTTAGTGGCTTACTGAATGAAATTTGGTTTCACTTTTCATTTTTTGCCAGACTGGCTCCAGTGAAGTCAGTCTGTGAAACTAAATACACACCACAGTTACCAAGTAACTACTCAAGTTTTATGCTTTCAACAGCTCCAAAGAAAGGGGGAAAATATTTTTGTCTTAATATCTCTCAATATTATGTATGTATGCACATCTCATTTAGAGATGGAGAGTGAAGGGAAAACTGTCATTAATGGAAAGATACAATAGCTCTGAACACTTAAAAGTTTCCAGTTTTTCCTTAGTTTACTATTAGAGAAGAAAAAAATTACAATGTTCCTGCGCTGCATCTACCTACTCCCTAGCTAGGGCATCAGGGCAGACCTAAGAACACTTCTAGATACACTGTCACTTCAAGCACCTCCACTTTTATTCCCTCTCATTTGACTAAGGAAGGATTTACCATAAACTCAGTGTTAACGTGCAACATTCTGGTTTTAATTACAATTTTATTACAATAGATAGATAGTCATTCCTAAAATAGGAATCTATATACTACTATTATATCCACACACTGCAGCTATTCCTATCTGCTTTTGATTTTACAAGAAATATAATTAAAAAAATTTTTGAAACCTCTCATTATTACTGCAAGAAGTATTGAAGAGTGATCATCTGGGCGCTTGCTATTAAGAACAAAAGCCACACAACAGCAAGTCAACTTGTACAAACCAGAAAAACCCTCTTTCGTTCCAAATCCATTCATTATAGATCCCCACCCAAAAGGGCAGAAAAATTAATGTGAATCATAGGTCAGAAATACAATAGAAACTATTTAAGTGTGCTCAGGAAGCTTGAAGAAGAAAAATGAAATCCAGTAACTAAAAATTTTAGTAGTAGCAATACTAAAACCATAGCTATTGAAACCAGAAGGTCACAAAACCAAACTATTTAAAGCTGCACACACAGCTCAGAGATGTTATTGTTCAGAACTTGGCAAGCGCAGTAGCACATCTTCACGTTTTTGTAGGTTTGTTTAGCAAGTTATTTGGTGAAAGCGTATAGTGGAAGAGGGTACATGGGCCCTAGATAAGTACGAGGGCTCCAAGTCAGCCCCGAGTAGACACTTACACATACACTATCTTAGGGGTATGCAGCTGCTCAGAAATAAGCAGTTTAGAATACACTGATATGCAGAAACAGCTACATTAGTCCCAGTCCATTAGTCCTAATTAGAATTTGCTTTCAAGGGCGCTTTTCGCCCTAAGTCTGGCCTTTAGCGCAGGCGGTGCTTTAGCGCAGAGCTGGTACAACCCTTCCCCTGCCCATCTAGTAGCATCAAAGCAACGAGCGGCAGCCCGGGCCCTTCCGCGCGCGCGGTGCCGCCCTGCATCCACTGTACAGCCCGAGGGAAGCTGCTGCTCCTTAGCACCGACTCAACCAAAGCCTCCGTCTCCCAGTTGGTCCCCTAGAGGCCAGGCTCTCCCCGAAGCGCAGGCCCGGACCTGGTCCTTCTGAAGGCACGCACGGTTACACGGCGCTTAACCGCAGAAAGGCGGACACCAGCGCAAAGGTCCCAGTCCACAAACGCTTCTTGGCCATCATAAAAATATCCCATCACTTCAAGAGAAGCGTTTATATGTTGTATGTTGACAGGTTGCCTCCACCATCAAACCAAATTCTATGAACTTCACATTTACTCTTGGTACTGAAACATAACTTCTGCTTCAAAACCTGCAGATACACAGTGGAGCTCAGAGGTGCAGCTTATTAAAGCCCTGCTTTTAACTGGGGACCAAGGCACAAGCGCATAGCTCACCACACTTGTGTTACAGACTGGCAATTTTGGTTTCCTACAGCACACTGTGCTTCCGTTACACCAGTTCCTCCTCTTCTGCCGCAAGGCAGAGTCCCCACACACAAGCTCAGGTTGCTTCCCTGCAGTCTACTCTGGAGAGCATGCAGTTACATAACGGAACTCAGGTGAAGGGAAAAGCGCCTTTGAATAGTTTCCTATCACTGGCAAAGATGACTACCAATTCCCTCCCAGGAACAAAAAGTGCCTACCTGTCTGGAACCTAGTACTCTCTGCCTAGCTTTAAATTTAAGAGAAAGCAAGAGAAACTGGAAATACGGTGACTTTATGGCAGCTGTGCTAGACTTGTTTTCATACTGAATGTGAAAAGCCAATGGCAGACCAGCAACTGACAACCACGTTTCCCAGTTGATTCCTTTGAAAGCATTTTGTGCAGTCATGTTTACACAAAAAGGAGAGTCTCATCCTCAAGTGTTTGCCTTCACACAAATCTGAGGTGTAAGTTTGAAGTATAAGATTGCCTTAGAATAGAATCTTACTAATTCAGGACAGTTTTTCATAGATTTGGTCTTTGGCTTGTCAAGGTTGAGGTTTTAACTTATCTACTGACCATGTATCCATTCTTTAGCAGAGACTCCAATATGCCTATTACCTAGGATGCTGTGGAGTCACAAGACAGTGAAACAGTCTTAATTAGTACATGAAAGTTTTCTATTCCCAGAAAGGAATATTTAGTATTGCAGAAAGACGCACAGATCAGCTGCTAGTGTTGGGCACCAGGACTCCTCACAGAGCTGTGGATAACCAAGTAACTCAGCACCCCTGTTTTACAAAGCGTAAAGGTCTCTCATCCAAGAGACCTCCCTTGCTCCGGGCTACTGCAGAGGGCACAGGCAGGAGACCAGCAGCACTTGCTGTGTGACTGACGCTCCCCCAGCCCTCCAGGCCAACTCCTCAGTCAGGGCTACAGCCTTGCTAGATTAGAAGAGCCCTTAATCAAGTGGTGACAAAACTGCACTCGCAGCAGTAGCCAATTTTACTGCGATTCCACAGCTTTGACTCACCTTAGCCAATGTCCCAAGGGCCCTGGCAGGAAAGGTGACAGGAGCTGTGCTGAGCGGCACCTGCCCAGCAAAGGGAAAAACCCAGGACCGTGCTGGCACGACACCCACCCTGTTAYCTGTCTGTCAGTGTGCTGAGCTGTGTGGCAGCAGCACTAGGGATGCTTAAAGCTCTAACTTCCTAAAGGACTTCAGTTTTAGCAAGGCCTGAACATCATCTTTAGCGCAGTTGCACAAAGTACGCTTCCACTCAGTTCTTCAGCTTATGTAAACAGAGATAAATCTATGTTGCTAGCAAGGAAATTGCATGTGAAACACTGTTTGTGGCAATCCAGTTTGCTCCAAAACACACCACTAGCTTGACTGGAGCAATGTTCATAGCACAGTCACGCAGTCTCAGTCAGCACTTTTGCAGAGAAAACTTAAGTTACCTTTACAACACAAGGACAACAGGCTAAGCCTCAGTACTCCATTCATACGTTTATGTAGGCATTTGGCGTACTTTTACCTTCCATTTCCTCCCCAAACCTATTCCCTTATCAACATATCCAAGTCTAAATGAGGGTGGCACAACAATGAAATCAAATGCAAGCCTGGTTGTTTTGAAATCATTCATTTCTCTACTATTTCCTTTCAGGCACATCTGAATTCTGTGTTCTATTGCAAGTCCTGCTCCATTATGAAGTTACTCTTACAGATATTGTTAAAAATAAACATAGCATTTTTACAGACAATACATGCTTGACTAGGATTTCTGCGTAATGAGAAAGCAGTTCCAAGAAACTCGAACTATTATAGTATGCTCCGGCATCCTCTGAAAAGCTTCAGGAAATTAAAGATACTAAGTTCTCCTTTGTTTAAGGAGGAGGCCCTGAGCTCAAGACTCACAACTGCTTCATTCACAGGGAAGAAAAACAATTCCCTAACATAGCAGGAGCCTGACTGCATGCTGTTGGAGCAGAGTGCTGGACAGGTAGGCAAAAGATTCAGGGCCCATTTAGTTTTGCTCATTTTCCTTCCTCTCTTTTGGCCGAGTATTTCTACTTAAAACAGGTCTCCAGGAGAGGAACTGTTTCACTAAGTAGCAATGGTTAGCACAAGGCTCAGAGAGCCCCGATTTCAGGCAGGGCTGGTTGACTAATGCAGTTACAACACTATACACACACACACACACACACACACACACCCAACAAGGTCTAATTCTTCATGAGATATGCTACCCCTTAGGCACACCTAATTAAGAACAAAACAGAAAAGAGAGGACTGTTAAGCTGAAGTCACTTCAGATACCCAAAATCTGGTTTAAAGATAATCTTACTAGACAGGATCCAGTCTAGTATCACCTTAGTAGCATCTCTTGGAGAGGAGATTTCAAAAAGTATAACTGTGAAAGAAAAATAGGGATTCAAATAAAGCTCTACCTGAGTAGAGCCTGCTAACTCACACTGTTTCTTACTGAATATTCATCTCTTTTGTCCAGTTTAAGTACACTAAATAACAGATCTTATACTACTCTGATTAGAGGAGAGGTAGAAAACAAATGTACAAAAAACACCACATTCAATAACGTGAATTTCCCTGCCATTAGTTATGCATGACAACATATCGGTATTTCTAGTTAGATGTGTGGAAACAATCCTCTTGCTCCAACAATAGCAGTAGCGTTAGTGTATAAGGCATGTCTCATTGCTTTAGGGAGATGCAACCGCTTTACATGTGCAAAGGAACTAGGCCAGGACTGACAACAGAACACACAACAAAACAGATTCCTTGCTGGACTACTTGGGAATAAATAAATGCATAGCTAAGGAAAGCTCACGATCCCACAAGTCCATCCCTCTCACTTTAGGCAGAATATCCTCATTCTTCTCCAGAGCATCCTATGATACTTTTCTTGGTCCTAAATAATTTGTCCTACTCCCCTCGCCCCTTCTCCGCACAAACCAGTTCCCCCAAACTGGTCAGACTTTCAGAATTGAACTAAGCCTGCACAGACCAGCTCAGCGCCCTGTAGCTGCTGGGCTGCCTGCATCCACCCCTCTGCTGACCAGGGAGTGCCCCATGCTGCCAGGTGCACAGGACAACAGCAGTTCCTTAAGAACACATTGTGAATGCATTTTTTTTCCCCAAAAAGATTTGGCTATAACACACTAGGAGAAAACAATCCCATAATAGGCTTAGCTTTCTACTTAGATGTTGATGTCAGCTGTTATGAAAGCACATTTCACAAAACTGCTCTTATACCCATGACATACCCTGTGTGACTTCCAATTCAGCCTGGAGTGCCTGAAGGAAAGGACGACTTTCTTTAATTGCCTATGAATATTGGGTAGGGAAAGAGGAGGAGGAAGGAAACAGGAAGAACTAATAATTTTATTTTTTATTTTTTATCATGGAGATATCAGTGCAGCACCCAAAGGGCAAGGATGTTCTTTCATTCAGGAACTAAAAGTCATCTAGATATGCATAAGTACATACTTTTGTTACAAGGAACATTACTGTTTTCACAAATTTAAGTTTAAAAATGACTTCAACTTTAACCAATTTAAATTAGAATAATGGAGCCTAATTTTCTCTTTGAAAAATGCACCAAATATACCCATGGTGGCAGAGCTGCTTGCATGTGAGAGCTAGTAGACAACGTGAGAAGAAAACTCTATCACAGACAGAGGTCTTTTACTGAGGAACTGCAGTTGCTTAGCAGTTCCTTACACCATCTAGTGGAAGCAGAAACCTATGGAGGTAAAGGAACGCACATTAGACTGACTTATATATAGGCCACCTTACCAATAATTCAAAAGGCCCAGTAACAGGAGGCCTGTCACATTGCCAGAACACAATAAGAAGGTTTAGCAACAAGAGTTAAACCTCTCAGTGTTACCACCTGTACTTCTGTTCCAAAGTGAAACAAAACAAAACTGCCCCCTCCCCCCGAGAACGCTGGTTGGATATGGGAATATGACCCCAACAACAAATGGAGAAACAAGCAAAACAGACTGCAGTGCTCACACGCTACATGAACAGTGACCTAACACCAGATTTATGCAGCAAAGGTTAGGAAATACAAATCTTCGCAAAAAGTTAATGGTCTTTGTCCCGGTTTCCTTGTATGAAACAGCACCAGCTCACATGAAGATCAGTGTACACATTTCCCCAGAGTACTCAAGCAAATACCAGTTAGTACCAGTTAGTCAAATCCAATGGTATTCCAGAGAAATACCACAAACACTTGACCACAGGTCAAAAGATGCGTTCTAAACCCGAAGGCATCACAAAAAATCTCTGCATTCAAGTCATCTAGGAACTGAATAAGACATTAGGCTTTACATTCCAGACAGTTTTAAAGATGGGATTTAACACCAATGAAAATGGTGCCTTCTAAAGTTAAAGCAAGAAGGCTAGCTAGATATAGAATATGTCAGGAAAGAAACATCAAAACATTGCAACTTGTACCTGGCTAAGGTTGGGCCAAAGGAGGCGACATGATAAAGGCACTAAACAAGCTCTGTTAGGCTAGATCCTAAAGCCCTTCGGGATTATTACAGGCTCACCTGGGGCCAAACAACAGATGGTAAGCAAGATGGGCAGAAACCTACAGCGCAGGAAGAGAGGTTGAGGTAGCTTGGCTTGCTGGGTCTGGTAAAGAGGAGGCTAAGAGGTGATCTAACAAGCATCTATAACTGCCCTTCAAATAACTGTAAAGATAATAGTTAAACTATTTTCAGTAAAGCCATACAGGGGGCAATGGCCACAGATTGTGGCTTTGGAGACTCAGGCTAGATAGAAGGGGAAAAAATGCCACCAGGAGGATTGTGTTGCACTGAAACAGATACCCAGCAAAACTGTTGAAATTTCATCCTTAGAGGCTTTCAACACCTGCATAGAAGAAGCCACAGTTGACTTTATCTAGCTTTGGTAATAGAACTGCTTCAAGGAGGAGCTTGGACTAGAGACCTCCAGAGGACTGTTCTCAGCAATGCTTCTCAGACTCAAAGAAATCCAAGAGCCCTGAACTGTGCCCTGACAAGGAAAACAGCAGAAGCAGAACACTATGTAGCTTGCATAAGACATTAGTGGCTCCAGTCTGTAGCCCAAGCACCAGATGCATCCCAGGGTGTCCCAAAAGACCCCAGCTCCTGGCCCCAAAGCACCCAAGGCTCCTGACAGTAGTGTTTTATGTCTGCCAGCTCCATGAAGATGTTTCCGGTCATCACTAATAGTGCACAGCACTGAAGCTTTCTATATTTAAGCAACTAAGATCTCCCTACTAATAAGAACCGCATAAGCATCCACATCATAAGCTACTGTCCGTTGACTTTCCTGCCAGACATTTCAACAAAGAACAGATCTAAAGGATTGTTCAGAGCAGCATGGGGGTCATCAGACACATTGTAGCTGCAAATTTGATCCACGGCTTTTGTCCCAAGAGAAACAAGGAAGTTGCTTAAGAGTCTGGGGGCTGACCTGCTGGAAAGCAGCTCTGCAGGGTAGGACCTAAGAGTGCTGGTGGATGACAAGTTGACTATCAGCCAGCAATGTGCCCTTGTGGCAAGGAAGGTCAATGGTCTCCTGGGCTGCACAAGGAAGAGTGGTGCCAGCAGGTCGAGGGAGGTGATCCTGCCTCTCTACTCAGCCCTGGGGAGGCCTCATCTTGAGCACTGCGTCCAGTTCTGGGCTCCCCAGTACGAGAGAGACATGGAGCTACTGGAGAGAGTCCAGTGTCGGGCTACCAAGATGATCAGAGGGCTGGAGCATCTGCCCTCTGAGGAACGGCTGCGGGAGCTGGGCCTCTTCAGCCTGGGACAGAGAAGACTGAGGGGGGATCTTGTCAATGTGTACAAGTACCTGAAGGGAGGGTGTCWGGGGGACRGGGACAAACTCTTTTCAGTTGTCCCRTGTGACAGRACAAGAGGCAATGGGCAGAAAYTGAAGCACAGGAAGWTCCCCCTGARCGYGAGGGGGAATTTCTTCACTGTGAGAGTGACGGAGCACTGGAGCAGGTTGCCCAGAGAGGTTGTGGAGTCTCCTTCTCTGGAGATATTCAAGGCCCGCCTGGATGCAACCCTGTCTAATGTGCTCTAGGTGACCCTGCTTGAGCAGGGAGGTTGGACTAGATGATCTCCAGGGGTCCCTTCCAATCTTACTGATTCTATGGTTCCACAACATTAAGAGAATAGTTTAAGGCTAGAGCGGTGGGAGATGCCAGCCCACGTCACCTGCCAAAAGGGAGGATAAGAGCACTATATCATTGCTGCTCATCTGACACTTGCACAGAGGAAAGCCACAATGCTGTGTCCAGTGTCTCTCAGCCCAGCCCTGTGCACGGGTTTAAATAAAGACCACATGACATGGGGGTTGCATAGGCACCAAATGCTGGGCGTCATCTGCCAAAGTGACCAGAAGGCTGGAAGAGGATGGCTGTCTCCAGCTGGCCCACCTGAGCAGCAAGAACGAAAGCACTGTAAAGTCAAGAATAAAGAGGCAACTCAGAACAATCTGGGTAGGAAACAACAAAACCCAGACAAGTGCTGCTGTACATCCACCAGCAGTCAGGAGTCAATTTCTAAATCATTCCAGTAAAAATCCTGGCTCAGGGATTAAAACACACACTGGGAATTTAATTTCCAACTTTAGCAGGGTAGCGTCCCAAACTCAGCTACAGCAACGCCCTCCATACTTGCTGATACTCTAAAAAAATATATATATATCCTCACCAATCACAAAGCATTTACTGCCAGGTCAAGCAGTTTGCAAGAACCTCTGGAAAAGCCAAGCAGAGGACTCATGTGCTGCAGTGTGGGCTCAGAGAGACAGCCTCAGAACACAAGGAGGCCACAAGCGGAGGCTAAGCCCAGGAATACAAAGCACCGCTCCCTGCCTTTGCCATACGTGACAGGCTGACCTGCAGCAAGGCAGAAACACAGACTGCTTGGAAATTTGCTCCATGGAGACAGAATTAGACCTCATCTGACAGTCACATATAATTGCATGATCTTCCTAACATTAATTACATCTTAACTTCTATTTTCTTTAGACACACCCTACTGCATTCAATGTCTGCTGGGACAAACACCTGCAGAATTCAATAAGACATTACAGGGTGCATTCAGTTCCTCAGCCAAACAGGCTGGAAGATAACGTATCTTTGCAATACTCATATGCCCCAAGCACAAGCAATCTCACTGCACAAAGATAACTACCAGACAGGGCGAGCTCTCAAGAGTTCATTTGTGTTTGTACATCAGAAGTAGAAAAAAATAGAAGACATTTGACATTAACAAAATGACAATCATGTTTTGATAACATCACTACTTTGATACAGACTATTTAGTAAGAGTTACACTAACCATCTTGGCTAGAGAAGGGGCGGGGAGCAAACAACTTGGTGAGGAATTTGTTCAATTTTGCTCCTATTTTTGCTTGCAGGACAACCTGATTCATCACAACCCTACATGATTTCTTAGCCAAAATTAACCTTTTTTTGTTTGTTTTGAAAGAAGAGGATCCATTAAAAAAAAAAAAAAAAAAATGTTCTGCATTCAGTCAAGGACTTGCATTGTCCTTTACTAGGCAGAGGTGTACCTCTGAGTCCTGACTCACAGCTCTAAATATCATTTTAAAAATTAATAAAAAAAACTCCCCACAAACAGACTTTGGCTCAAGCATGAGTATTTCATTTCCAAGAAGCTCTTAGGTATATTTGACAGGGAGCCAATTCTAAGCACAATTTAATCTCTTGCTTGAAAGAAAATTTGCAAAGGTATAAGTGAGAGTTAGATGCCCACTTTCCCTTTGTGGACTTGGAATAAAAACTACATCCTGCCATGTTTGCTGAACAAACAGAGAAAAATGAACAAACAGACAAACAAACAAAACCCACACAAAGCCCAAACAAGCAAAACAAAACAGACACCAGCTCACTGACTTTTGAGGTTTTCCCCTCTGAGAATCATAAGTTTTGCCTTTGCTGCGACTCGGTCTGGTTTCACACAAAGCTGTGAAAATTTGTAATTCTACTCATTAAATACAGATTTTCAGCTAATAATATTTCTTAAAAACTTTTTTTTTTGGATTGAGGCTTAAATATATCTCTCATCATTCAGATAGTTTCACCAAAGCTTAATGTTGGGTTAAGATATTGCAGCTTATGGCGGTAAAAGACAAGCAATACATTGCAAACACTATCCTATATTGCTGCCTCTCAGTCTCAGCGTTGAACTTAATTTTTTAAATTTGTAAGGGCTTACATCGCTCAAGCAACCATAAGCCACAGCCTAGTAACTGTTAATGATAACTACATCAGCAGGTTTGCCAGGAGCAAACTGCAGGAAGGGAACAGCTCTGCACACAGCTCTTTATGCCTCTACAGTCTTCAAAACTGCAGGGGATGCTCTCCTGATTTTCTCTTCCAACTCTGCTCCTACAACCAGATCATTTTAACACTGCTTATGTTTTAAATTGACATACTTCTGGTAAGACTATGCCATTACTATAGTGCTTCATGATCTAAAATAACTCTTAGCTATGAGTTCCAGAATAAACTTTTGTTCATAAAATTGTCCTTTTGCAAGTGACTCTGAATATGATCTACAGCCCATCTGAATTAAGTCCAGTCATAAGATATGGTAAACCCATTGAAGATGTGAACGTTGGCTGTCAGGGGAATATATCATGGAGTGCAAGGAAAGAAAGTTTATTCATAGCCTAAAAAGGGCACAGAAAGCTCTATTGAGAAAGAGTACACAGAACTGAATGAGACTGCCAACCCTTCTACACTTCTTCTCCACAAGGAAGCTGAGGTGACAAATCCCATTAACAAAAACCTCTTCCTCAGAAACAGAGTACGGGTGCTCTGGTTCAGAGGGACTAGAGCATAGCAGGCTCAGGAAGTATTTATGGAGTGCACTATGTTATCTGCAGCAGTATTTCCCTTGAGCAACTCTTATAATTCTCTCAGACTCCCTGGTTCAGCACTCTTGGGTCTACCAGAAGGATTCTGAGTGGAATGAAACCAATGTTGCTCTTGATCCAAGACAAGATAAATGCTCCCCAGATTTATTCAGTTAAATAAATCTGCTTCTTACAATGACCTCAGAAAGGTTCCAGCTTGGCAGAAATGTATCAATTCACAAGAAACTTCTCAGTTTCAGTTTTCGTCTACGCTTATCAGTACAGGGCAGAATCCTTAGAGCACTTCATCACTGATAGCGCAATGGCAGGAACAGCTGCCGCTATGCTGCTGTAGTCCTGCTCTGTTGCGGCAAAAACACACAAGCAGCCTCGGAGTCTTTTCCACCTAGGAGGTTTACACCATACATCTCTCTTACCACCACGCTTTTTCCTTCTCTCCCACACCATTCCACCCCAAACAGAGGCTGGGAGAAGCATACTGGTTACTCAGTCTTCCCACTCACCAAGGTGGCTCCATAAACTGTAAGAAGCCAAAATTGGCTCCTACACATCTGACCAAAAACAAACAAACAAAAAACGAGAGAAAGAGAGGCTTGACTGAGGACCACCTAAGTCCTAGAATATGGGAAGGAAGTCTCATGGAATAGCCTGTATTTGATAGCACAGAAAAAACATTAGATTTCCTATGCAGGACAACAGGCTCCCTCATGCGAACAGCTCACTGCAAGATATTAAGTTTTTAATTTCTTCCTAAAGTCCCTTTTGGCAGTCACTGTTACCATTTCCAGTGCCACATTTCTTAAGGAATAAATGGAATATCTGCAAATCTCCTTGAGTCCTACATTATAATTATCTACATTGGCTCTAGTCAGATATTCTGCACCTCCAAAAAGATTCCTTTTACTTTTGTCGTAAAGTAACATTACTTAAGCAAAATACACTTTTACCTGGTTTACTAATTACAAATAGCATCAGAAGAAAAGAAGTGTAGTGTATGTTGTTGTGGACACATTGCAAGATCCTTCCTGCAATAATTCCTTTACTGGGTTCTTCTCTAGGACTCTACTTCAGTCACCAGGAGAGCTGCACCAGCTTGCTGCTGTGCAGGCTGAGCCCTGGCCAGCAAACACTCCTCCCTGGGCCAGGCAGACTCCCACTCTGGGGAGCCCCCCGGCAGCCTAGCACAGCAGGCAAGATGTCCGAGGCAGGCCTGGACACCCTGGGCTCCAATGTGGGGACTTGCTCTTTACTCCTGCCCCCCCACCCCCCACCCCCCCCGGGCAGCATCACTAGGAAAGAAGGTGAGAGGAGGCTGCAGCTTTGCCAGCTGCAGGGCAGGGGCTGTTCCTCTCCTGCTGACAGCCCCGGTGCACAGCCTCCCGGGGCCAGCAGCAACACCCCTCCCCGCCCCGGAGGTGCCTCGGAGGGGGCAGCCCGGGGGCTCCCCGGGCGGGGACGCAGAGCACCAGCCGCGTTTCTCGCCGGGGGGGAGGGAGCGCCCGGTGCCTGGGCGGGGGTGGGGGCTTCTCCCCGCGTCCTGACGTAAAAACTAAGCGGGGCCGCTCGCTCCGGCTTCTTAAGGAGCGCGGCGGCGCCGGGCGCGGAGAGCGCCCTGCCCGCCCTCCGCCGCAGCGCCGAGGTAAGGAGGGC
>NW_028185594.1:4127398-4173659 GCF_003343005.1 Rhea americana
GGTTAGACAGTGGTGGTGGTAGGGGGCAGGCAGAGCCCTAAACTATCCCCTCGGCCATCTAAAAAAATCCCGAGGGCTGCAGAAGACTATCAGCAGAGCGCTCCCTCAGTTCAACCAGGTCATAGGAACTAGTGCTCTTGGCTACTCCTCCTGACCTGCACCACACTCGGTGCCGCTTCCCCGCAGACGACTGCCCTGCCCGGCAGCGCCTGGTTCACACCTCTCACAAATCCAGAATTCCTCACCCTTGTTTTATCCAATTTTGTAAGTTAGGAGGTTTCCCGGGTGTGGGGAGAAAGCAAAGTATCCAACTCAACTGTTCACTAATGCAAAGCAGATTGCCCCTTGCCCAAGTGACTGAATCATCCTTAAAAGCCAGTTTCAGTATCACTCCTCAGTTTGATTTTTTTTTTTTTTTTTTTTTTGGCACTCACGGTCATATCTACAATTGCTAAATTGTTTTCAAAATCACTAATGGGAGAAATAAACTTTTGAAAGTAAGGAAGTGTAACTAAATCCAAATCTTGTCTGAGAAACAAGACAACAACACCGCAAGAAGAGATTTCAAAGTAACTTTGGAGCTTGCTAAATATGAAGTCCGCAAAGTCCCTTGCAATGTTACAGTAAGCCGATATCTATGTGCATATTGCACAGTGTACAACGCATGGGTGTCTGCTGTCCAGAGGAAGGGCTTTTGCACACAGATCTGTAAGAATGGAGCAGCGACTCACAAGGCTTTCAGAGTCTTGCCTTTGAGAGAGCTATCAAAGCCGGCCTCCAGCAGCAGGGCACGCAGCCAGCGAGGTGCTGCTGGAGATCTTGGCCACAGGCATAAGGACAGCCCCGTTTTGTTAAGGTAAGCATCAGTATAGCAGGGCTCCTACCACCACTGTCCTAGGCGACAGCCCCCCAGGCAGAACAGTTCAGGAAGGCTGTGCTGTCCCTCTTCTGTTGATTAAATGCAGGAGTCAAATCCAAGACTGTAAAGCCAACTCTGCTCACAAGATCCTCACTCAATTTAAAAGTGACTATAAACTGTTGGAGAGTTAGTCCTCTGAAGTCTAAATACCTCCAAAATTTTCCAGAACCTCATCAGGTAGTCAGACAGGGGAAGGCAATAACATCACTGCCAGGGCTGAAATTTCTGAAGAGTCTCTTTTAGCTCTGCAGTGGAAATACAGCCCATCAAGCGCCCCCCACACGCACTGGCACAGAGAGAACAGCCCAGGACTGGGCTACCTTTCACACACAATCTGCCTCTACACAGTTATCCTGCCTCTTATGTTTTCCTTTGCACAGCAGAGGCACAGCTTGTGCTCCTGTTGAGCATCCATAGAAGAGGCTGTCTATGCAAAAACCCAGCTGCTGATTAAGTTAAGCTGATTGAGAGATCTAGTTACAAAAAAAAAAAAAAAAAAAAAAAAAGTCAACGCCCCCCCCCCATGACACACCAAAAAAGCCTCAAGGATTCAGCACACTTGTTAACACTTATTTGCCCCAAAATGATCTCAGATGTTGCCAATTGCCACAGAACCCAAACCTGTTACCTCTCATACAAATTAGAAACATGTATTGAAAATTAAATGAAGTTTGATGGAGAAGACTGGACCTTGCTGTTCCCCAAAGGTTATCCTTCTTAGATTTTCCCCTATGTAGCTACTAGTTACAAAGTTTCACAATTCTAACCTAACAATCATTACAGTGATCTGCAACAAATATCTGTACCTCACACTACCAGAACAATTCAAGCTGATACACATGCATGCACACTGTGTAATACAGCTATCATGCTGTGGCTTTGCTGTATCATCATTTCAGAACTGTTCTGCATTTTAAACAGGTAGCATACTCTTGTTCAAAGGATGGTTTTACACCCTACCGTCAATTCATTAAAATGGTTACAAGAAATAGTTTCCCACCTGCTCCCCACAGATCACTGGGAGTCTGCAGATTTTTTAAAAAAGTTCACAAAATTTTACTCAGGAAAGCAAGATTGTCAAAAGGTTTAAGTTCTCTGTAAAAGACTGGATCTTTATTTGCAGATCCCTAATCTTTTTCAGTAAAAGACAACACAAAAGTTTTCAACCTAAAGAAGTTCCAGATAAGAGTTCATTGTACAGATTTAAGGAGGATTAACAATTTTAACACATGCTTCCACTGCACAGAGTAATGCAACTCAACTGTATTTATAATCACATATGCAAAAAGTGCACACAGATTTTGAAGACCAGAGAACACTTATCACTACATAAAGCGCCTTCTATATAATGTAAAATAGCAGGTTTTTTATTTCCTTCATACAACAGTGAGAAGTTTCTCCAGTTTCCTGTGTTTGTGACATTTCAGTGACACAATGGATTTTGGGAGCAGAGGAAGAATCCACTGCAACATGAGACTCACCTGCTCTCTGCTGATCATGGGAGCGTTCTGTATGACACCTTTCCTCTGCCATCGGCAAATTGATCCGCTGGCTCTTGGGCAAGCAGATCCCCAGTGTTGGGAATCCTCCTCATCTGCCTTGCTGGAAATGAGGAAGCCTCGCATTTCTGACTCTGTCAGTGGCTTTTGGGACTTTATGATTTTCCTGAAATCATCAGAGAACTTGAAACATGGGGCTCTGTTCTGGGACCTGGCTCAGCTCTTCTGGGATATCTATGTGGACTGTGTGCTCTCCAGAACTCATGGCCTAGGGAGAAGGCAGCTAGCAGAAGCTGAACAGAAGATCACTACTCTACATGCTCAGTTCACACGGAGAAACCAAGGTTACTACTCCTTTAATACACATCTCTTAGGCAAGAACTAGAAGCTAGTAGGAAAGAAGAGGGATACAAGCTTATTTTGCCATGTGTTAATAGCACAGAGGCAATTGAGAGGGCTGCACAACCCCCCCTTCCCCCACATCTAGTAGAGAATAAAGTTTATGTTCAAAATTATTTCAGCAAGAATTTGACCTCAAAATTACCTGGACTCCAGCAACAACTTTCAAGTTTCAGATTTTGGGGAAGGGGGGGCAGAGAGGGAGATGAGGGAAAGGGGAAGGAAAGCAGAGGCAGGGATAGACAGTGAAAGGCTTCAAACAAGAACAGACAGCTCAGTAACTGAACAGCCACACCAACATTTTTACCATTGTGCCAGGGACAGACTAGGTCAGCATTTCTCATTCTGATGAGTGTGTTACCTATGAACAGTCATACTGGTGCTGCTGGGGAGAATAGCAGTTTTGCAGCAGGAAGATAAGGATACATTTACTTTCATCTAGTAGCCAACTGCTAGATATTTCTTCCTATTTCCATACTGGTAACTAGGTCCAACAGACAATGGAACCAAGTCTGGGACTTTAAGAGCGTGCAAGCTTTCAGACACAGCTTCAGCTCTGAGAGGAAGAATAGCAGCTATGACACTAAACAGCAATTCCTAATCTCCAGATTCTCATTCCCAGAGCAAAATCCACAGGCTTAAAGTGAGTGCCTCATATTTGGGTGAGAACTGGCACCTCACAACAGGATCTGCAAGTGGTAGCATGGCACTCAGCATCCCCTTCCCAAAAGGAAGATCCTGCATAGCTTTTCATAAGTCTCACTCCCCTCCAATGCTTCAGTCCTGGTCCTGCTACCAGCAGAAGCATCCTTCCACTGGGAATATCCTTCAGAAAGGGGCAGTTGCTATTCTTTGATGGAGGGGAAGAAGTGCTGCTGCTTCCACAAGCAGTTTAACACCGAAGGCCCACAGGGAGGATACAGAACTGCTTGTCCACCCAAAAGGTTTCAGACCTCTCTCTCTACTTCCTAGGTCAGAATATTAGTCATTAGGCTGCTAGGGAGCACTGCTCATAGAATAATGAAGAACCTCCATGGGTTCCTCCATTATGGCGTCTCTGAAGAAGGGACTTGTACTCGCAATTCTTCCACTCTGGGGACAGCTATATGCCTTCACAGTCCCAATCTTAGCCACAAACCTTGAATTGTGTGCTGAAAGATAGAGTTCATTATGAAGGATTATCCCCATAACATTATAGACTGTCCTAGCAGGCAAGCTGGGAGGTGGGAGTCAATCACCTCAAACTCAAGAGGAAGAGCAACTCTGAAACACAGGTCCAGTTTCTAAACTGTGATCTAACCCACCTGCATTTTAAAAGCAAGCAGTAGACTCTACCTTGCCCTTCAAAAAGCCTCAGCTAATCACGCAGCTCCAATGTGATCTCCACTATGTTGAGCCATGCTGATGGAAGATAGCCCAGACCCCCTTCTGGTTCCCAAGTGGCCTTGGGCATCACAAAGGCACCAAATTGCTCAGTCCTGGCAAGACTGCTGCACTTCTGAGCACAAGCAGAGTGCAGCTTTAGACACCTGCAGCATTAGTAGTATCAAAACCTGACATGCTCACCAGGCTAAAGCACCAAACTAATTACTGTTTTCAATATCAAAGCTCTCAATGTTATTGCCTAAATTCTCCCTAAGCCTTTTGTTTACATTTGGCTCTTCATAACCACAATGTGACATAGGTTTCTTAAATAAATAGCTTTTGTCCAAGACACTGATTAACAGCAAGTCTGATTATTTTGAAGAAACAAATTACATTTTGTGAATAATCGTTTGCTCCCACATAGAGCAATTTTAAGACACTACTCAGTACGCACACTTTAAGAGAAACAAGGATTCCCCCCCCCCTTCTCTATTCTTTACCTCTCTGTTTTTGTGAGCTGTAATCAGTTCATCTGGTTTCTCTGTACAATTGATTAATACCAGTTAGTAGCAGGCAGCTTACAGCAGTGACAGCCTAAATTTCAGATTTTGGACAAGCTATCTAACCTCTCATCCAAAACTTCCTGTTTCTTAATAAAGCTGGTTGTTCTAATCTTTGTAACTCTTGACCCTACCGCCTTATTTAGTCACCGAAAGCTGAAAAATCAATTGTTGATAATTGCAGATAGAAGTCTCATATAGCAAACAATGAGGAATTGAATTACTGCTTCTTATGCGTAAGAAGATGTGCAAGCCTGTTTTTTCAGCACAAAGAGCAGCACTGCCGGCATTTGAATGACCTTGTGTACTTCATTCTGTGTCTCCATGGGCAGATACGAATAGCTTTCAGCAGACTGTTTTAAAACAGTCAAACAATAATGCTAGGTTTTTTTTTGGTCTTACATTCCTACTTTTGCATCTGTTGAGAATATCTTTGTTGCTCTACACTAGAGTTATTGGTTTTATTCCCCCCTTCCTTATACCAATTCAATCTTGCATTTTTTTTAAATAGTAAACAGTATTGTAAGTCAAGAGCAACCTGTAAGCTGTATAGTACCTTACATACATTGAAATGAAAAAGCAAGACAGAGATCTGGACTTGTCACAGAAACACTGCTGACAAAGTGTTATTATTACAGTGTCAGATTTCAGAATGAAAGGATTAACCACATGAGACCATCATGAAAACAGAGTACCAGGAACTGCACTTTTCTAGGAGAAACAAACAAAATTTTAAGTCAAAAAACCCCTAGTGCTTGGTAAAGCTTTCAGGTATTGCTGAACAGAACCACCCTATCACACATAACAGGCACCTTCACAGTTTCTCAGACTTTGCCCACCTGGGAAATAGGATCAAAAGACTGAATTTACCAAGACAGTGGTAGAAGTAGCCCAGTCCAGACTTAGAGTATCAAACACTGTTTTCTAGATCACTCTAGTCCAACTAGACTCCTCCTTGAAGTTACCAACAGGTCTGAAGATATTCTTCAGGCTCTATCCATAAAAATCCATAAGAAGCACAACAAAAATCAAAACTGAAAAATCACTGAAAAGCATGAATTATTTGAAAAACACCCAGTCTCCATCCACTAAGGTCCTATTTAATCCAACAGCATTACAACTTGGCGTCTCTAGATATCCTGCAGAGAAGTGCTAGTCAGCTCCAGACTGAGTGCAAAGGGGTAGGTAAACAGAGTCCTTCATAGTTATCTGGCCAAGGTATCTTTAGCTAAGCCTTCCCTTAAAGAAATCCAGACACTGAAAAAGCACAAAAACATTTCTTACATAATACAACACTGGAATTAGATGCATTAGAAGTATTACAACTCCCACAAAGCCAAAATAAGGACTTGAAAATCACAAGGAAAAGTGAAGCAAATAAAAACAAATATAACTTTTGTACTCACCACTAATTTTCCTGAAGCGCAACTGCACAAAAAAAGCCCTCTTCAGCAGCCACAGAGCACAGCTTCACTACAAACATTTGGAGAATAGAAACTGTAAAAAGTCTCCATTTCTTTCTTTCTTTCTTTCTTTCTTTCTTCTTTTCTTTTCTTTCTTCTTTTCTTTCTTCTTCTCTTCTCTTCTCTTCTCTTCTCTTTCCCCACCTACCCTCCTCTGAGTGTTCTCTACCTTTTTTCTCCTGGTCCCACAGGCTCCTACTGCCATAACCCTCAGAGTGGCCACAGCTGTGCACACCTCCCCCTCACAGGTGCAGGTGGTTGGGCTCAAATCAACCCTCACACATGGCCCAACTTGCTGTGCTGGCTCTGTTGGGTGCTCCAGAGACCTGGGCAGGGCAGTGGGACAAAGTTGGTAAGACTGTGACAAGACTCTGATAGCTGAGTGAGCTGACTGCTAATTACAAATAGAAAACTTTTATATGAATATGACAGAAGAGGTCCATGCTGCGGAGATAGTTCAAAGTAACTTGTCAGTGCAGGGCAACTTGCAAACAGAGGGGTATGTCACCAAAACAAGAGGTTTTGGGGCAATGACAATTAGTTGGTGCTGATAAAACAGGGACATTAGTAGCTAAAAATGGAGGAAACATGGATGTGGCAAGCTGAGTACTCAGTTGCTCTTTGTTGTTTGGAAATCGATAACTTACATGTATTTTCGTGTCACTTTTCAGGCGTATTTTCTCATATTCAGAAGATGCCAGTTTTGAAAAAGAAAGATGTGTTTGAAGATTTAGTAAGTATCCACGTGCAAAAGAGTAGATCTACGCTATTTGGAAGAGTCACTGGGGAGCTAGGCAAAAAGAGGAAATAACACATTTAGTCCAAGATCTTTATCTGTATTTTTTTTAAAACTATTTGTTTAGTTTTTGCATTTTAATCCTCATGAATGTTACTTTACACAGCGTAAGAAAGTCTATAACTATAAGCACTGTACCTCTGATTAACTTTGGCTTCTTGGATTTTTTTAATTGCCTATGAATTCAATCTCTTTAATAAACTGCATGAGTTATAAGCAGCTGGCCACTTTAATGTTCATGTATGTGAGGCTTTTTTGTAATGCATGTGAGCTACTAAAACTAATTGTATTTTGGGTGCTGAAAAAGAAACAACTGATCATTCAATAAGATGTAGACAATCAGATCAGGAAGCTCCCAAAAACCTTCACTGACTCCATGACAGGATTAGAGTTGAAACAGTAATGTTTTATTTTATGTACAGGTGTATGTTTGTACAGCAACTATTGCTGGCAGACATGATCCTACTGAAGAAAACTAGTACGTATTTTTGTATTAAAAATATCTTCAAAAAATGTTTTAAGTTTTCCAGCAAAAAAAAACAAACAAACAAACAACCCCCCCCCCAAAAAAAAAAAAAAAAAAAAAAAAAAAAAAACCACCCAAGTATTACCTGACCCTCTCCTGTTTGCTTTCATTTTTATGGTAATTTGCAGCAAAGTTAAGATTTCCCCAAAATTTTTAGTTCTGAAAAATGTTCAGGTGTTACACATTGTCACTTAAAGTGGTTAATCAAAAGAATCCTCTTGACATAACTTGAATTTGCTCTTTTTACGGTTTGCTAGTTCTCTATAGCCAAATCAGTTCCCTCTGACTTCTATTGATAACTCTAATATGCAAATTAGTATTAATTCGGCAACATTGCGCAATTAACACTTGATGCTTTGAGGAAATGAAATATTTCCACTGCCTGACTGGATGAACGCAACTACAAAATTCAGCTTTTTGGGGTAAGTACATTTAGTTGCTCATTCACAGTATCTTTCCCTGAGCATATGGCAATATTTGATTTTTGAAAAATACCTGAAGAAAAACTCCTTTGCAGAAGCACTTTGGGTGTTTGGCAACTTGCAGAAATAGCTTAAGTAGCAAAATGTGTAAATAAAATCTTGAAGTGGTTAGTAGTCTATCAACTTCAGTGGTGCTGAATTCGTGCTTAAGGTTAAGCACTCATTCAAATGCTCAAGCAGGATGAGTGCAGGTAGCACACAGTTTAGTGTACTCAGCACCCCGCCTTCCCCCTGCCACAGCCGACTGGAGTGCTCTGTCACTGGGTGGGAGACAGGCAAGGGCATTGTTGCGACAGATCTGCTCACTCTCGTGCTACTGTTGTTCGTTACCTAAACTGTATTAATGTATCTAAAAGTCCTGTTATGCCCAGCTTTGTACTAACACAAGAGACATAGTCTTCGCGCACAGTGCCTACGGCTATTGAGACCAGCAACAGACGGAGTATGGTAGGAGCTGCATGCCTCAGCCACGTGGGATCGGTAATGCTGCAGAACAGATGTTACCTGTCTTCATCTGTTCTCAGACTCAAGAGAATGTAAAATCAGAGAAACTATCTGAACAGGTACTTTTTGTCTTAGTTGCTCTTTCATAGGGTCTTTTGGGAAGAGGCTAGTGCTTTCACTCTGGATACGTTCCTGCCCTAACAACACGTTTCTCTAGGATAGGGCTGCTGGCATCCTTCTTCCTCCCTACAGACAGCAACAGAGATGGTGAAATACCACTGCTAACTGAGCTGATGTTTATCTTAGGCAAATTCACAGTAGTGTTCTGCCTCAGCAAGTTTCTTAATTAAAAGACTGTAGCATTATTTGGCCTTTGAGGAAGTGGGGAGGGAAGGATTAGTATACGGAGGAAGGACTGAGAAAACAACTTAGTCTCTAATATGAGATCACATTACAGAGAACAGTCAGAAACTGCTGCTCTAAAGGAGACAATCTGTGTTATTAATTGTGCTAAATTAAAAAAAAGGAGATGCAATTAAATGTAAACTTGCAATTAATAAACTTCCTAAAGGAATTCCTACCTCAGGCATTTTCTTCCCTCTGATGGGCTCAGAGCTCAATTCTATTTTACAGCTTAGGTCCTGTTTGTTTTTCTTCCAGGTCTGAACAATCTGTCAGGAAAATACAACTGGATGATGCTGGTGTTTTCTATTCATTCACTCACTATAAATTTGAGTCTTTGAGGTTGGCTGTGTTAAGAAAAAGTGCTTGAATATGGAATGTGGGTACGTTTGCTGTACATTCTCAAAGGAATAATTCAAAATGGGCCTGTGATCATAGACAAGGCATTGCCTCCTACCACTCTCCCCTGTGATCTTCATTGCAGATCTTGAGGAAAGAACTGGGGTTGTATTTGCAGCTACTGTGGTTTACTCAGTCTGAGTGTGACAGTATGTGCTCCAGGAGGGGACATCTTAAGTGATCAAAGAGGCACAAGGCCAAAGGCATGGGGACATTGAACACAGAGGAGGCTCTGACTGTCTCCCACTAATTTGCTATGTGATCTTCCATTTTCTTCTTGCATTGCAAGTCAGAAACCAGTGGCAAAGGTGGCTGTTCAGGAAACTCTTTACATCCTTGGCCTTATTGTTTCCCTGTTTCCTTAATTCCTTGTGATAGAATAAAACTTCCTGCCTGAAGTTGCGCAAATCCACGTGGTCAACATTTCCATTTTTTAAAAGAGGCTGTAGTAATGCTTACCATCTTATTAAATCTTAACTTTAACAAGCAGGGGAATCGAAATAAAAAAAAAATGCATGGGTTTTCCTAGCAATTAATTAGGCTTATGATCACAAATCATTGCAGCCCAGAAGCAGAAAGCATTAATATCACAATAATGAATATATCTGATAAAACAATAATTTACTGTGCACAATTTACTAGTATTTCTACCACACTTCCCTTGAAAATGACTCCAATTATTTCATATTACTTAAATTCAGAGCATCCCTCAGAACTCTTACATTTGGAGGTATCTTGGACTATATTTTGGTTGGTGTTCCATAAGAGAGGAAAAAAAAAAATAACTTTTTCCTCTCAACTCCTACAGAACTGTTTATGATACTTCGGTGGGGTAAATATAAGCGTGACACATGTGGACTCATCCAGAGAAAAGTTGCCAATGAAAACCCCTGGTGCCTTTTTCTCTCTCAAACTACCTCATGCCTGACTGAAGCTGCTTCACTGAGAGCTGGACTGAGTAACAACAAAATAAAGGGCTCGGGATTTTGTTCCTTTCATCTTATAGGGAACTGGCAGCTAAACAGCTGCCTAACAGCATGAAAAACACTTCTTTGAGTCTTTTTCTCCTGCCATGAAATAAGAGCTAAACACTAAGAGGTTCAGTGATACCTAACTGTAAGGATTTGTATTCTAGGCCTGTCCCATATTGCATCTGACCAAATCAGTATTTTTCAGTTGTTGCTGTTTATGACCAATTTTAATTCAACTGCACTGACTCTGAAGGGTATTTAAAGATGCATCAGAAGCTGACGGGTATCTTCTCACTATCAATAGTTATGTTCCTTGGCCTGTTGTTTGAATCTCTTGGCACTGTCATATCACAAAAGCTATTAAGTTTCTATCTCACACTATATTCTGTTTAAGCCAGAATACAGATGTAGCCATGCTCTAGTGACCTCATCACTATGTGTTTTCTGGGGTCCTCATCCCTCAGTTACTTTCCTTATTTTTTATCCTCTTCACATGCCCTTTGTGAATTGCTTGCTAGCTTCCAGTTCCATACCATTATCTATTGTTTTAATTCTTGGATATTTGCATATGCACAATCAAGGCTTCCTGTGACCAAAAGCAGCAGAAATAACCAGGAATGTTTGTTATCATCACTACCACAGTGTAAGGTCTTTCAAGGAGGTGGCTGAGGGGCTACCAGAAGAAAACAGGTTTTCTAGCCATTTTAATTATGAGCCAGTCCATTTATCTCAGTGATTATAATTCATTCTAAAAAAATACAGAACCAGGAAACTCTAGGTGGAAAATTAGGTGTTTTGCTGAGCAGCTTTTCTTGAACACAACATTTTCATTGGCCTGTTCAATCACATCTTCCTAACCCTGATTGATTATACATGAAGGTAAGTTTTAGCATATATAATTTACCTGACTTTTCTCCCAAAGCTTCCAAAATATTTTGCTTTCACTCAAATTGAATTTTTCCTTAGTAGTCACAACAAATTCCTGTATAATTAGGAGTCTTTTCTCTCTTAGTAAGCTGCTATGTTCCAGTGACTTCAACTAAAACACTTAAAAGTATATAAATTGTTCTTGAACCCACATCCACATACTCATTCACTGTTTTTTGTATATCTCCTCTAGAACAGTGATACGAAGTAGCTGGATCTGTAATTTCATTCTCTGAAGTGGTACTGAATCTTTATTTCTCAGACCTTTAAAACATTTTTGTGCACTATCAGAATAAAGGTCTTGCTTGTTGCTGTCATCAAAGATACAGCACAATTCCTGGGAAAGAATTCAAACCATGGTGTATCAATAGGTAAAAGACAGAGAACTGGACAATCACTGCTAAGGAATCAGTATGTTCTATGCCATAGACTATGATTCTATGTTTGTCACTAGTGCATGTTGTCATTTAACAAATAATTAACAACCCAAAAAAGTACAACCTCTTGTAAGAACCTCATTATCATTCACATACCCTGACTTCACCCATTATCTCAATCTTTAGAACTGCTATCATTAAATAATGCACATTTGATGATTCTCTCTATCATTGCATGTTATACCAATGCATCTCAGTGAAATCACTGAAGTAGCACTGTTGTAAGAAACATGTAGCCAACAGGAAGTGAAAAAAGGAAAGCAATGAGTACCCATTATTATTTTTTTTTATGAATGAGCAAAATTCCCTCTGAGGCCTTCACATATCCATTATCATAAGAAATAAAGCTAGGCTGTAATAGGGATGGATTGAAGCCATATCTGATGGTGCTTTTGTCTGGTATTTTCCTTTTCAAATCCCAGACTGCTTCTCTGCTGATACCTAATTGAAGCTTTGCAATTGACTTCAACAAGTGCAGTGTTAGCTAAAGCCAATCACCTACTTACAAACTTCCACACAGCTCATGTTTACTTACGTGCACGTGTACACCTGTATGTGAGTATATAGACTTCTAAAGTATTTTTAATACTCTAAGTTTTAGAAAACACAATGCTAGCAATAAAGGGAAAAAAAACTTTTCTAATATTTTAGATGCTGCAAGTAACATTACATTCTTATTATAAATTCTGTACTTACATATACATTAAGCAATAATAGAAGAGCCCTTCTAAAGCAATCAAATTCCTTTATCTGTTCAGAGCATATTTTCCTTTAAATATGAATTCAATTGTTTGTAAAAATGTGAATATTTAAGTATTGAGAAGGCTGGCAGTTAAGAATTTATTCCTTCCATTCAGTCTACAAAACAATGACACGACAGATGCTACATCATTGAAACTAGCTGATTCAAGTTATCTCTTTTGCAAAAAACAGATGTTCTTGAAACACAAAGTATTATCAGTTTTAAAGCAGTGAGAAGAAAATACAGGACAGGAAGATGTATAAACCAGTGTAGAATTAGTGAAGACATGCTGAATTTTATCATCTGGCCCTACATCTTCTGCAAATGAGCTGGAGATCACTAGGATAAAGGGACACCCTTCTCTAACATCAGTTTACAGTCCCTAGCGAAGTCAGTAAAGGCAGAACTCTTATGTTATGTTACTGCAACATTTGAGACACTTTAGAGTCTGACATAGCTTCAATTACCTTCAATATTTCTGTGAAGCTGTTTCCATCACTTCCAAACTGGCAAAGTTACTTGGTTGATGAGGTCAGAGAAGGATCTGCTAACATGTTCAGCTGTAGAGAAGAACTCCTGCTCCAAAGCAGACTCTTGAGCTGAAATGAGAAATAGATTTTAGGTCTCTTAGAGCATTTGGATTCCACAGGAGCCCTGAAAAACTCTTTATAAAACTCCAGTTTAAGATAGCTATATAGGAACAGCAGTCTCATCTGTCACTTTTCCTCATTTTTTCCTCATTAGCAAAAGAAAGGCATCCTGAGTGCTGAACAAAGCTCTGCTGTAGTAATACCACTGATTACAAAGGGATTTTGTACTGCTGGAAGTCTGTCTGGGATTAGAGTCAAAGCTACAGTGTCAGAGAAGTGGCAACAGAAAGACTTCTGGTGCCCCTACCAGTGTGAGTTTGTTCCTTAACTGACTGTGGAGATTGACTTCCTGTTAAGAGCTCTGTTTTATCCTGTTTCGAATTACTCAAGTATTAGAGACTAAACTTCACCTTACAGTACTGTGGTGCTGGAGTAATTCTACAATRGCAAAGGCAAGATTCTGACTTTCCTCTGTGAGTTATCTGATTATGAGCTGGGTACGGTATTAGGGAGTAAACTGGATGAAGGTCAGAAAACAGCATCTAGTTAACTTGGAGAACATTTACCTGGTTGGGCTTGGAGAGACAATGCATCCTTCAGTTTCATCACTATCTGCTGCAGTTCTACTTCCTCGCTGACTTCCTTCTCATGATGTGGTATCTGTACTGCTGTGGGAATAAGAGTTGTATTCCTCATGATTCCATTGAGGGAGTTTTCTGTCATTGTGGAGAGATGTATTTGATTCTTTTTTGCTTTTTTATACTGTCCCACAAAAGGTCCGTCACTCTGCAAGGACACTAGCTCCAGTGGATCTTCTGAGAACATAAAGTTCGCTTCAGCAATAGTCTCTGGTGCCTGTAAAACCTGCATTTTATTTACTGAGTTGGGGGCATTCAAAGATTTCCAGTCTGCATGTTTTCTAGAAATAGGCTTTATTAGGGCAGGATTTAATTCATCCTGCATTCTTCTTTCCAGCAAGGTACACTCATTTCTTGGCATTGTATTTTGACACGGTAGAAATGATGAATGGTCTGACGACTGTAACATCACCTGCAATAGACAGAAACTAGGTTGTGAAAATAGTTCATATTTTGGTTTGCTGCTAGTAGTAAAAAAGGTGGGGAAATAGTTTGGGGTAAGAATTATTGTTTTTTAAAAAAATTCTGATGTACCAGATTATTCTTTTCACAAATATTTCCCTGCAATAAAATATTTCCCCTGTGTCTGAGTTTGGAGAAATCTATGTAACCATTTTTTCCACATTTCTAATCTGGAGACATAATACTCTTTAATGCCACTGAAATGTGGGAATAATAATGTTCCAATATTAAATTTTCTGGAAATTTTTATAAAATAAATTTAACTAAGAAAAAAAATACATGCTCATTGTACAGTGTGGCCCATATCAAACATCTCATACATGTTAACATTTGAAATTCCAAAAGCAGATTTGTTGTCAGTATCACATTTATGCTTGGGATTTTCCAGACAGAGCTATGATGGTAAACACCATACACTGCATGAATGCCGAGTGTGGCATAACTGGAATGCACTGAAGTGATTGTGCATGCACAGGACACTTATCTGCATTTGTGCAGCCAGTCTCACATGTTGTGGACAGGCCAGTGTCACAGCATACACACAGAATTGTATGACATGCCAGGTCAGATTGGACTCCTTTGTGCATGTGATATATAGCTGACAAGTGTGCACTAGTGACTTGTCTAGTATTTCCATACGTTTCATAATCCTTAAAAAACATTCTAAAAAGCAGCATGGCAGAAGAGGATTCACAAAAACATGACAGGTGGCAGATGTGTGTGCCTTCCATGTAAAATTGGGCCTTTCAGAATCTCAGAGAGACTTTAAATTAAAAAGATCTAATATAATTGGATATAAATAAAATACTTTCACATCCCTGTGCAAGACAGTAATTAGGAATGACAAAAGAGTATTTTGTTTATCCCATGCCAACACAGGATTCTTCTCTAAAGAAAAGACTGCAGTAAAGTATCTAACAATTCTGTTGGAAAACATTTTCTCACTCTTACTGGAATCCCCTCTCATTCTTATCTTCATTGTAGTAGTATCTAAACATCCTAGACATTGACATGTGTGCTAAGTGCTGAATATATACAGAATGAAAAAAAAATCCCTGTCATGGAGAGCCTATACAATAGGTCGATTAAGCAGACAAACACAGAGTGCACTAAATAAAATTAAGATTACTAGTCAACAAGAAAAGTAACAGTTAATGCTTGCTAACTTCCCATAACAGTGAAGATTCTTGGTACATTTATCACTATACCTTTACTTCTTGCTTCACTTGCTGCAGCTTCATTTGCAGGTTTTCATGGCTTGCTATCAGGCTTTGTAGCTTTGCTTCTATTTTGCAGCTTTTATCTTCCTGGCAGTTGTGAAGAAAGTGTACTTTGTCTTTTAATTTTTTGAATTGCTTCTTCATGTACCTGCCAGAGACACAGGAGGGTGGGGGTTTTACTAGATCAAATAGCCCATTACACACACACATGCATACACACACACACACACACACACACACACACACTCAGAAAAGTGCAAATACTGTAGTACAAACTTTCTGCTCTCTGTCTGTTCAGGAAATAGCTCTAGGGTTAGAGACCAGTATTTCAGGAGCTGGTCTCCCTCCACAGAATTATCAAGAACAGGAGTGTTCCAGATGATGAAAGAGAAGAGCTGAGCAGAAGTGAGGTCAAGACTGACCCTTTCATCTTGTGTTTTTGCCATTTCCCACAAAGGCAGCTGCAACAGGGACACATTAGGGCAGACTCTCCATCTAGAAGCAAACTACTTTGGTAAACCCTAACCTGCAGGAGATTCCCACCATCTTTCCCTGGGGAGTAAAGCAATAATGGCAGCCTCTCTCTCTCTCTGACTGACTTCCTTCTTGCCCAAGGCATTCTGTGCAGCTTGTTTGACAATACAGATAGTTCCTGCATAGGCTACCATCCTTGAAAAGATACTGAGATTTTTACAAGGAGAAGTGCCACCCTCCCACACACACTAAAGGAAATTCAGAAATTGCCTATTCAGAGCAGAACATGACAAAATACCACCCATATCTCTGGTCTAAAGGCAGGATCTGACTAAGAAGTCAGGGTAGAAGTACAGTTTTGTCTTCCCCACTACTGAGGTGGAGACATAAAAAAGTAGGTTAAGGCTGCAGCAATAAATCAACTGTTGTGTATCACACAGCCAAGATAGTTATCTGCCTTGTTTAGTTACATCCAGAAGTTCAGTTGATTCTCTTTCTTTCGGGTATGCATTGGCTCACACAGGCAAAAGTTCCATTAGCTTCTGTGGAATTACACAAGATTTGGCTGAACAGACAGTATATCAAAACATTTGAAATTAAAACTAGTATTACAGTAGACCCTTACAACAGCATTTAATAGGCCTTTACTGTAAAGTGCTGACTACCTTCAACCATCTCAGAGATCAATTCTGTGAACAGGTACATAACTTCTGTAAGCTGGTCCACAAATAAGAACAAAGCTTGCCTTGAGTAATATGATTCATACACCCAGCTATATGACAAACTCTGGGTCAGGGACTAATGCAGTATTTCAGGAGCAGCTCTCAACTAGCTCTCAACTATTGCTAATTACACTGAAAGCTGAAGACGTTTGCCATCTCAGTATTTTCCCATGTGAGAGCAGAGAGTGAGGTAAGGACACAGACTTACAATGGAACTGCAGATGCTTTGGTTTAGTCTTGGAGTGCCCTTCAGCACAACAACAATTGTACATTGATTTATTAGAATGAAACAAAACAAGAACAGGGGAACTTAACACACTGAAGGAAATAAAGAGAGTAGATTTAGGATCAAATTCTACACTCCGTTTTAACTCCATTGGTTTCAGTGGTCCGAAACACGATTTTATCTACAGCACATTCATTTTCAACTACAAAAATGAGGGAGGGGAAAGAGCAAGGCTGAAAGCAAAAGATGAGCAAGGTCACAGCAAAGTCTGCACCACCCTTTCCCCACCCAAAAAAGTAGTTTAGGAATGAATATTCAATCATGTCAAAGCTTAGAATACCAAAGGGGATTTCTGTGATAATTTGAATCATTAAATTTTTCCCAATAGTTACTGATGGAACCCGTTATTTGAATTGCAGCATATTTTTTAGAAAGACATCCTGTCTTGATTTAAGCACTATAAGTAAACTATGAAGTTGATTTTGATTAACTTTTTATTCAGAGAAAAATGTGGAAAAATGTTTTGATATTTCTATGTGAAAGAACTGATGAAAGCAAAATGAAATGTTTTGCTTTGACTGAAATTGTTTTTTCCAATTATCTTAATTTGCAATTTTTGTTGAGGTTTATCTTTTACCCCAAATTGATAGGAAATTTTTTTAATCTCAAAATCTCTAAAGTATGGAGAAATGATTTTTAGCAACCTTTAACTGGAACAGCACTGTCCATCAGCCTTCAGTCACTGTACTAATGCCTTTACCTACCTGGTCTCATCATGAATACTTTTGATAGATTCATGAATTTTTAACACATCTGACTCAGAAGAGGCTATTGCCTATAAGGAAAGAGAGAAAAATACCTGTTTATAATTTATCAGCAACCACATTTCATTTTTTATGCAAATTTTGCTATAAGCAAGCTTGGAAATTTTGGGATATGGTCTGTTTTACAATTTTTACTAGTTAACCTCTTTCAGCCAATTGATTGCAATCAACTGATGAAAAAAATACATTTAATGGCCATTAGAATGAACTGGAAAATTTACTCATGGGATATATTCTTTATCCTATGGCAAATTCTAAGTGTTTAAGGTTTTGTTCTGTTTTCAATCAGAACAAAAACTAATTTCCTGGAATTTCTGCAAAAGCAAGATTCCAATTTGGGAACAGTCTCTTCCAAGTCACACAACTGCTCTGGGACAGGGAGATGGACAGAGACAGACTGGATGAAGAAAGGAGAAGAGAAACTCCTGGTCTTTGGATGGGAGGAAGAGTCTCTGGGTCATACAGGGGAGAGTAGTCTCAAAAGTCAGAGAGACAAATACCTTCCAGGTAAGCTGCTATAGAGGCATGGTGTAAGCTGAGCTCAAATCAGGGCTGCCAGGAAATTGTGAGACTAAGAGCTGGCTTCTCAGGGCGTTCAAGCTTATGGATTCTCTGAAAAGCTACCTAGAGTTGCAATTCTGGTCTACATCTTTTTAAGCAAGATTGAAATCTGCATTCTAACATGTTGGAAAGAAGTGTAAAACAGCTCAAAAAAAATTCTCAGTCCAGAAAGAAACTGAAAAGACAGCAATGAGTGTGACAGAATCCCACAGCAGGGACGCAAAGTTCTGTCTCACTGTCTTCTGAAATGACAAATGCCAGACATCAAAATTACATTCTTTTGATTTAAATAATGTCTGTGCATAGGTGCTCCTGCAGATACGTGCTGACTGGCACTATACCTTATGTGCAGCAAGTTCGAAAAGACAAGTCTTCCAAAGAGCAGCACAAGAGCAACAGCGAAAGGCCATCACACACAAGCTAGTTCTCACTTACTTAACCCATGGCTTCTGGAAAGAATAGGATGAGCGCACGACACAAACTGGTTTTAGGACAACTCAGTGTTTCCTATAGTCTGAGTATGTGCAGAGCGACCAACATCTCAGGTAAATACAGAAACTCAAAACTGTTATGTACTTATTTTTATTTACACTGTCCTTCCTGGTCCATTCTTTCTGTGCAGGGAACAGACTGGAACTAGACTGACAGAGAGATTTACACATGATCTAATTTTAGTTGGAGTGGACAGTGTTCTGTCTTCATCCTTAAAAGGGACCCATTCTGTCCTCTTGACATTGTCATGGTGATAGAAATGGCCTAAGTTTAATGAGGATCAAAATGTCCTCCCTTGATGTTTGCTTGCAAAGGGAGGATGGGGTGGCATTTTGTTACTGTTGGAATGGAGAGATTTAGTGTTAGCTGGTCTTTAATATGCTACTCAAAGGTGAAAAAAAAAAAGCAACAAAACAAATACATATGCTTCAGAGAGTAACAGAAGTCAAGCAGCTAGTCACTAACCTTGGAAAGGCACCACACTTCTGTTCTACCAAATTTTCAGATTAGCAGGTTTTTTTCATAAATGAGAAAAATAACAGAAAATTGAAGCTGTGCATTAAATTTCTTCTTCATTGGTATTCAGAAGACAATTAAATAGTTAACTTGGCAAGTCTTCTTCTCACAGTTTTAGCACTGTTTATTAGAGCTTCACATTTGGCTCACCTGAACTGTTGTCTTGCCTTGCTCAGGTGTTTTGCTGTTACTCTCATTCTGCTGCATTATAGTTCTGTTTTCAGATATGACCTTGGGTGACTCCAGAACAGGTCTGTCCACTGGGAAAAGACAGTTTTCAGGGCCAGACAGTGGTAATGCACTGAGCTCTGCAGGAGGGCTGTAATAGCAACAGAGAATTAACGAGTAGAGAATGGATCAGGCCTTATGTGGTTTTAGTACCTAGAACAATCAAGATAAAATTAATGCACAGACAGACAAGTATGCCATTGACTAAGCAAAAAGCATGATTTATCTATGCCCACCGGCTGTTTTGGTTGAAAGAATGAAATTCCTCGGAACAAATTCTACTCTTTCAATAGCACTTCAGCAGCAAATTCTTCTTTTCTCCCATTAAGCATCAGTGCAATTTGCTGCTCCTTTTCAATTCCTTTAGCCAGTATTACGCAAAAGCTAAATATATTAGAAAAAAACAACTACAAAAAGATAGAGAAGAACTAGAAATCCTGCTGTTCAGGCCATTTTATGCAAGGAAAGGCTGAGAAAGCTATAAGCCACACAGTGACACCTCGAATGACAACCCCATGTTTTATCTCACTGACTGTTATCCAAGTTTCCAGTAAGCAAAAACCTACAGAGTTACAGAAAAACCTTGATTACTCACAGAAGGATTACATGATATTGAGAATTAAGAAAAGATTTTTGTTACTGAATATGACTGAGGAAAAAAGAACAATAAAAAATGTTTAGCATTTCACCAGGTTCTAAAGAACAAAAACTGAAATAGTATTTTCTGATAGAATCACTTTAACTATCCTCTATTGGACATACTGGCCATAAAATTTGGTTTCTATAGCAATAACTTTACCTATCCATGTAGCACAATCAACTTTTAGAAAGAGGATTTTTCTCCTCTTTCTCATGAGCATGAGAAGGATGAAATTAATTCCTTTGGAGAGAAGTGACTATTTTTTTCCCATTTTAATTTCACTGAAATCTCATATGGAGAACACATGTGGGATGAAACAGATCTGCTTGACCTCCATACAATTAATATGGAATTTCACCCTTCATAAATATGCAGTGCTTATCTTATACAATCACTCTCTTCAGTTTCTACACATAAATATTAACCAAAAGCTCAAAGCAAGAAAAGAGCAACTACAGAGAAAATCATAACAACACTTCCATCAGTTCTTTATTAACCAGTATGGTCAGTGGAAATTCAGTAATGATCAGTAGAAATACAGTAATACATTTACACATCAACTAAAAGCAAGCAAACTAGAACTGATCTGAGAGAACTGGAATGGTGATGTAAGAGATCAGCTACTCACTGTTGTGAGTAATCCCACAGAATTGGCATACAGAAGGGCTTAGGAGAATGACTAAGTATGGCATTATGGGCCATATGCAGTAAGTATTCACAAAGTTAATTTCCAATGATTTTGACAGAGAGGAGCTGTTAAAAAAACATGTAGTTGTTCAGGGACAGGTATTACGTATTTGCAACACTTGACCCTAGACTGAACATGATAAGAAATGGCATGGAGAAAGAGAGATGACATTAGGAAAGAGGGAAGGAACACACGTTCATGTTATATTTTACAACACAATTGGCCATTTGGCTGCCAGCATGGTAATCATATTTAAGTTACAGAACACTGTGCAGTAACTTACTATTGATACTTTCACATTTTATGGAAGAATCACAATATGGTGTCTGTCATAATAAAGTCATTTCTCAAAGGCACCATCAAGCAATACCTTACAGCCTACACATATTCTTTAGAGAGCAAACATTCACTGGAAACAAACTCACAGAGGGTTTTTTTGAGTTGGGAAGTGCCTTTTCTCTGTTATCTCCACAGCCCTCCTTCTCTGAGCCTCCTTTCTTCTGCAGCGCTGTTGAGATAGGTTGTTCCTGACAGTGAGGAGAAAGAGCTTTGCATTTGCCTTTGCTGACATCTATTGGAATGATGGACAACCAAGAAAAGAGTGAATTTTCAAACAAGTCCTGCCCAGAAGCAGTAACAAACAAGTGGATACAATCCAAGGCAAAGGCCAGACAGGAGAAAGCAAAGATCCACCTGTCTGACAGCTGAAAAGGCTCATGGCTGCTGGGGGCTAAGTTGGACAATAGTACACAGACCTCTTCTGCCCCAGGAAATGGCTGGATTAGGTGCAGAACATGGGGGAGCCCTGACAGATTGAACAAGAAAACACAAAGCAAACATGCAGCAGACGTCCTCGTAATTTCTCAGCATGGTAATAACACTACCACAAGGTGTCAGCACATTAAAAAAGAGCAGTGTCGACTTTTCAAATACCATCCCTACTCAGCTGCCCAATCCTTGTTAAAGAAAATGTAAAGACTTACCTAGCCAAGCACCTACTTATAGTGGAAGGTATGAGAAAACTGGTTTACTATCAATTCTTTTGTCTCGCACAAAGGATGTAGAAATTCTTTTTAACTTTGGTATAGATTTTGCCACTGCAAGTACAGTTTACATGGTTAGTGTCTCAGTAGGACTTCACAAAGGCAGCCTGAGTTTAGTTGCAGTATTGCAGCAACAATGTAGCAAAGCTCAAGGTCAAACAGTACAGAAGGGGGAGGGCATTTTATTTTAAAAGAAGACTAATTTCATTCACTCACAATATCTCATTCACAAGTACTAACGTAGAAGTGTCCAGCTGGTTTCTCCAGCATTCACGCACTAAGCYGTGACACACATGCTCTGGCTAGGATCACTGGCAGTGACATGGAAGACAAGAGATGCCTTAATCCTCTTGGGTTTTTCTTAATTTGGTCACCACATGCTGGTTTTTGGATGTGCCTTTAGCTCCTTTAGCAGTTGACAGTGACTAATTTTTTGTCTCTCTACCCAGGCCCTGTTCTGTAAATCATTAGGATTTACTCCCTGTCTTCTGTCTCCTTGTCCAGGTGTCTTATGGAGCAAGACTACAGGTCTTGCTTTTTACCTTCCTATCATCATCTATCTCTTTTTAGCTTTAGATGGCAGTTTGTCCTTTGTTTCAGGTTGCCTTTTGTTTTTCTGATCTGGGTGTCCTGAGAAGTTGTGTGTGGAAGTACGGTGATCTTACTGACCAGCTGATTCAGGCTGCATCACTGCCTGCCTTTTTACTAACGCTCCTGCCATTCCTTCCGGTGCTTCTACATCCATGCATTCCCTTTCATTCTCCATTCACACTGATTTTCATGTTTCTATTACAAATCTCTACATGAGGACACCCATTGCCTTTGGTTCTTCTACTTTTTCGGAGCTGGAGTATGAGAAAGGATATTTGGAGGAATTAATGTCTCTCTTATTTTTAATGCAAATAATATTGACCATCCAGATATAGTTTCCCATAGTATTAGCAATATGGTTTGGTTTTCAGAAAGAGAGCAATGAAGTATGTGAGTACCCTCAGACAAAGGATGATTGTATCTAACTAACTAACTAGTCTAATTAACATTCTTCAGTTTCAGTTCAGATACTGATTATACGATTATCTTTCATGTTCTAGTGCATGGTTCCAGGAAGGAGGCCATAGAGCACAGGAAAACCTGTATGGATTTGGGGCAGGTTTAGCTCAGTCGGTTAGAGCATGGTGCTGCTAATGCCAAGGTTGCGGTTCAATCCCCATATGGGCTATGCTGAGGGTTGACCAGATGATCTTCAGAGGTCCCTTCCAACCTTACCATTCTATGATTCTAAGGATGCGCTTCAGCTCATTCAGTGAAAACGAAGATGATGATGTTACATAGGTCCACAAAAAAAGCTGTTTGCTGGTGATACAAGATCTGAAATCTCCTGCTCAAAGGAGGGGACAATCTTCCAAATATAGATTTCCAGTGTTGATCTGCACCACTAGTGTGAAGAAAGCACAAGTTGCTCTTGTAATGGGGGCCGAGTAGGTTAGCTTAGTGGGCGCCCATGCTGGCTCTTCATACAGGGTTCCTAACTGACAGAGTCAGATGGGTATGGAAGGTTTACAGTAAGGTTGAAAAGTCTGGGAAAAAAAAAAAAGGAGGTTTCATGCAGAAAACAGTGCAACTTCCGGCTGAATTAATTTCTGAATGAGGACATGTTGGGACTGGGAGGGAGGAGCACTGGGACACCCCCAGGGATCTTCTCAAAGGTTTAAGGATAATCTACCAATTGCAAACTTGCTACACAGCTCCCTGGGGAGAGGATGGGATTTTCTCTATTTCATGGCTCTATTCAGTTATTTCAGAATAAAACATCCGTTCTAAACTTAGATGCTCTTTTTTTCCCTTACCCTGATTAACTGTTCCCAGATGAATAATTCCAATGTTTCATGGACATGATGGCTGATATAAACATAATTTCATAATCAATATAGCTCATGAGCCTATTGCCTAATTGCCCACATGACAAATCTGAACAGGGAAACAAATCGGCACAATGGGACTGTACCTGCACACAGTGTTCCACAACAGGATGTGACCTCTTATGTGGTTTGCTGAGACAACCAGTGAAAAAGCAGTCTTGGCAAAGGTCAAAATTCAGGCACTTAAGACAGTGATGCCTGTGAAGGAAAACAGAAGGACCAAGTTACTTTTCCACTACTGAGAAGCTGGTGCAAGTGAGCTGTATTACTGGAATTCCAGTAATCTGTGGAACGCAGAGATCCACCTTTGTTAGAATAATCACTTTTCCCAGTATTCCCTCAATGTAAAGAGTTATTTTGTCCTAGTGAAAATGGACTAATCCCCAGAACCCACTCATGATTTTTAAATTATTTATTTGCTGCACTGAAATTTGGTCCAATGAAGAAACAGTTGTTTTAGTACCATTTTTAAGAATGCAGTTACATCTTTGTATCTTTCTTATATACCAACTTACCTCTATTTGCTACTGACATGGAACCGTAATATCACTACATTACTGATGTAGGATTTGCAACTTTGCAAAAAAATAAAATCCAGGTTTGCTATATTTGTTAATATAGCAGTAAAATATTATGTCCTGTGTATTCTGGTCCGTGGGTAATAGACGGCATTTACTTATGTGGAAAAGTTGGTAAGGTGGATAACTGAACTAACCAGTTATTATGCCTGATGATGGGACAAAGCACTAAGATATGAGATACACAAGGTTAATTCTTGGTTCTACCACTGAACTGTCAGCTGACTTTCAGTGAGTCTCCATAATCATGACCATGATAGTGAATTAAAAAGAAACAGGATGCAGGCTTAAGCATCAGCCTGTGACGGTCCTCTTTTTCTCTGTTTGACTGGTTTAATTAGATTATTCCCATGTCCGTTGCTTAATATATCAGTTAAGGCCTATAGTACATGCAGATAACGGTGAGAACTATTTATGTGTATTTTACAGACTGTAGTAATTACTGACGCTCCTGAGTCCTGTAATGGGGAAATTCTTGCAAACTCTACATCTAACCTGGTGAGAAACCATTTTTGTGGCAGATAATCTGTAGCATGTAGGGAGCCACAGGAGAAGCGCAGGCTTTGATCTCAGCCAAGATAGGAATTTTTCTTCAACAATTCCGGAATTCAGAACCTGTAAAGAACATCCATCTCAATTTCAGGCATTTGTTTGAAAAGAGTTGGTGCCTCATCCAGAACTCCTAACAAAAACTATGCTAGCAGACCCCAATGTAGTACCACAGTTTTTTGACTTCCAAAAGTTTTGGAATTAATGTCTCCAGTAGTATCTTACTGAGCATCATTTTTATAGGTATCAACTCTCCTACACTGTAGGACTGACAAACAGTCCTGCCCCTTAGAAGTGGATAATGATGAATGTTAATATTCTGATATACTTGCACTTTTAATCAATCAGCAACATTCAAAGTCACTTCTAAGACATCTGAGTTTTACTCACTCCAACTGTGAGTAGCAATCTCCACACAAGACACAGCACAGCTTTCTCCAACAACGGCTGGGATCTGCAGCAAGAAGAAAGTCTCAGAAACACTTCAATAGAATACAGATGTTCCCATCATGCTCTGTGGAAAGGGTGACAGCATACAGATGGTGAAGGATCTACAGAAAAGCCATTTTACATAACGTACTGAAGAAAATCTGTGCAAACCCATACCATCAGTGTGCAATTTCATTCTTTTATATGTGTCAGAATGATTTGCTTCCAGCTCACTTATTGTAATAAATCAACATAGTATGTTGTCATACCAGAATACTGAACGACAGTGGGATTGAGTGTCAGGGGTCATTTTTCAGACCCTGTTTTCAGCACCAGGTCAGCTGGAAATAGCAGTATGCTAAGGCATTATCCTGCAAGTGCAAGCAGGTCTACTATGCTAGTAAATGCAGACACCTGAAGTTTGGAGTTGCTTTAGTGACAGCTGCATGCAACTGTTACCAAGATCTGTAAGCTCAGGCAAAATGAAGGCACAGAGGTGCTGATGTCTGTGGTTATTTTGACTGAGAAAAGCTACAGAAATTGATCCTTTTACCTAGAGCACATGTTTAGCTCTGCATGCTAGGTCCGAGTCCACATAGAGTCTTACTGACTTCAGTCCCATAATTCAGTCAAACATAGAATGTAGCAACCTGTTGCTACAAATGTACAGCAACCTGTACATTATTCTCCTAGATTAGGATCCTCCCTCTGAGACCTGTTGTTTACGAGCACCGCAGTAGCATTACCTGATTCAAGTCTGTTAGTAGGCTTCTCGGGGCACTACGGGTTATCAAGGCCTTCTTTCCATCATGGAGAGCATAAAACTGAAAGAAAGCTGAAAACAGTCAGAGGAAAGAAAATGGAATGCTAGCAGAGCCTGAAGAATCTTCTTCCTACTTATTCTCAAACTATCCGCATGATGATTGCTGCCTACCAAATAAGCCTCTCTTAAGAAAGTTATCCTATAGTTGTGCATTTAACAGGCATCCAGTGACTGCTGTGAGAAATCTTTCTTCCTATAGGCAAGGGAAAAAGGAGGAAAGCAAGGAAGTGTTGGCAGTTCCTTATCCCTGGCAGTTAACACAGGTAAGGATGAAGAAGGCACCAAGCTCATTTTCACGGCTATAAGAAACAGTGGTTCTGTTACCATACTTAAATTGTGAGTCCTTAATTCCAGGTGATTTGGAAGGAAATACACAGTGTGCAATGGGACAATACGAGGCCAATATGCCACTTGTTTCCATTTGTTCTCCATTTTAAGGGTTTAAATCACACAGAAATTTTTGTGCTGCTGTCCATTCGATTGTGTGACCTTTATCTGTTACATTTAGTTCTTTAAGCACCTTAAGTAGAAGGGCTCTGAAAGTTTATTGGATCAAATATACAAAGTTGTTTCCTGTTCTAGTGGAGTTTAAAATTTGGTTTTCTATCCTTTTCTGCTAGGCAAACAGAACTTGGCCTTCATTTTGAAGCTCTACTTAGCTTAAATTGTACTATGACTTGTTCTAAGACATTGTCTATGCAAAGACTGCTATGGACATTTATAAAACAGTATGCTTTTGCATCACCTTTACCGACAATAAAGCTACAATGGCAGTATTTTTGCATGCCAGAATGGTATTCTCTTTTAATGTTGAAAAATTACAATGGAGATTTTTTTCAACATTCAGCATTTTAGGCAGTGTATAAAATTGTATCTTTCCCACCTCTGTATTTCGCAAGTAGACTGTCTCCTGAAAGGGCAATTACGGCAGCTGCAGCAGACCTAGTTTTAATGTAACCTGTTCCACATCTAGGAAAATAAAATAAGTCAAATTACATTCACGAAGAATGTGAAAACTGAAACTTCAAAAGAAAAAGATACTGTTATGTTGGAAGACATCTTCAAAATTCACATCCTTTTGTATGTATATAGCTGGTGCAGCCTTTCAGTGATGTAGACTTTTATGTCTAGGACCCTTTGTCACTGAACACAATTTCAGTATTAATTGGTCAAGATATCATGCAATAATAAAACCAAACCAGAGTATCTCCTTAAAACAGCTCATATTCCAAGTAAAATTTAGCTTTAAAATTTATAATACATGTCCTAAAGAATGTCCTGCTTTTTTTTTTTTTTTTTTTTTTTTTGTGGAAAACCTTTCCACATATGGAAGAGAAAGCAGAGTTACAAGCTAGTTTATGTATTTATAAACAGAAAGTTTCACTGGGGTCCTAGGTCTGCTCTGAACTCCTCTTGGGCTGAGTCCCCTTAATTTCATTGCAACTCAGTGTAGCCATAAAGACATATTCAGGAGCGGAACTTCAGTTTTAACTGCTAAGAAATGCAAATCAAAGAACCTAGTTTAATTTAGAACATGTGTTTGCAACACACGCTTTGTCCGAAGACAAAAGCAGATTTGAATTGGAAGCCATAACCCATGAAATCTGGAGTATTATTTTTAAGATACTACATTTGCAAGGCAGGATTGTACTTTAAAATATGATTACATAAAATTGTCTTCAGGAGTCTCTAGATACACTTCATTGATACAGAGCACACTGCAGAAAGCTGTCAATATAGACTAACAGGCTACAGGGATTTGTTTGTCAAAAATATATATATTTTGAATATATATATTTAGTCCATTTTCTCTCCAGAACTTTTTTAGAAAAATTTTGTCTTATTCTGTATACTTAAATGTTGTACTACTAAAAATAAAGCTAAATAAGACTAAAATCTTGCTGAAAAGAAAAGGAATATACACAGCATATTCATCAGATACACACAGCATATTCATCAGACATTGCTATTTAAGGGAACATACAAAAATCAAACTTGTGACAGTTACTCTCAAATCTCATATAGTATATAATCAAAAACTCTTATATGATTTCTGTAGGCACAGAAGTAAACTACCATATGATCATAAAGAAACCCTTATGTGTTCTTGATACGAAAAATTTTCCATGATTGATAGTAGAGAACAGTACTTCAGTGAAAAAACACAATCAGAAGAAAATTAGAAGATTTTTCTATCCTGTATATATAGCAAGAAATCTGTGGAAAAAAATAAAAAGAAATTACAGTAAGAAGGAAATGACAGGCTGTTTTAGGAAAACAATAACAACAAAGACCAAGATAATCCTGTTAAGAAGATTCTCCTAAATAGTTTCCTTGTGGTGGTGTTCAGAGCATACAGATTATTAAATACTCTTCATATTTCTAGCTGTTTCAAAATTTACCACTTTGTACCTTGCCTTAATTGATTTTTGTAAGTACAAAAAATTCATAATGAGGGATTTTAAGCAGTAGTGATCATATTATTAATTAACAGTAATTCAAGAAAAAGTCCTGTGGACTACTTAAATCTCACTCACATTCTTATTAAAAGGCTTTGCTCTGATGCAGAAGGGAATGATTTCATCTGTGGTGAATAAATTCAACAGTGAACTTAGTCTTTTCCTTTCCAGTCTGATCTATTCTTAAAACAATTCTGCCTTTGCTGAATTAATTCACTATTCACAAACAGTATGTGAGAAAAACACAGTTTGCAAGCTGCTTCCTTATTATTGCTAATAGCTATTTGCTATTCACAGGGGCTAGCTGACCAGCTTAGTCATGAGACAGTGTTTTTGTTTCATAATTGATTCATAAACTCTTCAGGCTGAAGAATAAGAAATAGTAAAAAGTGACTGGGATTTTGTTGACCTACAGATGGATACTCTCATTCAAAGGCAAATATAGATTTTCATGAGTATAACAAAATATCTTGGCAATCAAAAGAAGAGCCACTCTGTATGAAGTCGTTCACGGAAAAAATTAATATATGCTGGTTAGTATAGGTCTGGACTTTCAGATAATTTTGGAAACATTACACTGTTAGTAAAGCTCTGTACCTCATCTTCCCATGGCTGAACTACTCCCAGTATGAGTAATTTTTAGCAAAATACCTGCAACCTGTGATTGTTATAGAAATGGCATAAAAACAGTAGAAATTGAATTGCTCTAGGTACTGGATTGTACTAGGTGCTGGATTTCCTCATGTGAATCCTCTCACCTGTCATACATGGCAGCTAGAAGGCTCAACGTGAACTCAGCAGCTCTTGGATCTACCTGGCCTGTTTTTTCTAATCTCACCCTTTGGAATAGCTCCTTCAGCATCTCAGAGAGCTGCCACACGTTCAGAGAAATCAGCTTTTTCCCATAGCTCTGCTTACTTGGCAAGGTGTGCTGAATCAAGTATCAACCAGATCCACTGTCAGAAAATAAAGGGAGAAATGAATGAGGATCCCTGCCTTCTCATGATTGGAAGCTGGACTTTTTAAATTAAAAGTGCCTAGTTAAAACAAATCTGCAAAATGAAGTCTAAAATAGTATGCAACATAAAAAGGAAATAAATTGGGAAAGATCTTGGTGAGTTTATGGATTTAGCTGAATTTGTGAGGCTAGAAAGATGGAAAATCTCAACTAAGATTCCCTAGATGTGATTTAAAGATAGTGAGGAAGGGAAGGACAATAGATTAACTGCATCCAAATTATACTTTTTTAGTAAGGTGGAGTAAAGATTTTTTTAAGAGGACTTTTCAAGTTAGATCTTTTTGTATAGAGATATAATACAAAACTATGATGTACCATTGACATTTCAAAATAAAGCTCACCTGGGATAAAGGAGTCAACTTGTGCTTAGATGTAGGCTTTCTTTTCATGCAAAAAGAGAAGGGAGGTGCTTTGGCCATAAAAGGGGCAAACAGGCTTATTATAAAATGTGCAAACTTACAGCTAATACAGGGAAGAGATGAATGATATCGACTATATCCTAATATCATGGGGGACTTTTCAAAGGACACATCCAGTACAACAGATACATGATCAATTAGAAGTAACATTAGAAGAGAAAAACTGGCATATATGCAGGTATTCATTTTTCACCATCACCAATATGATACAGCTGCTAAAGAAGCAGAGGAGAATCTAGAATTCTATGTAACGTCTTTCCAGTAGAGATAAGAAAGTATCAGTGCAAGACATGGTTGATACTGCATCTGGAATCCTGCATGCAACTCTGCGCACAAGTATTCAAGGAGGAGTAACTGTAGACGCTACAAAAACTAAGAAGGGACATGCAAGACTCTGCAACAGAGCTAATGGAAAAAACAGAGCCTGTGAGAGTTGCCACTTCCATACTGTGACACATAGCACCAGGCAGATTTACGAAATCAGATTAAATAATAGTCACATAATAGCGTGTCCAAACTAATAAACATGGCCAAAGCCAACAATTTAGTCATCTTTTCTATGCTACCCCGAAGAGCTCACTTGCAATGGTGATGCATTTTCAGCAACAGAGTGCTTCAAGTGGAAAATTCAAGGTGATTTCCATGCAATTTAGCTCAAGATGGAATTTACACACAGTAATTGTACAGCAAGCTAAGCGTCCAGGACTTTGTTCCATAACTCTACCTGCACAGAATTCTCATTCACTTCAGAGCCAAGGGGAGTAAGTGCTACCCAGAGGATTTCTGGTCTATTGTATTTTATTTTGTTTTCGTTAATATTTATAGCATTAATAATGTCTATCCTATGCATTTTTGATGCCCAGGTCTATATTCAATAAATCAATCTCAAAGAAACCATGAGATTTTGACATTAAATGAGAAGAACAACATACAGATACAGTTTCATAATTGCTGGTGATATCTATGTAGCACTGCTGCTGATTATAAAAGTAATTCAAATCCCCTACGCCTTTAGAATTTTTTAATGTATTTCTACTGACATTCAAAAGGGGAAAATATTTGTATATGAAGTACTATCTGACTCTTAAATGTTTGCAATATACTCTAAGATTCTCAGGTGTAAAATGAGAGAGCAGAACTCATCAAAACTGACAGTGACAGCAGCACAGCCTTTTTACAGGTTCTTTTCCTTGATAAAACGCAGTACTCTTATCTACTAACACTGGCACAGACTTTGTACTGAGCATAGTTTTAGGGCTGTTCTATAGATGGAGCTCTGAACATCATTGAAAGCCTCTGTAACAGAAAATAAACATGCATTACAATAGAATGGTTCTTTCAAATAAAAAAATGAAATCTCATTGTTTAACCAAAACCTGAAATACTCAAATTTGGTCTTGATCAAACTCCACAATACTTTGTAAAAAAAATTTGATTAAAAGGAAAACACTTTTTTTCTCCCCCTCCCTCCCCCAACAGTTCTGGTGGGAAAATGGTCTTCTTACAACCAGTCACACTGTGAATCATAAAAATAATATTTCTCAATAAGCAGCACATCTGCTTCTTAGGGAATCAACTGTATTCATGGAGCAGAAAAAAGGATATCCACTATACATACTTTTAGCTAAGGTCACAATTAAATAGTATTTCTTGAAGCAAAACACTCTTGATCAGAATAGAGATGCTCTTATACAATGGACAGTTTGTCAGCCTGCACAGCAGAGTTATTGTTTTGGAAGCATATTGTTTCAAATATTAAACAAATGTTTTGGAAGCATATTGTTTCAAATATTAAACAAATTTTCTGTCAGAATCAACCTCTGGGGCTTACTCAGAAGATAAGCAATTTAACGAGCAATTGGCTTTTGACATTTCTGCTTAGTAATCCTACGCCAACAGTAATCCTATTTCAGGAGCCAAGGTGAGAATGACTGAATCCCATGCCCTTACATGACCTCAGCTCATTCCTTTCACATCACTAAATTATGTGTTTATTTTGAGTGTGATGTAAGTACAGGCTTCAGAACTTGACCTTACCTAATGCTTTACACACATACATAGAACTTCATAATAAAAGAGACTTCATCACAATAGCTTTAAAACTAGCATGGGATTTATCACTTATCCTCCCGTCCTCAGGGGCTCTCTATCCCTGTAGTTCAAAGAGGAAGAGTTACTCATAGTTGATGAAGGACAAAGATAAACAGCAAATATGCATAATTTAGTAGCAGTAACGCACAAAACTCTCCACTCGTTTACTTTGGAAATGGGCCAATCTATGTGCAATAGTTACCCATAAATGTACTAGACTAATGTTAACAGTTAGCAAATTATGAGCTCTGCTGGTTCCCAGATGCTGCCTAGGATATAGGAGTAAGTCTGTATCTGCTACACCATCTGTCTAGTGTTGCACTTGTCAGATTATGTTTTGTGATATTATTTGGAGATGTATGTCATGAAACGCGAAAAATGAATTTTGCCTTCCATATAGTATCATCAGTCCTCTTTCTTCAGTGCCTTGAACAAAAGATATTTTGAAGGTAATGAAAAGATTCTCATCATTTTCAACAGGCTATGGATTAAGTCCCAAATGTTAATTTTCTTTCTCTAAGAAGGAATGCAAATGTTAGAAGTACACAGATGATCCAACTCAAACACTTTTCATGGGCAAGATCACCTTCTAAGCAGAGGAAATCTGTTTTAATATGTGTCTGCTTGTCATTTGGTTTTACTACATCTTTTATTTTAGTCTGTCCTTATAGACAATCTGTGGCCTCAAAGTAGRACACTCTGTGTCTGTCAAGCAATAATTCCAGCATTAACTTGCAAAACTACATAGGTAAAAAGCACACAAAGAAAAAAAAACCCAAATTAAAAACAAAAATATTTTAGGATTATTATTTATGAGAGGATATTTGAGGCCACACAACAACTAAAACCTTTCTTTTCTGATAGGGATGAAGATTGCCCCTTGGACAGAACACCAGCACATAACCACTTTGCAGCAAAACAAATTTCACTTTAAGACTCATAAATGTCCTTTGTTCAGAAGCTGACAAAGGAGTTCTTACATGTGTAGAAGAGAGCACCATTTCCTGAAATCTTCCAGCTGCCTACCTGCTTGTTCTGCATTTTGTGCTATTTGTTACATAGCAGATGAAGTTTCCCCTCAGATTTAACAATCAAAAAGAGAGCGTACAGCCGTCCTGTATACCTATGCTAAAAAAAATGAAAAAAAAATCAAATATTAAAAGTCAGTGGACATGGCCCTTGCATGCATGGACATTCCATGAGCCAAGGTGAGAATGGCAAGGAAGATGCCAAGACAGACAAAAAAATACAGGTAGCACTGTAAGGCGAAAACAGCACAGCTATGTAATTTGGCATTTATACGGCATTTATGACTTCATTACAACTCATTAGTTTGTGTACAAACAGACACACAAATGCCTCTTGAGAAAAGTCAGAGAAAACTGATATAAAAATCCTTACCCTGCAGGTCTGGATCCATCTGAAATGGACAGATGGTATTAGGCATTCTATAATGAAACAAACCAAAGCGTAAAACCACAGCTTCTAGGCAGCATTCAAATAAAACCTTTTTAATCTGAACAATTTACTGGATGCATTTCAAAGATTAAATTAAACAGAAATTACATAGAACAATATAGTAGTTTTGCTGCCATGTGCAGAGAAACTTGAGAAAACTGCTTGCAAAGTATCTGGTAGCCCTTTCTATGCAGGATAAAGTAGAAGTAACTCTAGTAGCTGTAAAATTGTTTAAGGGGGAAATCAGACCCAGACAACTTGACGCATAGCAAATGGTATTGTTCACTACTCATTATGTACATACAGGATTAGCACACATTCCATAGTGTATAATTCTAGGAGACAGAGAACATACCTTTCTACCAGCCTCTTTCCAACTGTCATTGGTTGCAATCGCTTGCAACTCTATTTTTAAAAATTTTGAAGTAAGGTTTTCAGCTGAGCTAAGATTACCTCTTTTTGAGCTAAGAATGAAGGTGAAAAGAAAGCAAAACCATGAACTTAACTCTTCACACACAAAGCAGAGGTCATTGTATCAATGATAATAATGAAAACGTAAGTCTTGCCTCAAGATTTACATGTCATTTATCTGGTAAATTACATTATCTTTTTAAACATAAAAGCATAAATATAAATTCAGTATAGTAGCTATATTTCATTTAATGTTAAAGTGGAAAAAACCCTAGGTATAACAGATCTTCTAAGTTACATGATGCTCCAATGACCATATATATGGCTTAGAGTGGAAAAAAATGGAAGTTTGGTAGAACAAATAAATGTTAAATAGTTGGAAACTATCTAAAACATAAATGATAAATTTTATATTAAAGTCTAGCTTATCTGAATTTCAATTTTGTTATATTTTCCAGTCAGAATGATTGGTCATTTATCATGAACATGACAGCACACTGGCCAATTATGATCCACAAATATTCAATGTTCTATAATTATTGAGTCTCTCACAGATGTGTTGCTCACCATTTTAAGCGGTAAAAGCTGCAATTTTGAGTTTCAGTCTCTTAATAACCTAGAAATATTTAAAATAATTTGCTACTTTGTTATAGACTACAATGCCACAATTCTTATTGAAGTCTTTCTCTGAAAGTAAAACCACTGTGCTGCTTCCTCACTATTCTGTTTACTTCCTTACTAAAATTTAGAGCTCACATCCAACTTAAGCAAAACTGCAGTCTTGCAGAACCCAAACATTTACACGTGCATGCTTTTACAATTATTCCTAAAGCGAGTGCAACAGGATATGACTCTGCACAACTTGAGAAAAAAATCAATGCAGTGAAATCAATGAAATCAGAAGATTCTAAACAGTGAATTAAATCTAAGTGTTTAGTAAAAGCCACAGGTAGCAACCCAAAGCTGATATATTTGTTATTTACAAACACACAACTTATTATGTGAATCATCTTTTTTTCTTCTTTTTTCTCCATCAAATGTACACAAAACAAAGTAAGAGGGTGAATATAAAAATATGCAAGTTAAATTCACTTAAATTAGAATTCAAATTCGCTCACTCAAATAAGAACAGATCCACTGACTTCACTGAGTTATACAGCATTCATAATCTGTTAGCACTAGTACTATGGTGTTCACAATTTCAATGTTAAGTATGTGCTTACATGTTTTACTGAACTGGTTGTCACTGTGCAAGGTCATCACACCAGATGTGTTATATACTCAAGAAACCTGTCTCCAAAAAGTTATGAAAAACATTATTATCATATGTGCAGTCTAAATATTTATATATAAAATCCTATGGAGAGTATGGATCTTGACTGTAGCAAAAGCACTTGGGTGAAATGAGCAGGATATACTCCAGTGTAGCACATTTCCTCTATAACAAACAGAATACGAATGTGGAAGCAGCATCTGTCTACCGAAGTATCACATCTGAATTAACACTGCTCAGCGATGCACTATTTGAATTCCATTGTGTCATATGCCCCTTACCACTACTAAAAAGGCTTCCACAAAGCAAAAAATAATTATAAAATTAATTACAAATGTACAGGAAAGACATTTTACAATTATAAACCCATATCCCATTAACACAAGTAACAACATGTGCAGAACAAGAGTAGCCTTATCCTTGAATCCTACTGGAATTAGCAAGAGAAGTGATAGGGTTTGATTACTTATATGCAGCTCGTTTGCATATACAGGGTTTCAGAACATGTACTTCAGCAAATAAAATACATTTTAAAACATGATACGTAATTAAATTAGAGCAAGACAAACCATGATTACGTAAGGCAGAAATCCCTCAACAAATCAATTGACTTGATCAGAGTCCTTTGTCCTTTTGAAATCCATCAAATAACGTATGACCAGCATGTTAAATATGCATAAAATAGAAAAATTTGCAATTATTTTTGTTTGTTAAGAAGGCAGAAAACATTCTATGCTGTGCTCAAAGGATGAAGTTACAATTTTTCTCCTCTAAAATACAGCAACAGTGCTTACCTTTCTCTCAGCTACCTACTAAAGGCCCAGAAATTAGAAGATATTGTCAGAGAAGTCCAGCAGTTTTATAGCTCTTAAAAGTTGACTTCAACATATAGTTCTAAAGGTTTTGTTTTTAACTGAATGCTGCTCACAAAAAATGCCTGGCAAAGGCCCAGATCAAAGTATCAGGTAAATGTCTCAGCAGTCAAAGCAGAGAACTCTAATTAATTAGTAATAAACATTTTGAATTATTAAAGATAAAACTTCTTTAATCTTTGTTGCAAATGCTTTTTTTTCTTATGGTTTGAGCGTAGTATTTCTAAATTGAAAATTCTATATTTCATTACTAAACATCTCCCAGTTGCTGAGAAACAGTGTTGCTATAGAGACTGAAAAGGAGGTGGAAAACAGGCACACTACTGCAGGAAGCATAGTACACTGAAACAGTTAGTACAACAACACACAGAGGGATAACAGGAAGCCCTAGGGGTAGTGTCCTAGAATAAGAACTGTTCAGATCAACCAGAAAACTTACATCCTCTGTGGTGGATCCAAACACTAGAGTTTATATACAGAATACATATAACATTTGTAAGATACATCCATTTATCATAACGACATTTTTAATGATTTTTTTCAGTTACTCTAGTACCCAAGTAGTAGGATTCACCAATGCTCTGAATATTCTGCATACACAGCATTACTCAATAACTTATGAGAAAATGCATACTGGAAATTATTTACTACTTAAAAAAAAGAAAAAACCCTACCAAATTTGTCAATACATGACAGTCTATCATTGTGTTACAAAGAGGCAGTTACAATCAACTTATAATAAAAAATAGTAAGAAAGCTAAAATATGGTAACATGTTCTTCCTTCTTTTTTTCCTAAGCAAAAGTCAGAGAAACAAACTTTAGTTTCCATGCTGTTACGTCTCCATGAGGAAAGATCTGGATTTCCCTGCAGGTACTAGCCCAATCTAGTTAGAGAAATTTAGGATGTAAGAGACATCCACGTCTTGGGTATTTGATTTTCCTTTCTCCTCCAAACCTCTGAGAAGAAGTTCTTTGACTGTGATTCTCAGGTAGTGACTCAGAGGCCCTCTAAGCCTGCTTACATGTTGCAGAAATGGTTCATTTCTTTCTTACTAACAGCTGTGCAATGCTGGTGCTTGAACTTTACAGTAAGTTTGAACTAACATCTCTACAGGTAGAATAAAATAAGATAAATAGTTAAAGATCGCCAAATCATATTCCATGTAGGAAAAAAAAAAGTAAATATACACTGGAGAAGTTACCACTTCCCCTCACATGTTAGAGAAGAATGCGTCACGGAACAAACCAGAAAACGCTTGCAAAGACTACTGGTAGCATCCTCCCTTCCTATGCTCTCCTGCGATGTCTGCCTTCAGAGGCTCTTTAAGGATTCAGCCAATTTTCTGTGCGCCAGAAACTAATTCCCTTAACAACATATCCTCATGAAATAAATGATTCTCTACCACTTTTTTCAAGACTTTTTACAACACTTGCCCCTATAGCTCCCATCTGAACCCTTCCATGAGGCACCCGTACCAATGAAACCTCAGTTCCTGTACATGTTGCTTCTCCCATACACACTTCGTACAAGAAATTGCACCCTTTCCTCTAACTCCCTCATGATATCCAAGCCTTCTGAGCACCCTTTTCAAAGAAAAAACAGCCTCCCCTTCCCCTTCTATTCATATCGCCTGGCAAGGAACAAATAAACTCCTCTCGGTTTCCTCACCTAAGATTAATTTTATCCCCATTAAGAGTCTGAACCTCCACTTGAACAGCAATTATGAATGTATTCCAACAGAATTTATCTGAGTCAAAGAACAAAGGACTATTTATTTTGCTTTAAACTTTCACGTCTCATAAGAAACAAGCAAGTAGAATGATATTTAATTTAACAAAGTCTCCATCCTTTAAGACATTAAAGAGAGGCAAGTAGATCCTAATACGACATTTCATAAACAGTTGTAGTTCCAAGTGTACAAAAAGGTCTGTAGATCCTTAACAACCTTATTTAGGCAAGGACTTGATTAATCATATGTTCAACTTAAAATATGAGTCGTCTCTATGAAATCCACGAAATAAATAAAATCATGAGACAAAAATGGTCTTGTCACTAAGGAGACACATGCAATTCAATTTTTATGTTAAAAATAAATTTTGCCTAAGATTCTACACTCTTATACAAAAACTGTTTCATTACATCTATGACTACCATATGAGGCAAGAGTTTGGAGTTGAAATTCCTATTCTTTGTGTGTGATAGACTTGCTCAATACTGCCTTAATCTTAATGTTTTAGAAATGAGATGATTTTGAAACAGTCTGTTGGTCTGAAGAAATGTTATTGGCTGCAAACAAAATCCTAGACTCATTAAAGTCAGTGGGAGCTTTGTCTTGGTTTCTAGACTAAGGATACTATATTTAAACTGGTCTTGAAATATTCTTCATGCTCAAGAGTTCTAGGTTTTGGAAAAGAAAGATACTTTAAAAGCCATCATAATGTTTAGCCTATGTATATAGTTTGCTCTGTTGAACAATGGAAGCATTGTTTTAAAAAGTTCTATTTATATTTAAAAATAACAGGATTTTTCAGTCTACCATATGGGAATTTTCAGTGTTTTCTCCTGCAGCCAACTTGTAACCCAGTAGACGAGGCTTCCAGATCTGTTAAAAATAAAAAGCAAAAACAGTCCATATTTTTGTCTATCTCCTAAAATACTTAAACATGCAAGAAGATAAGCAGGGCATTCAGCTAATACCTACATAGTGTTGCACTAGATACTAATGTTGCAAGAGCAGGCCACAACTAAACAGCCTGCAGTTTTCCCGCAAGCTCCTCATATTAAGAATGGATATTAGACTTCTATGGATTTTTAGTTGAAACCTATCACATATTTTTTTCAAAATCAAGTCATGAGCAACTTTGTGTGTCATTAACATGTCAATAATTTCAAACGTAGAGATCTCTGAAAGATCTTTCATTTACTGTAACTGGAAGCAGAGGCAGGTATGGCTGCGACTTATCAAGACAGCCTTTTCTGCAGTAAGCAGAAATATCTTTTTTTTTTAGCCTACATTATCTGTCTGTCTCAATCTTTTCTTCTTTTGTCTGTTTTAGAGACTAAAGGTATTGAATGAATGGGTAGATACTGTAATAAAGTGTTAATTTCCAACTTACAGTATTTTCTCTCTCTTAGAAATTCAACCCATTAGTTCTAGATTATAATAGTAAAGAATAGCTTCAAGAACATACAGCAGGATGTACATTAAAAGCACTTTTCCAGTAATAGTTATTTGGGTTAGAAGAGATGAAATCAATCTGAAGCAAATATTTTTACTAGTGATCTTACCATCTCTATATGGACGCATTTCTTTTATTTTCTTTAGTGCAACAAGTTTTTCCTGAATGAAGAAGATAGTTTTATTATCACTCATTATTTTCACCCACTTCAATTTCTATAACAAACTTAAATGTGTCCAAGTGAGAACTACACTATTATTATGACTGAACGTCACAAATATCTGATTGATGCTTGAATACAAAGTTTGGGACCAGTCTTTTTTGGATACTAATATTTAGCCAAATTAACTTCTTGATATTCAGTGCAAAAAGAATTCAGTGATGAAATCAGTGCTTGCTGATTTTTATTTCCTAAAAACAGAACCAAACAAAAAACAAATTATGTAGAAATATGGCCTTCTTTATTTGTGCACAGTCACAGCCACAAGGATCTCAACAGATCTGGCTCATGACATGAAATTACTCTGAATATAACACTAGGAAAATCAAGATCAACAGCACAGAACATAGTAACATTAAATTAAAGCTAGTATCTCTGTTCTGCACAAAGCCCATAGAACTTGAGGGTGGGAAATTCTACATTTACATAGATAAACTTATTTTATCATCTGCTTTTCAAGCAATGGAACAGTTGCCTGTTCATCTCCACATATAAATACTACCTCATGCTGATAAATACTAGCTTTTACATAAGTAACCATGTGTGTGCAATTTGCAGATGACTAATATTGGAAGTAAGCATCTCAGTATCCAAAGTTATATTATGATATACCCATAGATGGCAAGGCAGGCATATTATTAGATATAAGAGCTCATCACCTGTATTAGATCATGGGTTAAGAGTCCTAAAACTTCTTGAGTTGTTTCACTAACTTCTAAGTCTGTCATGACTTCCCAACTACCATTCTGGAACCTCACTGGCATAGAAAAGACAATCCCTTCAGGAACACAAAATTGACCTGAAAAAGAGAGAAAAATTACCTCAAACATACGATTTCTAATTAAAACCGACAACTATATCAGTGTCAAGATTAAGTATTACAGAAATCCCCAACCGTGTATAACTCTAGCATAAACAGAGAGACTGCCTTTCTCAATGTACAATTCTAAGAGCCTCCCTTTTACGGTGACTTTGGATTTTAGTTTGATGTACATGTAATAATTTTATATCTTAAAAAGGGGAAATCTTATTTCATGCAAGGGCTAAACAACTGTTGAGAAACATTCCATTTATCGATTCACATAACTATACAAGCAGAACATGCTTTTATAGCTTAGGCACTAAGAATTACAAACAGTCCTTGGGCAAAACACATACTCCAAGAAAAGCATTTAAACTAAGAGACAATTTGCAAAAAGACAACATTAAAAGATGCTTGTAAAAGGTGAATACCAAATCATAAGCTCTGGATAGCGCAATCACTTAGAGCTGGAAGCTCTTATGCTGAAACAAACTCTCATCTCTCATTGTACTATTTGATTTTCAATTTATAATTAAATTAAAAAGTTTGATAAAAAACAAAAAAAATGACCGCTACTGAGGAAGGCTATATGGTAAAGAGATGTCTTTGGAGAATGTCAAGTAAAAATAGATTTACCTTCAGTAAGTATTCCCACAGAAACAATCTCCCCAGGAGGAGAACCATGATACCAGTATCTGAGTACAGTAGCTACTGCATGAGCAGGTGACATTCCTACACAGTGAAATTCCCGGGAACTCAATGAACTCCATGCAGATGGAAATTCTGAACATATCTGGCTGCTGCAATCAAAAAAGGAAAAAGAAAAAAAACGCTAAAGATGACTGCAGGAAGAGTAGTTTTCTAGAGGAAGTAAGAACTAAAATCAAGGGAAGATAATAGTTAAAACTTATTAAAACTTGGGTGCTTAAGGCAAGGTACTTAAAGGGAGAAAACATAGGGTCCAGCTAAAAGTCACACAAGAGGTAACAACAAGCATTCTTATCTGTGAAAGTCAGGTCACTTAGTCAAGTCATAACTTCTATTATTGTTATTTTTATGTATTACTGTCTAATGTAAGAACTCAGTCATGGATCAGAATCTCACTGTACTGGTCACAGTAGAAATATAGAACGAAAGAAAGTGTTTGTGGCCTGAAAACCTGCCTATCAAAATGTCCTCTTTCAGTGGCTCAGTAAATACTGGAAGTTTCTGCCCAGAGCAGGAGCTTCGCATACAGCCAGGCTTGAGTGCATGTCACATCTACCACATCCTTGCTACAACTATCCTTTCTGTACTACTTCCCTTTTGCAAGAAACTATCTAGCTGCCAAGAGCCCTTTTTTACAGGTGTTAGCAACTCCTCTGTTTTGGGAACTTGACAACATTAGCCCCTTCAGGCCGTATTTTCAATGGAGTTCAGGTACTTTTAAGAAGCAGATATACATTTAGTATTATTTCAAAGATGTCTTACATGTGTGAGGAATCTAAGTTACTAGCTGGCCTTTCACCACTTTTTATGGGCTGCTCTTGATGTGATAGAAAAGAAACACACTTAATACGTAGGAAAATACAACTATAACCAAAACTGGTAGGGGTGTTAGAACTATGTATAGCACTAGCAACTACTCGACTTCTTTTGGGGACTGAATATTTCAGCTTGAGTATTTCTTTTACATTCAGTAAAAGATCTGTCAGTAAAGACAGATCTTGAAATTAAAATCTTTTTTTTAGTTAAAGGGTTCAGAGAGAAAGAGATTACTATAAGTATACAATTCTATACTGTACCTGTCATAAATCACATTGCATAAAGGACGTGAAAAATCAGGTGGGCCCCAAATAGCACTGTCATATCCATAAACTTTTGCATGTGAGAAATCAATGTAGCTCCAGCCAGTAACATTGCCCCAAACAATCACATCTTTAACTCCTGCAACAGAAGAAAATATCACAGACTCCTGAAGAGAAAGACAAGACAAATGTTTTCACAATATAGGTTGGAGTAGATGATCTCCAGAAGACCCTTCAAACATGAATTTATTCTCATGTTCAATGTCCTGCTTTGATCACAGAGATCACTTCATCTGAAAACTGTGACTAACTTCTGTTTCCATAACATTACATGAAATCCCATCATGTAATCTGAAAAAGGAACTTTAACTTACAGGATGTTATTGTATATATTAGACTAGTAAGCCTAGTAAGTATTTAGCTGTTTGAAAACAAAATAAATCATACTGCAAACATAAGACAACATTCTTTTTAAAGCCCTGCTCATGCAAATACAGATTGCCTAATAGCGATCTGTAGAAAATTATTAAAAACCCCCCAAAATCTAACTGCTTTGGTGCAAAATGAATTTCTCAAATAATCTGCTGATGCGCTATTCAGCCTATTAACTTAAAAGTTCCTCTTCTATTTTATTAGGCCTCAGAATATCTAAATTTGTCCTTGATGATCAGTTCCTACCCCTGCAACACAGAGAGAACGGTGACACAAAACAGGATGTTGGAGAACTGTGTGAATATAACCACACTATAACCCCTGGCCTTCCTGAGAAAGCAAGCTAAACAGCTCAGAAATAGCACTGCAACGCAGTTCTACTATATTCTCAATTTATTATCTGCACAGTAGCATGCTGTCATGTTTCTATACTGGTTTACTCACAGCTAGCTTGAGTGTGTCTAACATAACAATATACTGCGCAGCGCAAATGCAACCTTGAAGTCTTAGCTCCTGATTCACAATGCAGCTTAGTCTTGCTTAGTACACGTCCAGCATGATACCATGCCAGACTGGTATGGCTGCGCACAACAGTTAGTGAGACAACTGACATTCATGGGATCATGCACAGATCCACATAGCTGCTGGCACAGAGAACAGCAGCATCTGCTGGTCACCTCCCTAGTGTACTGCACAGCCATGAAATTCAAAGGATGTGCTGCTGTACTTGCATTTCTGCATGTACACCAACTATGTTCTGCTAGGAAAAACATGCTTTAGAGGACCTCTATCCACTGAAGACCCCAAATGCTACCAGACCACACAAATATTCACCTGCTGCATTTATATTCAGTTTCCTGGCCAGCACGGCCTTAGCTGCACTTTCCCAGAATGTTGCGAGGGCAATGATATTTTCAGGTTTAATGGATGGGCCATATGTCATAATCATCATTGCCTTAAGGTTTACAAAGGTTTTTCCTGCTGAAACGACTCTGACCCCACTCTTGGCATTCTTCTCAATGAGGTGAGCATATACTCGACAGATCTCACTCACTTCTCTGATGCAGTCCTCAAGGAGTGGGACTTCATGTTTTAAGAGGATATCATCAAGAACAATGATAACATCAGCCTGAAGAAAAGCCTTTTCTGTTACAGTGTGCTTTGAAATACAGCGGAGGAGTGGGAATGCCATGTCTTCAGCTTCCATCACAATACCACAAAGAACTTCCTTAAACTGATCGGTGTCAAGTAAATGGATACTGATTTCTGTGGTCATCCCAAACACTTCTCCACTTGCCAATAGAGGGATCAGATGATAGCAGGTTGGAGCTGATGCACTGATGAGGAAAAGATACAGAAAAAATACAGTTAATCAACAAACACTGCCTGATCAGAAGCATTACACAAATTAAAGAACTTGCTTTTGTAGTTGATTAATATTTAAAAAGTCCACTAGTTTTGCTCTTTCTTCCAATTTTAAGTTAAAAATTAAAATAGGTAGGTCTTCTTTCATTTAAAGTTTTTTTTTTTTCATCCTTTACATTTCAGGGATACTGTCAGTTAAATCTTTAAAAAGAACCACATTTTTTTTCAGGTGTGTAAGTATTGACGCCAAATACTAACAGAAATGCAGAAACTTCTAAAGCCAGACTGTAAAGTAGTGCTTACTTATTTAAGTATTTCCAAAAACATTCTGTATTACAAAATTTATAATTATTTCATAAATATTTGCTACCCTCAAATTTTCCTGTTTGCATCATTCACTTAAATTGATACAAAATGCGATGAAAGCAGACACACTTTCTGGATTATATCCTGAATGCTTATATGGAGGGGTACAGAACATAATTCAATTCAGCAAATTGCAGAGGTTCATGTATATTATTAGCTGTTAAACGTGATGAGAAAAAATGTAATTTTTTGAAGCTGAATGAAATTTTGTACAGCTATTCTCTTTACTCTCACCTGGTAATCCATATCTGCAAAGGGTTGATAAAACTTTTCATTTCTTCCTCTTCTTTTTCAATTTCAATGTGAGCTTGCAGGTTCTCCTTAGCAATGTCTAACATCTCCTTACTCAGCATTGTTGAGGTGATGCCATAATAGTGCTAAGATCAAAAAGGGTGACCTCTAATCAAATGACAGCCCAAACACAAAAAAATAACACTAGAAAGTCACTTTTATTTTGCACTTGAAGAAGAAAAAAAGGAACAAGAATGTCATTAAAAAAAGTAAAATACGGGTTTACAGCATTAAAGTACCTCATTACCTGAGCATATTCCAGAAAATCATTAACTCCTCCCAGAAGTAGGCCCTTCCCTCCACGATCCAACAGTTCTCTCCAAATGATTGGAGACCGTTTGTGTTCCCATCCATTCATTTCACAGATGTCATGAAGCCACTCCTATTGCAAACACCCCGAAAATGTTTTAATACTTTTTCCACATTTGATAACACTTAAACGTTACAGCTATCAACATTTTTATTATATTATTTCCTCTCAATAAATACTTACAAGATGTTTCACAGCTTGTCAACATACCAGTGTGCGCAAAATGGAAGAATGACACAAATCAAGTCATGGTGACACCTCAACAGAAGAGCAAAAGGTTTTACTATCTTCTGCTTGGTTTTACTTCCCTAAGTTTTCTCAGTTGTCTTAGTGGTACTGAAGAAAGGGATACTCCGAAGCAATGAGTAACATAAGGAATTCTATTTAGCTGTAAAAAGTAAGTAGGCTGTAGAAGTAATTGCTATTTACTTAGCATTATAGCTCTTCAAGTCACTTGGCTGAGGTGTCAAGCAGTGGTAGGGGTAAAAAGCATGACATTACTATCTATCTCATGAAGTAACACTGGCTTTTTTCAGTTCTTTAGAGCGACTACAGTGCAGATATGGCAATGTAAAATGACCTTCAAGTAGCATGAGCAATTTGATATACAGCAAAGTGCTCAGAAAGACCCATTCACACAGTAACAGAGAATGTGAGATTTAAACTTCTATTGTAGTTCAGAGCTACAAAATTCTCTTGACGAGGCATACACGTTTACAATGCACAAAAAATACACCAAGCAGTAGATCAAGCAGCCACTTATACATAATTAGGAAAAAAAAATTCTTCAACTTTTTAACTAACAAAACACAGCCTCAGCCTGGCCCTCATTTTGTGTCCATGTTCTGCAGGAAGACTCATGAGAATGCCAGTCTCTCACAACATTCAACCTTTCTTCATGCCTTCTCTCACAGCCAAAGCTGCAGTACCTCTACCCACATAGCAAACTGCTAATACAGGAAAAGAAGAGAGCACAGATAAGAAGTGCATTCCTTACTTTGTGGAGCACTGGGATATCTGCTAACGACTTTACTTACACTCCCTTACCTCCCATTTGTCAGGGTGCTTAGTGATCTTGTGGACCCTGAAGTCCGGCAAATTAGCCTGGAGATAGTCAGCCAGGAGTTCTGCTTTGGCATAGTAAGGGCAATTTGCCCTACCTGCGAACACAGCAAGAACATGGGCAAATGGAAGATTTTGTGACACTGCCCCCTGCTCCGGTCCCAGCGGCCGCGGCAGCCCCTCACCTGCCACCACCACCTTGGCCATGCGCGCGGCACCCCAACGGTCGCGGCGCAGCAAGGCGGCGCGCGGCACCCCCAACGGTCGCGGCGCGCGGCACCCCCCAACGGTCGCGGCAAGGCGGCGCGCGGCACACCTCCCCCCCCCCACCAACAACGGTCGCGGGGTTGCCAGGCAACGCGCCGCGTGCAGAGGTGGTGTGTCCCTCGGCCCGCGCCGTCCCTCTCGCGAGGCCTGCTGAGAGCGCGCGGCCAGAGCGTGAGGGTGTCATGGCGGAGGTGCGGCGCAGCCGCGTGCGAGGTAACGGCCGG
>NW_028185594.1:4173729-4227791 GCF_003343005.1 Rhea americana
GGTGGCGGCGGCGGCGGCGGCGGCGGCGGCTCTGGCCGTCAGGAGCCGGTGCGCAGCCACTGAGAGGGCTGTATCCCCTGTAAGTTCGCTCCAGCGCGTCGCTCTGAGAGGGCCGTAGTCCAGCGGGAGTAGACACAATCGTGTGTTTTCCACATCTCTTTCTTTTTCTTTCTCTTTTTTTTCTTTTGCAAAAGATATGTGTAGATCTGGTATTTTTCTTGAGGCGTAGGAAGTCTGTTAACTAATCTCTACTTCTCTAATTGGCTTTACAGATAAATGAGCTTATGCTGTTTCTCCAGGCCTGTTTCCACTGTATAATTTCATCGCACGTGTTGTTCCGAGCTGGTGTTTGAAACCTATTAATGAGATATTAGCAAAAATGAATAACAAAGGAAGTCATTTATTAAAGACAGTGAGATTCATGCATAGGTGCAATTCTGTGCTGACATTCACCTCCTCAACTACAGTGAGAGCACATGCTTTAGGAATTGGCAGATACAAGGGTCCTGTGGAAAATGCGACCTTCAGAAAAATTTTTTTGAATGTTTTTCGTTGTTTACATGAATCATCTCTTAGACTTCTATCTCAAAAGACAGATGTTCTTACCACAGGTGCTAAAATACAAATAGAGAAGAGCACAGAAGCTTTGGTGAGTGAGCAGGCTCCCCAGAGCTCATTGAAACTTCAAAAGTTGGAGGATGATTCTGGGAACCTGGAAGGGAGGCAAGAAGCAGGTCACACTGAACAGTTCTTTAAGAGCCTTCAGAAATGCACCTGTCCGTGTGATGTACTGGACTTGGCTTCAGAGTCTGCCGTTTCCACCAAGCATTTCACAAACTGCTTAACTACAGTATGGCGACTCTTCAAAAAGCTGTCTGAAGACCAGCAGCGTTACGAAAAGCGGCTGATCTTCGAGCACCCAGCCTTTGTTCAGCTTTGCCAGCAGCTGCTGCGGGACTCCAGACGGATGACGCGGGGGGACCTGGTGTTTAGCCTGCATGCTGTGGTGAGCCTAGGTGTTCCTCAGAACACTCTCCTAGTCCAGACCTTGCTGAGAGTATGTCAAGTAAGTATCAAAATCCTTCTTTTCCTAAAGATTGGCCTGGAACCTCATTGCTAATTCTGGCAGGCTGTACATTAGTGAGAGTTTACATTGTGTCCCTGGTTTAGTCTGGCATCCCAAGGAAACAGGGCTTAATCACTTGATGGGTGCATCTAGTTTCCTTCATTTTTGAAACCACTGGCTGATTTCAGCAAGACTTAACAGAAGGGAGAAGTCTCAAAAAACATTACCCTTTTCAAATCAATTAAATTTGACAGGTGTGAGGTCTTGTAGGTCAAAAAAGAATTAAAGCTGATAAATTGATGTTTGGGAGGAAAGATAATGTTGCAGATAGAGATTAAAAGGGATCAGTTTTACTTTTTTGAAGATTTTACTGGCTTGAAGTAATCTAACATTGTGAAAACTCTCTAATAGGAGAAGATCAATCGACTTGATAATCGATGTATCTCAGTTTTGGCAAGTAGTTTAGCAGGGCTGGATAAGGACAACAATGTGAGCGCTCTTCAAGCTGGATTACGGTGAGAAAAATACATCCTTCACTTGTTCTTTATATTTAAATGTTGTTTCATTTTTTATGTCCCCTAGAAATTGTGGAAGGAGCGTCTATGCATTAAAGACATTGCAGATTTAGGGCACAGATGATTACCACAGATAACAACACTACAAGACAGTGATTTTTGGCATTGTCTTTGCAGTCTCAAGCAGAAAGGCTTTTGATGGCATAAGATGCTAAGACTGCTCTGCAGGAGATACATATTCTGGCTGCAACTCCACCATTGCGTATTTTTTGTGATAGTCGTCAAGACACTTCACCTATTCATGCCTCTGTTTTTCCCATGTGTAAAAAGGAAGTAATACGGCTAACTTACTTTGTGAAGCGTTTTGAGTTCTCCTGATGAAGAATGCTGTTTAACAGCCAGCGATTATTTCTGTTGCATTGAGTAATTAAGAGGAAAAAAAATTTTAGCTATATCTGCACCCAGCAAAGCCTTCTATCTACTGCTTTGGCAGAATAACTTCTTTGGCTGTAACGATTCTCTTTTTTTTTTTTTCTTTTTTTTTTCCTTTTTTTAGGCAGATGACTTATGTGGGTAGCCAATCTGCTTTCCCCATGAGACTGTTTTTACTGAAGCTCTCGCAAAATGTGCAGTGGCTTTGAACTTTTGGTCTTGTACCAGGCCCAGCTTTGAGAAGGTGGCCATGTTAGCCACAAAAAGCAGATTCTCCTAGAAGCTCAGGTACAGAGTTCTTGTAGGCTGGGGCAAAGCAGGTGATCCACTTACAGCTCTTTCTCTATATTGATGTCCAGAGCTCCAGGAAGCAGCTTTGCAGTGGTGAATTTCAGAGCAGTTCACTGCCTTAGAAAGTGACAAAAGTATCACTTCATATTTTTGTTGCTGTGGAGGTATTTTTAAGGGTGATTCAGGGATAACAATTACAGTCTTTCCCGCTGAGCCAGAAAAGGAGCTGCTGGGAAAGCAGGACTCCTTCATCTGGTTTATGGTGCCCTTCTGTGTTCTGATACCACCTTCTGCTCCTGCAGCCCACAGCACCACTTGTTGGGTTTTTTTTCTCATCTACTCCAGATTGTTATCAAGGTTCATCGCTGAGTTTTCTGGCTATTTCAGAATTTGTCTCCATGTAGGTGATTCGGTGATAGAATTTTGCAATTTTGTAATGCAGAAATGTGTTAATTCCATGAGGCTTGCAGCGTTTAATGTCTGCGCATTCACATCGTGCAGTCTGGACAGGTGCCTCTCCTATTCAAAATATAAGAGGGGAAAACACTCATGTATCAGGATGGCATTAAGAAGGCATATATTTATATCAATGTAATTATTTCCTTCTGGATAAATGTCTGTGCTGTGGCTACATCATGAACAAGCTTTGCAAAAAAGCGGGGGTTGAAGAGGAGCAAGATAAATTACAGCTTTATTTTGGGGTGTATTAGGGAGAATGGGGGTATATACCTGTGTGCTGAAATAAGAGAACCTCTATTAAACGGGTGTTCTCTCTAGCTGAAGGCTTTGTGTTTTTCTTTAACAGATTACTAGTAGAGCAGAGAATCCCAGATATCAGAGACATCTTTATACTGCAAAACTTGATGAGATGCATGGGAAAAGATGCTCCAGTCTTTCTGAAAAAGAAATTAGAGGTAAACTTCATAATTTTTGTTGGTAAATTTTGTTTCATCATTATTACTTCCATAAAACCAGTGCTCTTGCATTATTTATAAATTGCACATGGTTCTTTCCAGACAAAGAGAAAATATATTATAAAAGTTAACTGGATTTGCTGTATGAATCACACTCCAGCTATACCTGCAAGAGACACTTATATTTAGAGGCTGGGAATGTTAAACCGAGAAGGGGCTGAAAGCAACTGAGTTGTGTACAAAAGGAATTGAAACAACAAAATAGGAACGCTTCCTGTTTGAGTTGGCCGCATTATGTTTTATGGAAGCACTTTCAGGCTGTGTTCCCTGATCCCCTTGCCCAGCCTTTGGCTGGAAGAACACAAAACTCCTTGGCGATGGGGCCATGTTCCATGATGCTATGAGGCTAGAGAGAGCTGGGAGTGAGAAGCCAAAAGAACTCCCCTAGCTCGTGGCCTTATCCTTATCTTTATCTAAGAGGTCCCCCAGGAAACACAGTGGCTGGGAACAGGCTGTGGTATATGGCAGGCTATATCAGGTTTTGTCTTCTGATTAAAGACAGTTTTTGCAAGCTTCTTTCAAACTATGCCTGCCAGTGTTTTCATCACATAGCTGAAGGCCTCTAAAGTCAGGGTTAATAGCATTCATGAGGAAGTGAAATAACGTAGCACTGATAGGAAACTAGGCTTCTCATGTAAGAACAGACAGTGCAGCTTGCTCAACTAATGTCTTAGTTTTAAGTAAATCAAAAAACCTTGGACAAAGTACCACTTTTTTAGAACAAGATGGTGAGAGTCTGGCATAACATGTAGTGCAGTATGGAAAGCAATCTTTAAACTTGCTAACTGAAGGGCGTTTTTTTTAATACCTTGTGAGATTACTATTTTTTTATATTGTCCAGTGCATTTTCTATTGCAGACATTTTGTATTTGTCCTTTAGTGTGCATGCTATAAGAATATTTTATTTTAAAAAACAGTAAAGCTAAATTTCATACTCTCATTTTTGCTGTCATTTATATCTATCCAACTGCTGCTTCTATAGATGAAGTCTATTGTGCAGCATCAGAGCTGACCTCCCACGCTCAGTCCCCATTTGTAACTGGGTCTGTGTATTAAAGATATGCCATTGAATGTGCTATTGGATCACTCTGAAGGCTTACAGCTTTTACACACATCCAAACCAGTATTTGCAGTAGTATTAAATGTCTGCCATGCCAACTGCATTTCTGCTACATTTTTAATAGTTGATAGAAGACACAGGTTCACAGTATTTGGAAATAAGCTTTAGAAAGACTTTCTTTTAAAAAGTTTATATAAAGGCAATTGCAGCTCTAGAAAACTATCAGCTCTAATTGTGTATTAAGTAATTGAAAGAAATTACTTGATGCTTCTGCTACTTGTTACTGCTTTTTCTTTCATATGAAGACCAACAGGCTAAGGAATTTGGGGAAGTTCTGGTGTAAATTCCTTTACCATAAAGCAGTGATAATACAACTGAAGAATAAAGGATTTAATAAACTCTAATTCACTTTAGATGGCTGTTTTGAAAGAGGTAGACCATCTGACTTTCCCGAATGCTCAGCGTGTGTTTTTGGCTCTTGTTGCAATGAATTACTGTTCCATTCCAATCCTGAATGCCTGCAGTGAAAAGATTCTGGGTAAGAAAAAATAGGTTTATTGTATTTCCCCCTCCTTATACCAAAATACTCCTAATTATTGTCCCATCTCACTTTTTTGATTTCCTTTAAAACTCAGGAAACATCTTTGTTTTACAGAATATTTGGGTAATGTGGAACCATTTTTACAAGAGGGAACACAGAAAATTTCTGATGTATAATGAAAGCAAATAGTTCTTGTGTGTCCTTCCTAACATCTCCTTCATTAATATATTTCTCTTCACATTTTCTCTGTATGCAGATTTTAAGAAAAAGAACTCAATGCAAGCAGGAGAGAGTAGATTTTGGATAAGCTGTTAAAACAAATATGAATTGGAAATGGACATCTTGTAGGTTGATGGCTAGCTTAGGTGATAAAAAAGGGAACATAATGTTTCCCTGACTGAATTTCATTATTGAATGCTGCTTAATAATTGATTCCACACTGCAGTCCAGAAAAAAACATAAATGAAGACTAATGCTTTCACCTCTCTCCATACATTTATAATACATCTCCAAAGGATATTCGGTCAGTATGTATTGATTCACACTTCTAATACATTTGAATGTTTGTGTAAAAATCAGTAAGATAGTAAAACAATGTTCTTAACAATTAGGAACAAGAATGCTTGGACTGCTTGTACAATCCTAATTTGTCCTGGTTGTTCATATGTGTTAGAGCATAGGGTTTAATTACATATACTGGCTTCTTCCATAGATTTGTGCTTCACTCAGCACACAGATTAGATAGCATGCATTGAGTGAGCAGCTACTCAGTACTTTTTCTCTGCATTTTGTAATGTGTGTTCTCAGGATTTTTGTACTGCACATAGTGCAAACTGTGCTCTGAGGGCAGAATGATACATTTTTGGACAGAAATGGCCTCTTATCAGAGACTGGAGATAGAATAAGGAAAGAAGAGAGGGACATGATTTAGGGCTTATGGGGCAAAGGAGTTCTCCAGCAAATTTTTCAGATCCTGTGCTGTTGTTTAGGCCCTCAAAAAAAGTGCTTTGGTTAGCCCCCTCTCCCATATTTGGAAGCCTTACCTTAATTCTAATAAATGACTACTTTATAAGTACTGAATTTGTTTTTGCAGTAGCAAAAACAGTGGTGATACTCATATACTAGTTATGCAGAAGAGAGAGATTCAGGTTCAAGTGTCTGTTAATTTCAGTTTCCTTTGACCTGTTTTTTTAATGGTATCTAGCATTAAAAATATCTTTATTTGATGTACACCTCCCATTTGCTTCAATTGCAGCTTCAGCACTCAGCACTTCAACAAATCAGGTAATAGTGTTTCATGCTGAGCCTGTAAAACTAGTGAGCACAACTCAGGAGTTAAATTAATTTATTTTCTTGTATCCCTTTGAGTCCTCTGACAGAGGAAAAGATGCGATCCTGTTTTGATGGGTGCTGTTCCTACTATTTTAATGTTACTCTTGTCTCTTCTTGCAGTCACAGTATCTTATGACATGTATGCCACTCATGGCAGCAAACAAAGCAGGATGTTCAAGAGAGAGCATTGTGCTTAGGAGCTCAATCTTTTTCTTCTCAGGAGTAGGTCCATCTTCTGTGCTGGATGAAGCAGCGCTCCTGTGCAGAAATCTATTGTGATCTTGTAGTCAGACTGTGCCATAATGCTCATGTGCCAGGAGGTTAAGTTAAAGTTCCACATTTTCCAGTCTGGCATACACTAATGTTTCTGTGCTGAACAGCTTTTGTGTTTTTGTGCATATACACTCATGGTTTCTTGCAGTTTTGTAAATAAAACCTGAAAAATGTAAATTTCCTGATGTGCCAGCATCTGATTAATCAGCCAGTTTAGATCCACTTCTTGGTTACTCCCTCAGCTGACGTGGCAAAAATGCCCTGATGGGCACCTCAGGCTCCATCACTGCTACTGGGGCCAGCCTGGGGGTTTCCGTGCTGAGAGTAGGGGAGTGGTGAGAATCAGGAATCCTGGAACAGGAGATGTTCTAGGTAACACACTTTTCTGCTTGCTTCTTGTGTTGATTTGTCCCCTTAGCCCTGGTCCTGGCTCAGTTTGGTTTCTTTACCTCTCAACTCCTTTATTCTAACAAGGTTAAAGCTTTCCTTCCTCCTGTTTGGCTTAGTTGTAGCTCAGTTTAGCTAGTCGTGTCCTACTGTTCCTTACCTGTTTTTTTTTCTCTTCCTTCCCTGTGTCTCAGTATCTCCACTGTGTCTCCAACATACAGATCCCATTGCTTTGTATCATCTATCCTTTCTTGCTCCTTTGTTACAGAGAATATCCATGATGCTCCATTTCGACAGTTAATTCTTATTCTGGAAGCTTGTCACAATCTCCAGTACTGTAATGTAAAACTGTTTTCAGCAGTAGCAAACTATGTGACTTCCACTGTCTGCCTTTGGGACAAAAGACAGGTGAGGTGAAGAACAAATGATTTATACTCATACCAGTAGAACAGGGAATTCCTGGTGGTTTCCATTTTATTTTTCTTAATGCTATCTTTGATCTTTGGTGAGCAGATTTTTAGGAACAGCACTCTGATGAAATTGGTAGAGCTATGTTTTAAAATGCTCTTCTATTATTGATTTATAGAAATAGGAAATAAAGGGGATGTTACATTTTGAGAAGTTTGTTTCCATTAAAAATGCCCAGTATGATCCATTTTATTGATTTATTTCTTATGTTTCTTTTGTTTTAGATTATCCTTTTTCTCTCTGCCTTCGAGATGCTTGGTTTTCAGCCTAGTGAACTGATGGATATTTTTGCTGAGAAGGTGATAGAAGACCCTGAGTTCCTGAACTTGAAATATCTTTTGGTTATTCTCCGAGTTTATTCACGACTCAACTATGTTCCCAGAGGCCAGAAGCATCTGTAGGTTTTAGTTTAGAAAGCCTGGTGATCTGTTAAATAACCTTTATAGGGTCATATTTGGAATGGCAACTGATACTTGATTTCACTTTTGAAAGAAGTCACATCATACTTTATTAATCTGTAAAGCAAACTTGCTGTGTCTGTTAGTGATCTTTTCTACATAGGAATTTTTCTCATTATAATTGCAAATGTAGACCTTGGTTCTAGACTGACCAGACTATTAAGTCTGTTAATGTTGGATTACTCAGCATATGATTAATCAAGACTAGAAGGATTTCTAGCTTGTATTTTGGTTTGAAATGCATATTTTCTATAGTTCTTATTTGTGTATTTGATATTTTTCTTCTTCTTTTGGAAAAGGTTTTTTGAGACTCTTCATAGCTGCTTGAATAAGTACCTCTCCCATATTTCCAACACGGAACTGCTGAAAGCAGTGTATTCACTTTGCGTTTTAGGATATCTTCCTCATCTTGCACTTGATCAGCTGCTGCAAAAGGACAACCTTGATGAACTTCTACAATCAGGTCAGGTCTACTATGTCAAGTTCTTAAAAAAAAAAAAAAAAAAAAAAAAACGGATAGTCTATCTCCATTAAAAATTTGTTACTGTGTTAAAGTTTACAAATTAAAGGAGGCAAAAATGATTTATATTAAAAAAAAAAAAGAAAGAAAAGCTAACTTTATCATGGCGATCTAAGTGACACAGTATATTCTCTAATTCTGTGCTGGTCATCAAGCTTGTTGCCTTGGCCACAAGGTGGCCACATTTTAAATAGAAGGTTTGCACATGGAGATGAGTAAACGTGAGATTTGTAGTAATGGTTGAAATGGGTAAGAGCCAGGGGTTTCGGCTTCAATGTGCAGGCATTTTTTAAAATGTTCTGACATGTTCAGGCCTTTTTTTTTAAAAAAAAAAAAAAAAAAAAAAAAAAAAACATAGGATATCTTACCTTTGTAAACAAACTTTAAAACTTTTAAGTCATGGGTAGAAGTTTCTTTGACAGCTTTGAGTTACAATGAGGAACACGGAATAGTTTGTAGAGGAATTTGGATTCTGCATTATAATTCCCTACAGCCAGCAGCATAGTTGAGCAGAGGAAGAATTCAGTGTAGAGTAGGACCATGTGTCTTACTGCTGAGCCTGCTCTGACTGAAGCTTTCAGGTACTGGTTTAGAGTTTGGGCAGTTTAGTACTCTTAAAGTACGGTTTCAAAATTCTGGCCAAACTGGGATATATCTTTTTTGTTTTTAAAATAGCCTTTATTTGTCTGGATTTTATAAAGAGCATTAGACTTGCTTTCTCGTTCAATGTTCTCCTGAAGTCTCCTGTAGTAACTGATAGCATGTACAGAGCTGTATAGAGTAGAGGAGAAAGACTGGATAAATGGACAGATTCCAGCTATAGACTTCAAAATTTTAATTAGTGAATCAATAGGATATATTTTAAAATACGAAGTTGCTCTGTTTAAAAAATAAGTGTTTTGATTCTTATATTGAAATTAAATTTGTCTGCAAGAACAGACTGCAATGATAATAAAATGAAGAATTCTGTGAGAAAATGTATTGGATTTAATTTATTTTTGTATCCTTTTTCAGATGATCTTTACAAAGAACAAAAGGAAAGGATGCTTCAGTGTGTGAAAGCATGTGTGGAACTTGATAGCCCTTCCTTCACAAAGCCCACATTTGTGCTAGCTGAAAACTTCTCCTCATTAGTATCTCTCAATCTCAGAAAGGCTCGGGAGGCCCTTCTAGAACTTCTGGGAGATGAGAACATGTTTCGGCAAAATGTTCACCTGCCACATAAATACCATATTGGTATGAAGCCAAATTACTGTCGTACTCCTACTTACTACTTACTGTCGTAGATCTGTAATTCCTAAAATAATAAGATGGCAATAAATGTGCATAGGGTACAGGTGATTAAAAATGTAAAACTCTGCAGCCATTATCTGCGGCAAATGAAGTGCTTGATAGGTGAATCTATTTTCTAGGATACTTCTGTTAAAGTACTTAAGTAATTTGCTAAAACATTATGATGCTCTTCTTTACAGAACTGCTTTGGACTTTAGTGGAAAACATTAGAGCACAGATTGTAATTGTACATAAATCCAGCATGGCCAACCATTTTAGGGAATTGCCCTCTTAGTACTAAATCACATCAAAAGCAAAAACCAATGATCACTTCTTTTTGTCTCTGAATTGTTTTTCCTCTAAAACTCTGGGTAAGGTGTGAATTCTACTTTAATTTATAAAATGGGATATAATCTTCTTTGATAGGTGATAATTTCATAATACTTACTTTTTTTCTATATTCTTTTGCCAGCCACTCAGCTTACCAATATTTTTTAGGATACTTACAATAATTTTCTTGGTCAAGTCTTGTTTCTTTAAACTATGGTTTTGTTTTTATAAGCTTTTTATATTTACAGTTTTTAAAAAATAGTTTTTCTTGAGATGCACAAGCTAGCTGTTTATGTTGGTTGCAGGGAAGGAAAAGCTTGCAAAGGAGAAGGTACATTTTTAGAAAATAAGAACTAGAAACACAGCAGTGACAAAGTCTATTGACTTTTTCAAATTAGCTGGATAGCATATTAATTGTAACCTCTTACATTATTTAATATTTTATTGGGTTTTTTTTGCAGATTTTGAAATCAGAGTGGATTCAGAGAGAAAGAAAGTGCTCCCGGTAACTGCAACAGATGATCATGCTGACTCAAGTGTTGAAAGGTGTCTTTTTGATTGCATATTTTCTCTAACAGGCTAGTTTTATTTGTAGGTATTCCATCTAGTTTCTCTGGTTCATTGATTTGCAGAAACACAGCAGACAACGGACTTGTTATTTGTGCTCACAGAAGCATACAAAATTTCCCATGCTAGTTCAGAGTGACAACTCATCTAGTTCACTACCTTCTTCTAACAGGGTCTAGAACTTCTGCTTCAGACAGGGAGACAGGAAACTTCCCAGTAGGGATAATCTCAACCTCTTGTAATAGATACTGATTTTGAAGTGTAATTAAGAGCTCTTCCAAAATATTGTTATAATTTTAAAATTCAAGCCTTTTCATGTGTCCAGTCAACATTCAGTTATTCTCTTAAGTCCTCAAAATTTGCGTCTCAGTGCTAGGTTGTGGCAGTGAATTCTGCTGCTGAAATACTATTTGAGTGAAAAGCCTCATCATGCCCACATTTTTGGTGATGAAATTAATCTTGTTCAGAAAAATGACCTCTCAGTAACTGAAGTGGGACATGTATCATCCAAGTAAAACTTAACTAGGACTGGATAATGCTTGTATTTGTGTGTTGGATCACACAAGCAGCAAGGTATTTTGTGTAGTTTACTTTCTGGAAAACGGAGAGCCAGTGACTTGTGTCATTATGTCTTTGTGTCAGGAAATACCAGATTCTGAATGTTAGCAAAAGATCAGAGTAAATGTGCAAGCTGTCAAAATAACATACAATTTTGAAAACTCTATTCCCTTCTTATTATGGGAGAACTAGAGGTGTAAGGATTTAATTCTGCCACAAGACTTGTTTGGGTAGATGCCCATACTTACATGAAGCTCATAGAAGAAGAGAGGTGCTAAATTATTTGGAGAAGGAAAAGAATGAAGTAATTTTTGCAGTGCTGGTATTCTTGCCCACTAATAGGACGGATATGTTTTGCAGTATTAAAAAACACCTCTGAACCATCGAATGTTAAAAATGCTTATTCTGCATTTGTACAATGAAGTTTTCTCTACTCTCCTTGGTTGTAGGTTGGCTTTTCTCTTTGTTCCTCTCTCTGCTTTCTGTGTGGGTACGACACATCCCCTAGGGAAGCTGGCAGTGAAGAAGCGGCATCTAAATAAACTGGGCTATCATGTGATTGTGGTAAGAAGAGTTCTGTTATTCTCTCTGTTTAGGTCCTGCTAATTGATGTGGTGATGAGTGTACTTGTGCAGTAGAAGAACGAGCCTGGTAGGGAGTGGTGAGCTTACTCCAGAGTGATTGATTACTTGTAGGTCATTTCCTCTTACAAGGTAGTAGTGGTGGTGTCACGATAGAGTATTGTCATAAAGAACAGAGGAACTCCAAAAGACAAGCTACAACTTATCAGTAAAATTAAAACAAACAAACAAAAAAACCTCCACATAGTTCAGCAAAACAAGAACACGTGTCACTGAGTTGCTTTGTACTTAAGATCTATGTGACTGGCTTATTTCCCTCTTTTGTACAGAATGAATGATTTGAATCAGCTTGTTTTCAAAATACAGCAGTTTGCCATGGCCTTCCCATCGCTGAATGCTTGGTTTATGGGACAGGGAGGTTTGCTGAAGACAACAGAACTAACGCACGCTCTCCTTTTCCTTTCTTCCAGGTCATGAACAAGAAGTTTAAGGAAATGACAAACAAAGATGCAGTTGAGTTTCTGAAGGGAAAAATTTATTCAAGAAATGCTTTCTCTTTTTCTGAAGGGAATGTGCAGAATGATAATTAAAATAAACTAACAATTTTGAGTCTTCTGATTTTTTTTTTCTTGTTTACTTCACATATGTTTTTATGGAAAATACAAGCAGTTTTATGCACAATTGCATACCTTGAAGTATTACAGCTTGAGGAAAGTCGGTAAAGTCAACAATGTCTGCTCATAGTGGGGTTTTTCTTTATTGATGGAAGTAATTACTTGCTTAATAACTCAGAAAAGCATGCTGGCATCGATCACTATTGAAATATAGGATCTTCTTTTCCCTTCTGCCATACCCCAAGTGAAACTTTTCTTGATCTGGGTTAGGGAAGGGAAGTGACTCTTTCAAGTCCTGCTGTAACCTGGCCTGCAAGTGCGCTAGAATGATTCCCCACACACCCTACTTGTTACCCCCTTCATTAGTCTCTATGAAGAACTCTAAACGGAAAAGCAGAAAATAATTTGCATATCCTAACATGAATTATAAATTCCAAAGTTATGTGAAAAGTTCCTGAAGAAATCTCTTACCCAGTTTTCAGAAATTTGGGACAAGAATGGTTCCTTTAGTTGTAACCTTTTTCCTTTGAATCTTTCGTTCCATTCCTACTGTAATAAATTTTGAGACTTGTAGCTACAAGAATACAGGCCTAGCATATCTTTATAAACTGACTCTTGGTCTCTGTTTCTGATATTACTGTCTCCACATCGAATATTAGAGGTTACCGTACCTGAGTTTGTTCATTATGTGTTGCGATGCACCTGCACTAGTCTGTCATGTAGTGGCAGGTGAAGTAATGGCATGGCAGAACTGATCACATTGTCTGAGGCCTGGAAGTTCAAACCAGTGTTGGACCTTTGAGCTGAAGGAGAAGAGAGAATGGGTATATCCATCTTTTCTGTTCTTGATAATGTACTTGTTGTACTGGAGTACTTGGTAAGAGCATTGGAATGCTTGGCCTTGCACACATTTGCAAACAAGAGCCTGCTTGTTTCTGTGGTATAATCAGAGCTTCAATCACAGTTTTGCTGTACAATAACCACAGTAAAGTCAGCATGAAGGAAAAAAGCAACACTTTACAGTGACTGTGTGTTACCCATTGGTGGTGCCCTTGCTTCACTTGACAAGCTACAAGAACTATGTTCTTTGTCTTTCTGAAGTAGCATGGACACATGAATAAGGTATTGCAATGATGAGATAAAAAGATTAAGGTGGAAAGAAACAACGCATTTTAAAAAAAGGCACTGCCTGACCCCTTGTGGAACATGCAAATTGAATACAGTGCACATTTATGAGGGAAGTTGTGCTACTAAAGCATTATCATAGCAGGTTTGGCATCAACAAGCACAAAGAGAGATGTTCAGCACTTCAGTCTATCTGAAATTCAGCAAGTGCGAGAAAATAGATTTCATGCAATCATAAAACTTAACAACCAGACCAGAGTGGTGCCTGACTTGACGTGGAGTTTGTTATATCCTCTTTCTGGGTCTGCTACTGCAGACTATTTTCTTGTTAAAAGTATTTTCTATACGAATTCACCTGAAAAGCAGGCTGGTCAGAACAATTCTGATGTTCTGAGCTGGCCAGCTGACTTGTGTTTGCAGCCCACCTTGGAGGAGATATGAAATATTCAGTTCATCTGTGCTGGAGAGTTGGGAGGTGCACAGAGTTGTCCTCGAGATAGGTTTGGGTGCTGTTTTTAAAGCTGAAGCCCTGCAGACCAAACTTCTTCAGTTCAGCTGCAGCGTGGGCTGGGCAGCTTCCTCTGCCTCAACTTTAGTCAGGTTGTCTGAAACAGGTATGTAGCTGCCTCTCTTCAGGGACAAAACACCAGGTAGGGAAGTACATGGTCCTCCTGTGTGCCAGCACCCTGGACAGAATTAGCCACTAATGGTCCCACAATTGTGTAACACTTTTGGAGTCACTATACTGAGTAAATTTTTTCTTTCTTTTTTAAAACACATTACTAGTAGATGAAAACTTGTACAAGCATTATGGAAATGTAGTAGTCTGCAATAATTACCATCTTGCTTATTAAAATATCTTGCTTTATGCTATATCAGTAATTCATGGTGTTACTTTGTCTTACCTACACTGATCAATAGTTTCAAGGAGTATGTTGCTGCTGCCAGTGAGACTTCAGAGCTGTAAGTTTGCTGAATCTTTACTTCTGCAAACTCCCCAATCTCTGAGCAAAACAGACCCTAAACAGATATTTTTTGCCTACTTGCCAGTGATGCTAACAGAATGCAAGCAGCACCTTTCTATACCAGTTTGCAGTCTGCCTGCAAACTCAGGACCACGTGTCAAGTCTCTGCCCTCCGTCCACATCTGGAACACTTTGTAAACGCAGTGGCTAGAAACTTTTCCTGAACAAGGAAGGGGGAATCTGGAGTTTGGATAAGACTCTCACAGCCTGTGGCTGTATTTTGTTAACGGGTGGCACCCAGACATTTGCCGTGGTGTTTGACTCACTCAAGGAATTTCACGAGTGTATCCAATCTGAAGCAAGGCCAAAGTTCTCGCCAGGATGTAAAGTGAAAATAGATCATTTACTAAGTAAGCTAAATTGCTGAGGGATGAGAGCATCTTCAATGAACGGAAGGCAGCTTAAAGAAGAGAAAGTAAATATAGGACTTAGATGTAATTATGTAGCTATGACCTAAAGACAGAAGACTCAGCTCATAGAGCAACTATATATTTGGCCAGATCTTTGTATGAAGGCAACATATTTTTATTCCTGGGCCACAAGGAATTCTGAAAAAAAGACCCATACAGATCATTCCTACAAATCATTAAACTTAACCATCTGTCCTGCTAATCACAAAGGAACACATCCTGACTTTTATGACTCCTGGTTTTATACGTGCTACAGTTGGATGTATTTTGATTCACAAATGCTCTCTTGTTACAAAACAATAAAATGCAGTGATGGAACTGGCTTAATTGGTATTTTTTCCCTTGAGAATAATCCATATACTATTCACCCTTTGAATAGGGTGCTCATCTGAAGGATATCCACACACACAAAAGGGGTGGCGAGCTCAGGTCATTGTTACGTATCACACAATCAATAAGAAAACATGGTGAGATGGCTTTACAAATGTAATTATATAACAAACTTTATTGGCCCAAGGATGATGTTAAACACTGCAGGATGTATGAACAGATCTAAAATGAGATCAAGAAACAGGAAGGCAGAAGATGGGTGCTGCAAAGGTCAAGAAGGCTCTTGTGTGAACAAAAAATAAACTAGTGCCATCTGAGCAAAAATGGAACAAGMTCTGCGAAGTAATGCAGAATGGGAACATTGAGGGCTTGGAAAAACAAATCATTGCCACAAGCAGCAAGCTTTGCTTGCCCTGATGACCTGCAGTTCTCTCCTGCTTCGATTTGCTTATGTCTAAAAACATGTTTGAGCCTTAACTGCAATCTTTTCCTCAGGAGTATCACATATATCTCAACCACCCAGCCTCTCATTCTCAAGTAACACCCAGGAAGAGGAAGTGTCTTTAAACTTCCACCTTGCTCTCAGATCAGCCAACAGGTTCAAAAGTGGCTAGGAAAGGGGGACGAGGAGCACATTGCAAGAGTTTGGTTATTGTTAATAAATCAACCTCTAAATAAACCGGACCTTGGAATTAGGGAAGGGAAGTCTGCTTCTCAGATAATGTGACTGTGTTTCTGCATAGACAAGGGGTTTATAACGCTCTGTATGCAGAGGCCTGAAGAAGTGGCACTGGGCAACAGCTAAAGAGAAGAAAAATGTAATATCCAGAACTATTACTACGACTTCTCTCTAATGCTAGTTTTGTTCTTGGCCCTTGCAATAGGTAATACTTTGTATCAGCATTTATTAATGCTAAGCTGTCCTTTTTCCACAAAAATCTCAGAGCAAATAAGCTTGCTTGAAAGAGGTATCGGTTTCACTTCCTCTTTGCTGGTACTACAGTACTCAATAACTGGATAGATCAAGAAGAAGTGCAGGTGCTCTGTTGACCACAACAACAAAGGTGGAGTATTCACTCCCAGGCCAAGTGTGCTGAAATCAGTTACCTCAGAACAAAAGCAGGGTCAGTAAAAACTAGCAACGGAGTATGACTGTTACCCGTTGGTCTCTACATGCATACCTTCCAAGTAAATATGATTTTTAAGCATAGGTTTTGCTGAGCACACAATCCTGTTTTTCTGTTCTTCACCAATAACCATAATTGTTTTAGCAATTCTGGATAGTTCATCTCTTTTAAACGATGCAAGCATTACGGATCTCTGAGCCAGGTTTAAGTTCTATCTGTTAATAGTAGCAATTCTCACCTTTTTTTCACCAGCTCTGGACAATGGCAGCATAAGATCAAAGTAGGAATGTGGTGGCAACTGTAAATAACTGACTGGGAACAAGAAGAAGAACCTGTCTTAGGGTCTGCAGCAAAAGTCCTTCTGTCCACAGATAACCAGCAAGCTTCTCATTTCATCCTGGTTCCTGGCTCCGATAATGCTCCCATGCAATACTCCTGTAATATTGTTGCCATGGCACCCATCAAAAGCCAGATATGTTCTTGCTTTATGTAGCAAGATGCAAATTTTGATAAATGGGAGAATTTCTTCTCACTCGTCACTACTATACTTACAGAATCCCATCCGTGCCTCCAGACAGAGGCAATTTACTGAACGCTCTTTGTCATTTATGAGCACGTGCCATGGTTTACTCTCATCAGTTCAGTCCACACAGGACACTTGCTATATTTTCTGTATTTGCCGGTTTGATTTTCATGGTACAGTCTCCTCTACACAAAAGATGTCATCTGCAGTTGACCACCCTTTAGAATGGTGGCAAGTATGTGGTGAGTGCAGGGAAAGGGAGAATAGCTCATCAGCTGCTTTAAATTAAAGTCAGAGCACTACATCAATATACACCAGATGAGCTTCTGGCTCTAGACCTTCAAAGGCAAAATCTTGAATTGTTATGCAAGCCGAGTTTTCTCTTCCTGACATGGAGAACAGCTGGTGAACCTGGCTCTGACTGTGCAGAGCCTGGTGTACACAGGGAGAATTGTCGCTGAAATCTGATCTGTACTGATACAGATAAGATGAGATTTGGGAACTATACAATGGCTTGACATGGAGAGGATTACGTATTTGTTTGTTCAGACTTTTTTGCACGCAATAGCTGGGGAAGGAAGGGAGACCAAGAATGGAGCCCACATTTGAAGTAATTTCAGTTATGTAGTAGCAGATTATTTAGTCTTTTTTAATGTACATATTAAAGACTAATAATGGGTTGTGGCTTGCCTTTTGTGCTGGCTCAGCAGCCAGAAATCAGCTTTAGTGGAACAACAGGCAGTGCTACGGGAACTCTCTGGGAAGTACAAAGGCAACCTAATCCGCCTGTACACTGTGGTGTATGAGGCAGTAAGAGGGCAAAGAAAACTGACGCATTTGCCTCTGTTGTCTTGGAACACGCTCCATTTCTGCTGATGAAAGATTTGTCACAGGGATGCACTAGCTTCTAAATTAAACTTCAGCCTTGCTCACTTCTATATAAACATCTCCTAGAGAAGCTCAGGAAGTGTGGGTTGGACGAGTGGACAGCGAGGTGGATTGAGAACTAGCTGAATGGCAGAGCTCAGAGGGTCGTCATCAGTGGCGCAGAGTCTAGTTGGAGGCCTGTGGCTACTGGAGTCCCCCAGGGCTCAGTACTGGGTCCCATCCTGTTCAACTGCTTCATCAATGACCTGGATGAGGGGACAAAGTGCCTCCTCAGCAAGTTTGTGGATGATACCAAGCTGGCAGGAGTATCTTGGGCTGTGCTTGCCCGAGGGCTGTGCTGCCATTCAGAGAGACCTGGACAGGCTGGAGAGCTGGGCAGAGAGGAACCTCCTGAGGTTCAACAAGGGCAAGTGCGGAGTCCTGCACCTAGGGAAAAATAACCCTAGGCACCAGTACAAGCTGGGGGCTGACCCGCTGGAGAGCAGCTCTGCAGAGAAGGACCTAAGAGCGCTGGTGGATGACAGATTGACCATGAGCCAGCAATGTGCCCTTGTGGCCAAGAAGGCCAATGGTCTCCTGGGGTGCATGAGGAAGAGTGTTGCCAGCAGGTCGAGGGAGGTGATCTTGCCCCTCTACTCAGCCCTGGGGAGGCCTCATCTCAAGTGCTGCATCCAATTCTGGCCTCCCCAGCAGAAGAGAGACATGGAGCTACTGGAGAGAGTCCAGCATAGGGCTAACAAGATGATCAGAGGCTGGAGCATCTGCCCTCTGAGGAACGGCTGCGGGAGCTGGGCCTCTTCCAGCTGGGGAAGAGAAGACTGAGGGGGGATCTTATCAATGTGTACAAGTACCTGAAGGGAGGGTGTCAGGGGGACGGGGACAAACTCTTTTCAGTTGTCCCATGTGACAGAACAAGAGGCAATGGGCAGAAAYTGAAGCACAGGAAGTTCCCCCTGAACGTGAGGGGGAATTTCTTCACTGTGAGAGTGACGGTGCACTGGAGCAGGTTGCCCAGAGAGGTTGTGGAGTCTCCTTCTCTGGAGATATACAAGGCCTGCCTGGAGGCAACCCTGTCTAATGTGCTCTAGGTGACTCTGCTGAGCAGGGAGGTTGGACTAGATGATCTCCAGAGGTCTCTTCCAACCTTACTGATTCTATGATTCTATGATCTAGAAAAGAATGGAGATCTGGAAAGTTAAGCACGCAAAAAAGCATGAATGTGCATGTGTGTTTGGGGATTTGCTCTGTACCAGCCTATGCTCAACAAGCAGTACAAAATGATGAATACTTCATTGATGTCAGTACAGAGATGTCATTCTCACCACAGAACCTCTTTTTTCTCTGAAACTACACTCCTTCAAAAAGGTAGTATTGAAGTGGATGAAGGTTGGCTTGATCCCTGCAGATGCAGAATGAAAAGAGAACTTTCCATTGCTGAGGGTAGGTTTGATATTCAAATAAATAAAGTAAAATAAAATATAAAGAACATTTGTTTGCTAAATCAAACAACTCAGTATTTGCCCCCCCCCCAAAAAAAAAAAAAAGGCAGAACAACTATTAAAGTATCAGAAACATTGTTCCTCCTCCTGCTGAACAGAGGATAAGATGATCTGGCACTAAAGCAGATCAAATCCTCTCATGGGGAATCTGAGTTCACCTCCTTGCTTGCCACCACTTATCTGTCAGCCCATGGGCAAGTCACTCAGAAGGTCTCATGGTGCACCCTGAGTCCTGCTGCTTGCATACATCTTGGCTGTGCCCTTACTCAAAGAAATGCCTCGCTTTGCAGCAGAAAGGCAGCCTCAGTGCAGCCCAGAGCCTGCCTTCACAGTTTGTCCAGTGGGGATGTTCCCATGCCGAGTTGCTTGGCTCTGTAAGCTCTTCCAGGCAGACCTGGCTGATGTTTTCAAATCCACTGCTTGTGCAAACAGTAGTAACGTACTTCAGCCGTGAGTCTGGAGAAAGTCTTGGCTAATTACAAAAGACAAAGTTCCCTCTCCCCGAAGAACCCCAAACCTTGCAACCAGAACTCTCCAATGCAGGCCTTGTCAGCAGCCTTGCCACAAGCCTACCTAGCTCTGTCACTAGAAGTGTTTTAAAGCTTTACTACCCAGATCCCTCCCCTGTGCCTTTCCTCAGACATTATTAGCAACAACAACAATTTTTTACAAAATCAGACACCAAAATACAAGCTGTTTCTACTGCATTTTACACCCATACTCATATCACACACTTCAAACCTGTTTTATACGTTTTTAAGGCTCAATTGCAAGAATGTACTGGAAATTCCAATTAAAAAAAGTTATGTAGAATGGACTTGTCTGACTCAGACAAGATCTTAGATCTGTTTTGGAATCTTCTCTCAGATACTATTGCTTCCATTAATTATTGCCATGCTTCCTCAGAGCCATCTCAATCAGATTTATCAGATCCTCATTCAGGTCGAGGGGTCTGTAGTGTTACTCACCTTGCACAGACTTACATACATACCTAACTGCATGCATGCAAGCAATATTGTTATGCTCAGTGGTGCTAGTATTAGAAAGCTAGGTATGCATAACACTGTTGATAGAACTGAGGCCAAAGGTTAGTATGAAAATGTTTCATAGTTGCAAAAGGTAATTACCTAACTTAAAGTGACTATAATATACACAGTTTCATTCTAAGAAACTATATGCAAGCATATCTGCATCTAATCATTTACACCATGTTTAAACAGTTCATAAAGTATTTTACTGCTTGTAATAGAACTCAGTAAAATAATATTGGTTATTCTAGAATGCAGTGTATGAAGGTTGTTTTCTAACCATTAAGCAATAATAGACGCTTATGTGCTGTCTTCTACAGTTCTGCTAGTAGCAATAAAATGATACTGGTTTATTTACTTACATGGGTAATTATTTTATTTAAAAATATAAGTAAAATAGGCTTTTAATGTTATGTGACATCTTCTTTAAAAAGTTGCTTTAAAAAAGCCTAATTAAAACAAAACACATTGAAGTTTTGACAGTAAAAGATTTACAAGAAGTTTTGTTTCAGTCAGGGACTCCTGCCTAATTCTTGCCAACTCAGAACCTCAATATAGGAACAAATACTTCTGAAAATCCTTTTCCCTCAGGGCAATACCTTTGAAATTTTAAGGTTTAATCATGTCACTAGAAGCTATTCTTATGAGTGAAAGTTTTCAGGTCTGGAGAAGAAGGTGAGTACTCTTTCTGACATCAATTTCAGGCACGTTAAAAACTGTCAGCAAATTGAATCTTTCTTTTCGTCAAACTATAAGGGCAGTATTTTGTAGCCTGCTTGCATGCATGGCCTTCAGGTTCATTCATTTACATCTGTACCTGAGATGTACTGCTAAATTTTTTTTTGTTGTTGTTAATTGCACAATCCTTATACAGACAGATCTCCCATAGGGACTGTGCCTACTTAAGGACTGTAGGATTTTGGCACAACTCTTTCAAAAGACGGTTACCCTTAACTCCTAGAACTGGACCAACAGTGTTTGTTACCTCTGAGTAACAGGCTGTGAATATCTTGAATTCAGACTGTAAATCAAGGGCCAGCTCAAGCTTCCTTAGCAGTGGCATTTTCTATCCAAAGGATGAAGGTAAAATAACCATCAAGGCCACCTGTTAAGGAAACAATTAGGAAAAATTAAGGAACAACAATTCACTAGTAACATCCTCCTGTCTTGGTTAAGGAAAATGGTGGTTGAGGGAGCTGCTCTGCCAGCCTTATTAAACCAATACAGATTTTGCCAACCTGCTTGAGTCCACTTCCCTAAGCAGTAAGCAACTGCTTACTGAGTGGGTACCTGAAGCTGCTCTGAGAAAACAAAACTGTCCAAAAACTGCATCGCAGGACAGGTGGAGAAAAGGCACGCGTTATTTCCTACACTGACACAACACACTGTGATTTCCAGTTTGGTCTCAAAATGTGTGCACATGCACGTGCGTAAATCATGTAAAAACTACGGAGGATTTTTTGAAAGTGTCTGTAAATGTGTATCTTTTGAAATTATTAGATCATTCACCAGTCTTCAAGTCAGCTCCATTAAGCTGAAGCTTAAGTGTCCTGTGTCACTTGATGATCCACAAGACACATAACGTTGGTTTAGTGGCACTAATTTTTAAGATTTGCAGTAATGTGGTTCTAATCTAGTGTATGTTGGCTGGAATTTTCTCTGTTTTAAGACTATTTTTTTAAACCCCGAATGTACGGTTAATGGAGCGTTTTCAGTATAATTCCTGAGAAAGAGAGAGAGAGAGGAAAACTCAGCAAGCTGACTCTGGAAAAGAGCTGTCTCAACTTAGTGCAGCTTCCAGTATATTCCTATTCAGGATTGTGGCTGCAGCAAATGAAGCTTGAGAACTGTTAGCACGGTCAAGTCCAAGTTGAGTCCAGAGGACTTCAGAAAGACCTTTCTCCGACAAAGCCATAAAAGTGAAGACTTGGCATACTAAGAAGAAATACAATTCAAATTTCAGACAACACAGCATATTGCTGAAAATGTGTGGTACAGAATTAAGACTATACACTTAATGTTGAGGARCGAATTGGAATATTTGGAATATTGCACAAAAAAAAGAGACTGRGAAACCTTCTATAAAGCTCACAGGAAAAGACAGTATCTGCAGAGTTAGCYATCTCCTATGACAAGTCAATGGGAAACAGAACTGTCAATTCCTTGTGTGCTTCCTCCGAGCAAAGCTGAAGTGATACCCAGAGGATATTTTATTAGAACAGCCAAATTATCCAGCCTCCTCCTTTCAGAGAAGCAAAAGACAAGGATTTAAGCCACATTAGTCAGCATACTACTGTATTGACCTTACAGAGTGATGAATCTGGCTTGGATACATAGCATGAGCTTTCTGCAGCAATGAGAGAAGGAGATTTAGTGGAAGATGACTTTATCAGAGTTAAGGTGATGATTTAAAAAAATGTTCATTATGTTGACTTCCTTGCATTTCTAGTGTGATTTTTCATTTAGATGGATTCAGTACAGGGATTTAGCTGTGGAGCCGGGGAAGCTTGACATGGTGAACTGATGTTTGTGGAGAGACAAATGCGTGTAACTTCTTTGWCTTTTTAATAATCTCTTTGCCCTTGCAAGTTGCACGTAGCTCTGTATGAAGTCTGGGTGCAGGATCAAACTGAATTCAGAATAGTTCCCAGGATCAAACTCACCGCTGTATGTTAGCTGTTAAAACGTATGGTATGTTTCAGTATGGAATCTTGAAACAAAATACTTCTAGTCTGAGGCTGTTGCTACACRTCCTGTATGCAGATAAGTCACAAATAGCTGAGCATATGTGTGGTGCAAGGTTAAAACAATAACAAGCAGGTCGAATCAGTCAAATACTGGGAATCACTTTGACTCCAGGCCAAAAGCTTAGCTTGAGATGATATCAGTATGGGATAAAAAGAGGATAAACTAACAGGCTTAGCAGCCAGCTTGTTGAAGTCAGCATATAGTATCTATACTTCCAGCAGGAGAGCAGATGGTCATATATTTAAGGAAGCACCAGACAGGGAGTCAGGATATCTGAGTTCTATTCCTGGCTCTGCAGCAATATTCCTATGTCACCTTGGGGAAGTCACTTTTTTCCCCATTTTCCTTAAAGTACTGGAGATAATATTTGCTTGTCTCACAGAGCAATTGAGAGGCTAAACTGATGCTGAAAAAAAACAGTTTGAAGCTTTAAGAAGAATGTATGGAAGAACTGCAAAGTAAAGTGGTCTGGAAGAAGGGGGACCACACGGTTTCATATGGCATGCTTGTGCCATATGTTTACGACCTTTCCCAAGAATATCCCATGCTTTTTTGCACACAGTTTTCAAGGAGGGAGTAAATGGAACAAGCTGCCTTCCACATTGGTTAGAAAGATAAGCAGCTGCTAGTGAGAACCTGACTAAAGAACAGATTTTATTACTAAGAGAGGCATTATTTATGCCCAAGAGGGCAATAAGCTTGCTAAAGTTAGCTGTTTGTCCTAAAATACTTTTGCATTGGTTGTGGAATAATGTCTCTAAAGGCTTTTATTTTGAATTCAGCAGTGCTGCTTGTGAGCTGAATGTTCGGTACATACAAGTATCATTTTTCATGAACAACTCTTGGGCCCAAATCCCTGTATTAGTCCATTTTCTAAATCAGTTAGAAATATTTGTTATTATTTGTAAAGGACTTTCATCTAAAGCCCATTAAAATCAATGAGATTTCAAAGGAATTTGAATCAAAGACCAAGCAAGCAACTGTCGCTTCCGAATCCTAAGCCCATTAAGCAAAATGACACTATCTATCTTGATAACTATTTGGCATCACAGGAGTAGTGCTTTATCCACAGCATGAATAGCTTTCAYTTTCAGGGTGGTGTAAGTTTTGGGCTGGAGTGGAATTTTAGCCCATATCATCATTTGCTTCATTTTTGTGTATTTTTTTTAACAAGAGAAAAGAAAGAAGCAGCCTTTTTGTTTCCTCCTCTATACCTCTATTTTTTTGCCTCTAGGTTCTGAGTCTCTGCCAGGGGCTTGAACCCCAGCTCAAAGCCAACTGTGATAAAAGGGCATAAACAACACTACAGAAAAGACACTTGGAAACATCAGTTCATCTCATAGCAGTGGTGGAGAAAAGGGAAGTAAAATGTAAGGCTATCTAATATGAAATATGGTTTTCTAACATGAGTTTTTGTTTTTTCTATCTCCTCCACAAATAGAGTCTCCTCTCATCCTGTAGGGTGGACTTCCTTCAGCTCTTCTTGAAGTCACTGTGGGTTGGATATCTGCATGGAGAAAAATATTTATCACGCTCAGGATCAGGCTGTTGAGCAGGTTATAGTGCATGGCAATAAAGATGAGAAGGGTCCAGTATGATTTATGAAGAACATACTCTTCTCTTGCACGTAGCCTGATTCTCTGGTAACAGACCCTTGCACTAAGCTGGTTGTCTTTTATACCAGGACAGAGTTGGTAGTAATATAAGAAGACTCCATACTTTGCTGAGAAGGATTTACAGAGATACCATGATTACAGTTAACATTCATTGCATGTGTAAACAAACAAATTGACTCCCTTCASTCTCTTCACCCAAAATCCCTGTAGTCTGCTGCATTAAATAACAATAGAATGACTTTAATCTAAGAGAGAAGCTGAGTGGAACAATTTCTCTCTGAAGAATGGTGCTGTATGTCTAACTGTACGTAAGATTGAATTCACTGCTTGCTCTTGATACATGAACTAAATAAGAAATGAAAGATTTCAGACATTAACCAGCCCATCATTTTAAGTATAACAAAAACACTTTTTATGGCAGTGTAAAGTTGATAGTCTGTGGCCAGAGATTGATCTGCTCCAACTAAATGTGGTTTAGATGAGGCTATGATGTCTCCGTCATTCCCTTTTAGAGAAACTTTGGTTGTTTCTTTCACATCTTATTTTTCTCTTGCTAGCTGAGTGACAGAATTGCTGTTTAGGAGGTCAGAAAAGCACTCCACAGTGACATGTGTACAGGAGAGAAGAGAGCAAGGATGAAGCGTGTGTTACCAGAGTTCTCTAGTTCTCTTGGTCTTCCTATCCCTGCAATTTTATAAACTAATCTTCACTAGTTGCCATGGAGCTTTAAGGTAACATTTTCTCCAATGTTTATATATTTTGTCATGTAACATTTCCAAGGATTTGAAGGTGGCATACAGAAAAATCTTCTTCCTTCTTAAAAGGAGTGAAAATGATGCCGTATGTATGTGTGCGTGTTAGGGGGCACAGAATAGAGAGCTTAGAGAATTAAGAAAAAGTGGAATGATATTTCAAAGTAGAATTGTATTTCAAAGTGTAAAGAGAAGTTAATGATTCAACATGGGCAGGTTTCCTTCCATAAGTCTGGTTATATATTGTATTTGCACGAATCAAGTGTTCAGTATAGACCTGATGGATATTTGAGTCTATGCTCATCTCCTTTAGTCCTGCACTGTTGGGATTGGATTCTTTGCACAAAGATTCAGCTTTTTCTTGGGATCATCTTTTCTCTAGGGGTTYGAGTTTCTGCAACACTCAGCTTGAAATTGCAATATGATGGGCGAGTGTGAACCGGGTATTGTGAAGAACTGTGCATGTGGTGACATTCCCAGGAACTGTGTAGAACGATTCTGAAACGAAAAGCTAGAGAGAGGTTTACTAAGCTGTAAGCTTTATAAGATTTGGAAAGAAAACTTAATGATGGAAAATGAAGGAGAGTGAATCAATACAAGCCAACAAAGATATGGGTGCAGCCATAGGAGATGCACAATGCCCCTCAAATGCACTCAGGGTGCTCTACTTCCATTAGCTGAAAACGAATTTTTGAAATCAGATGCTCTGGGAATAAAATGCCTTTTCTGAATATATTGAGGAGGAAAATGATTGAACAAAGGCAGATCCATTTACAAAAAAGSTTATGTGAAAATAACAGTGTAAAAAGTAGTGTAAATACTGGACCCCTATAAGAAGTCTGTAACAGCAACAACAAAATGAGATAGAGAAGAAATGCAGGCAGGAAGCAAAAATCCCCCAACCAAACAATAAAATCTTGTAATAAAAATAACTGATAAAGTCTGTGGAATAAAAACTTGGCAAAACCTAAAAATATGCTAATGAAATTGGTCCAGACAATCTTCAAGCAAAGGTTTTTAGCGAATGAGATTGTCATGGCTCTTTTTCTGATAAGTGGTTTTGAAAAAGCATGAGTTGGCTAGTTTTGCAGTATTCTTTATTTTCAGTTCTATTTCTTAAGAAACCGAGTATTATCAAATTGTGCTGTTTGCCTATCTGCACTATTTTGTTCCACTCACCCTAAGCTTTACAAAAAAGGATATGTCATTCTGTGCCTTTACAGCAGTTTGGATTTGCAGGAGGGACACAAATGTGGTGAGGAGGCTTTCTGTCCACATATAACATTATAAATGGAATTTTTAAAAATAAATAGAAAAGGTAACCCAGTGCTAAATGTTTCTAGAGYAACTGTATCCCATGAATACAGTTTTAAAAAGAGGAAGAAAACAAAGCAACATTTACTGCAATAAGTTCCTTCCTAGTCTAGCTGTCCTACACCTTCCCTGTCAGASTGTATACAATCACCACTTCTTCCTTTACAATATATTACTTCCCTCGGATAATATTTATATTTGTATCATGGAGTCACTCAAAGCCTGTTGATTTCGCTGGTAGAACTCAATGAACCTTTAGTAATGCAATGTTCATCTTGGTTTCTAATTGCTGTCCAGAACTGAACCTGCCACCTGCACAGGATTTAAGAGCACCCTTAAAAGCACGGTAAGTGTGATTTTGAGTTGGCAGCACTCACACAAAGATGAAGCAACTGGTAAAGACCATCAGGGCCAACATTTTTTTTTTTTTTTGTCATTTGGGCTATACAACAACCTAAATTAAAGATCATAGGCTATGAGCATCCAAAGAAATGCAGTTTATGCTGAGAACAGTCCTTTAACTTGATAAGAAAGCTTAACCGTAATTTTATAAAATTTTTGTTCTTACATAGTCACATGGGCTGACTTTGCACTTCTGCACTGAGAATCCTAGTCCATAATCATAAACGAGTGTGTGCTTTACAATCTTAGCGTACYATTAAAAATGATCTGTCTCCACACTGGCTATTGTAAAAGGTTTATCAGTAAATAAGAGCTGGCCATCTGGCAGCAATCTGACTGTCTGGCATTTCTTTCATTTGGTGTAATTAAGACATAATGTCAATGAGGATAGAAAGATATTACAGGATATTGTTTCTCTTCCTGACAGACAAAGAGCAAAGCAAGCCCAGGCATTTAGAGAGAATAAACTCTGAACTGCAGCTGAGATGTTTATTCTCCTAGCAAAGATATTTATCCTGCCTCTACAAGGTTCTACTGCAAAGATATTATGGCTGTTGTACCAAATTGTTAGCAATGCAAATGCAATTATTTTGATCCATAGATAAGGGTGCTATAAACTAACAGCATCTCCTGAACTAATAGTATACAGCCCGTTTTAACTATTAAGTTCTATGCTGGTCTATCAGCAAAGGTGATATATTCAAGGGAGAGATATTTAAAAAAAAAAATCCCCCTATTTTTCAGTTGATAATGTGAATGAATAGTGAATTCTATTTGCATGTATATTAAGCTGATAATTGTACATTTGTGTATGGTAACTGCAAATGGTAGCAGTTGCAGTTCAGATGATGAGAGTATATTATATTGATGACCATAGTGATTCACCAYGCAAGGTTTTTGCAGTAAGAGTTTCCGTTACAGGATCTATAAATGTAAAATGGTCTCTGTTTTTGTACATGCCCTGTAATGGTTCCAAAGCCACTGAAGTCACCAAAGGAGACTGTGAAGCAGTGGTTACTGGTTACTAACAAATATAAACATTCCTCAGGTTCCTCCTCCTTTCATCACATTAGTAGTGGATAACTGCCATCTCACTTTTGAGTGATACAATGTAGTCATCAAAATCTGCTCCTTATTATGAAACTCTTTCATTAGAAATGTCACACTTTCTACAAGGCCTGAAAAGGTGATCTCAATGAACACTGGGGGGGGAAAAAAAAAGGAAAAAAAAAGAAAAATAATTTTGCAGGTTTTTTTTTCAAAACAGAATTTGCAGACTGCATTTCCAACCATTTTGATTTATTCTCTGTAAACTTGTAATTTTTTTTTTCACATTAAGCCTCCAAAAATGATAGTTTCATGGTGACTAATGAAAATGGATACTCAGACTCTGAACCTATGTGTCTTTTTAAAAATGCATAAAGTTTCTGTACCACAAACAGTTCTTTCTTGCTAAGAGAGTAAGAATATGTGATTTTGGAGACCACTCTATTCACTACTTGTTGAATAAATTGGTTATTCTCACGGCAAGCAGTCTGTGAGCATCTTGCTCTCTTAGTAATGTTTGTATACCATGGCTACCTAACTTTTTGCACTCTGAAGCAGGTCAGTAAAACATGAATGCTGTATCTCATTAATTCCTGAACAGAAGGAAGAAAAAAACGGTATCTGATCAAGTAAACAGTTCCTTATGTATTACTAATGATTTTGTTTTGCCTCTCATCCTGCAACCACAGAAGCACATATAACAGGGCTCATGCAAGCAGCTGGATTCAGTGACGCTGGTATGATGAATAAGGGACGGTCACTGGCAAGTAAGCAGAGCTAATCTAATGCCCTAGCAACAGAAAACTCACATCACTTAGTCCCACATGTAGCTAAAGCAATCCAGGAATTCATCCCTCGGACATGCTTTTGTTCGAACAGCACTCAGCTACATGCTCTTTCCACCTTCTACACAACAAAATAGCTCCTCTTGACTTGCGTAAATCATGGAAACTTTAGGAGATATTAAAACTGATCTTGTTTCTCTACTGAATTTTCGGGGATCAGATTTTGCATACTGTGCCAAAAACACTTCAGCAAGTCCAGCACCTTCAACATCTTTGCAGCACTTTGCTGGTAAGTAAGAATAACCACACGTGCGCAAAAGCAGAGAGGAGTCCTGGTCTGTAAAACAGATTTGCATGTAACTTTGGACAGAAATGAAGATAAAAGTTAGCTTAAGAAAGTTTATCTTTTTTTTTTTTTTCCTTCCTAATTTAGGGTTGTATTGTCCTTTCACTAGCTGAAGGAATTTATGGGGAGAAATTAGTTTCCTTGTGTAGTTCTGTGAAAGTACTTCTCCCTGTCAGTGATGCCTGAGTCAATGCAACCACTAAGCCAGTGCTGCGTGCTCTATAAACAGATGGCTGGGGACTAGTTAGAGAAAGATTTGAAGAAATGCTTCTTCCATGTATCTGCAGTTACTTTATCTTAAATATATTTTTTCATTCTGAAAACAGAGCTTGATTTTTGCATTTCTTTCTTCTCCTCTGCCCAGCTGCATCTGTGGAAGCCCTTGCTGCCTGAAGACATCTGGACTGGAAAAGAYCTGCACATGAGGGTCCCAGCCCCTCTGCTGCAGGAGGTGAAAGACAGTTTAGACCAGCATCTGATCTCCTATGAGTATGACCTCTAATTTCCTGATAGGAAAGTCTGACTCTAACAATCTTCCTTGCAAAGACTAAGCCCTTTCTAATGAACAGTCAGCAAATATTGGCGATAAGACCCAACCTTTGTTCCCAAGTAGCTCCAACTCCACTTGGCCCAGTGCACAAATGCTGTGTCTACCTCTAAGTTTTAAAGGAACATTCATTCCCCTATGCCCTGTTTATTCACTTTCCAGCTAGCCTGGTCTGTGAATCTCGAGCTGGGATGCCCGATGTATCTTTTTTTCCTACAGCTGCCTCCTTAGTGGCAGAGGATGGCTCTGAGATATATGATTCAATTCTCTAGTCAAGCCAGGAAGTCAAGCTTGGTACATCTGCCACTTAAAGGAGTATGCTTTGCTCTTGGAAAGTATGAATACCAGCACAAAGGGTCCTCCCTGTTTCGGAGAATCTGAAGGTTTGGTCAATGTCACTGAAAACAAAAAGAATCTCTGTTGCTCTCCATTTACCCCTCTGTCTTTTCTTGCTCCTCCACTTTGGAGAAGTATCCTTTCAAGGTGCATTTCCAGAAAGTTTCTTCAAAACCGCAGTTTCCTTAATCTTCTTACCCCCGTCCCTGCAGTCACGCTGGTGAGAACTTCTTGCTGCCATCGAGCCAAAGACAGACAGCCCAGTCTGAGACAGAGCACCGCAGCAGACCCCCACTGTGCACACCAGTGAGAGCCACTTGCTGCAGAAAGCCCCGTGATGCTTCAGCATGCCTATCCAGTCCATCCATCTTTGCCATCCTTCATGTTTCTGTTTTCAAGCAGAAGATCTAATTCACTGTGAAAGTTTCAGATACAAAGAGCGTTCATAAAGCCAAATGAGATTAAATAACTGGACAAAGATCTATTTCTCACAAGTCAGACTCCCACGCAGAACTGACTCAAGAACAATTCTGTAGTCATCCAGTGCTGATGAGATATGGCCTATGGACATACCACTGTACGTCCACAATGTGACATTTACTAATCAAAGATAAGTTAAAGCAGAATCGGGCCATTTTGAAGCTGTTCAGAGTTAAAGCTGATCTTGACAAACTATTTTTAGCGAGTGTGATGCCCTGACAAATAGCAATGCAGAGAGATGAGGTGGAAGCCAGTATGAATTATCTAGCATTGGGTTTAGATATTTAGGACTTAGACCACCTTCCACAAGATATTTAATCTCTTATTTATATCAAGGCTTTTCATGTTCTAATGGTTTCAATTGATTCCAGTGAAAATTTTAAGTTTAAATTGAAATTAGAAGCTTAGTTTTTTCTCTTGGATTGGTGTCAAAACTGTATCCACATTGTGTAGGGTCCAGAAAAGAAAGGTGGCTTATTTCAAAGTGAAGTTGAAATTTTGGCTTCGTATTGCAGGAAGGTGGAGAAGAGCAGGAAAGCGATGTCATAGTTAAATTTCTTGTAACAGATTCAAAGCAGGAGTCACCTTTTAGAAGGTAGCTGACATGCAAGGAAGGTAATGTGACAGTTAGGTGTTTAATGATAGAGATATAAATGACAAATTGTAATCAGGACATCAATATTCTGGCTGTGTCAAACTCTCTGATTTCAGTTCTCCAGAGCTCAGATAAGGCTTTTTCTGTGTGTGGTTTCAGTTCATGGGAATTTGCACTGCCTAAATTTTAGTCTGAAGCTCATATTTGAATAAACWTCAAAGCTCAAAGTGAAACATAGCTGTAACTACCCTTAAAAGTTGTATGTGCAGCTTCCAGAAATGCCGATCAGTGCTAGTGTCAGCAGAACAGCCTATTAGCACTTAGTGTGTTCAAAATCAACAGTGTTTAAGCTACCTTTGCAGTTGTCTTATCGCAAGTATTTACAATAAGAACAGATTTATGACAGTATTACAAGGGGATGATTTCAGTGAGAAAGCACAGCACATGATCCAAAGTCCTGTGGAGCCAAGGAAAATGTCTTACTGACTCCCTTGGTCTTGGAATCGGGCCAATACTGTGCTAGTTTCTGAGTCAATTTGTAGCTAAAAACCAAGAAGAGCTTTTTAAAGAAATTTCTCCTTGAAATAYAATGAAACACTGATCTTAAAATTTTCACTTTTTCCTCCCTTCCCCCCAAAGGTGAAATTTTAGCGTTTTTATCAGCAGTAGTATTGGTGAAGGAAAAAAAAAATCTTTCAATATTTTTGTTTAAAAWTGTTACTACTTAAACAAAACCATGATAAAATCATTAATTATTATTAAAACTCAATTAAAAGCTCAGTATTTATAAAGTATGTTTATGGTGATGAATTTGCTGCGTCCGTGGATGGACAAGCAGGATAGGTGAGGTAGTTCACAACAGAAGGAGCTAAAGCCTTTAATTTATTGATATAAGCAGTGTATACACCGCATTAGTTGTGTGTTTTCTTTTTACCTCCCCCTTTCCACTCTCCTCRGAGTCCTAATACATGACGTGCAGGCGCTTGTGGATCAGAGCAGGTTAAGTGTGGGGAGCAGCCACAAGCAGGTGCCAGAAGGCCACATCTACACCCAGTATCATCCAATGGAAGAGGTAAAGAGGAACCCACGTCTGTTCATTTTCTTTGTTGCTGCTATTTTATAAACACCACAGGAAGCAACTCTGTTTTTGCAGAAATCTCTGCTGCAGTCAGTGGAGCTCCTTCTGCCTTCAAGAGTGTTTTCTGAAGGACTGGTCCTTACTCTTTACTAGAATCTTGGCCCAGTTGAATTGACTGTAAATTTGCCATTGATTTTGATCAAACCTCCATTTCCTCCCTGGTGAAAACCTAAACGTTCTGTGTGAAGCAGCCATACTATTTTGCAAACAACGTTCCAAGTTTCAATTCATTGGTTTTCTACTTTTGATTTTATCATGCTTTATCATTATCTTTAGTATTATTTAGTATTCATTTAAGCCTCAGTACTTTTGATGCTGAGCCGAATAGGAAGTGCAATGWCCATTGCTGTCTCTGGCATCCCAGGGAGGAAGCAGAGATGAACACTTGGAGAGGAGGAGGAAGGACAATTGTTGACACTTTAAAAGAGAATAAYGTCGTAAGTGTGGGCGGTGAGGACTTCTTGGTGCTGTGTTTCACAGACCAGTGGGCAAGCCTGGACAAAGGCYCAGCACTATGGATTCTTTCTTCTAGCCATAAGATAAGAGGGAGAGAGGAGTCAATCCTCATATATTTTGTGTTGGAGCTACCCATTGTATATGACTGCTGCTGAACTCTGACATGGAAAATCAATACTGCTATGGAAGAGACTGTAACACTGTTTTGTGGATTTGACAGTGTGGTCCCGCGGCCGGTGAAATCGACAGAAAAATTCCCAGTGGGACGGGCACACTGAATAAGATCCAGAATAGAGACTCAGTGCTGTATTGCAGGGACGTTATCTTTTAGCGTGCAGTGCTGTGAGGGATGATCGTTTGTTTGCTCAGAGGCAAGTGAAAGGCCTTCCATCAATGTTAAGTGATACCATAGACYGAAATATGCTCTGAGAAAAACATTGCTTGTCTAAGCAACAGAAAACACTTTAATCTGGAAATGGAGGTAGCAAAGAGATGGAAACTGCCCCTTAGCGCAAAGAATTTTCTGTGACTATTTTAGATTTATCAGTGGATGACTCAAGTAAAGGAGAGCCACAGTGAGCTGGTGACTCAGCACTACCTGGGAAAGACAAATGAGAATTAAACTATGCACTATTGCAGGTAAGAGAGGAACTTTTTTGAAATAAATAAAAGGTATTATTACAAAACAGTACATGGGAGAAGACAGAATTCAGATCTTTCTTAAGACGCTGCCAAGTCCCAAGTCACTGAAATAACAGGAGATGAGTCTACTCCTCTGTAGTRCTGTTAAGAGATTTGCCACCTTTCACATACCCTGTCACCACATTCGTGCTATTGCTCTTACATAGCGAAAACAACAAATGGGATTGAAATGCAATCTCAAAATACAAATCAAACTAAAACTAGCTTGATGACAGCTGTGTGTGAGGGTAAAGGGTTACATTTTGTTTTGTTGTTATTATTCTTCACAGCATACAACCTTTCTACTACAACTATTCCATCAGATTTTTTATTGGAAGCCCTGGGAAAAACAATAGTCTTAATCATTAAGTTAGTTATTGTCTAATATGTTCCTATCACTGAGTAAAATTAGATTCCCTGCCTTTTGTGCTTCCCCTTCTAAAGAAAGAATCTCAAAATAAGAACAATCTGTCCTCTGAATGACTAATATAAATGAAGAAGAAACAGTTTTATCGACACTCTCATTCAACTGAGACTTTAAGATTCTTGCACTGAGATACTACAGAGATTGGGTTATTAGGAAGGAAAGCCTGTCCTAATGAAGTCTGTAATAATAATCTCAAATGGCTCAGCAGTATATCAAGGAACATCTTTTCTTCCCATAATAGGCTGTGGTATCTTATTGTAACATAACAGTTTTCCAAATCATTGTTTTTGCACTCTCTCAGATCAGTCAATCATCAAACAAAATCAAAAAGATCATTTGGATGAACTGTGSGATTCATGCCAGGGAATGGATCTCTCCGGCCTTCTGCCAGTGGTTTGTGAAAGAAGTGAGTCCTCACTTTTCCACTTAAGTAATAAAAAAACACAGACTACTTTCAGCAGTTCAGTTCTCTACTGTACCTTGGTACCAAATATTATGCTTTTTCTGTAAAAGTGTGACTTTCAAAATTAATACATAGCACAGACACTTGCAGAGACGTAAGAACTATCCACAGTTTGAGATGAGATATACGGTATCTGTTAGCACATTGTGTCCTCCATCTGAACAGGTTCCAAAGCCACTGAACTCAATGGCAGCCTCTCCACCTGCCAAAGGGGCTTTTAGACCAGAGCTCTCTGCATCACAAAGTCACAGTTCCCCTAGGATGAAAGGACTCTAAGACACTGTACAGCAATGTTCCTCAGGCACTGGAAATTTCTGGCCTACAGTGCCTATGGTATCCATGCAGCTTTCATCTCTGCAAGGCTGTAGCAATATAAAGTGCACTAYGACTGGATATACTGTCACTCTGCAAACAGCAAAAAGTCAGTATCTTAACATACATGGGGATCGAGTAGATCTACAATATCATGGTGAGGAGTGAGTGAACTTTGAGAGCCCTAAACTAGTTCCTGCCAGTGATTCTTTGTTCAGTCCTTTGTATCTTTTCTCTTTTCAAATTCTACAAAACTACAAATCTGACCCAAAGATAAGCAGATTTCTTCAGAATTTGGACTTGTACATCTTGTCAGTCCTCAATATTGATGGTTACATCTATTCCCGGGAAAAAGTAAGTAGTGAAAATCCAGGAACTGGACAGAAAGGTAAATATGCATAACATATTTCTGTTTAACTTTTGATATAGTAATTACAGCTAAACAGAAAACAGTGGCAGAATCATTACTCACACAAATTTTCTCATGGTAGAGGGATTTTGCTTCTTCTGGTAAATCAGCAGTCACTTGAGACCACAGAGCTAAAAACTGCTAGCAAATGTCATGAGCCTTAGGAAGAAATACGAGCAAAGCCACAGGATCTGTTGCTTTTGGTACTGGATGACCAAGTTAAGCATGCCTTGAGGAGTGGGTTATGCTTCACAAGAGCTCTGAGCTAGCTGATGGGACCCAACTTTAGAAGAARGGGCAGGATAAGATTTGGTCAATTATTTGACTATCTGGCTTTGAAATTGTTGTGCCCTTCCAGATAATCTTCCTTTTCTCATATGGAGGGTAATGCTATCAGGTTTCGGTGCTCCTCAACCCAAAAGAAACATCTTTCAATACAGGACCTTGACATGGCCCAACAGCCCGAGCCTCTYGCCGTGTGGATCCCAGTTCGCTCCCCAGCAGGTTTGAAGCATGCTGCGCATTGCATTGGGGTGCAAATGCAATTCAGCCAAGATGCTTGCACAGGCAGTGCAGTGACTTCTGGTACAGCAGGGAAGCAAGGAGCAGTGGCAGGATAAGCTGACAGAAAAGCATTCATCTTCTCAAATCTGAAATGAACTTGTGCTTGACTATAATCTCTCCTGAACACAGARGGTATCTCTCACAGTGCCAGGACTTTCTTAGGAGTGCAACACTGCATGTAAACAGCTAAGTGCTAAAGCAATGAGAAGTTTTTTCTAAAGCTCAGGAAGCTCATTTCAAGGTGCATGCAGGCTTGTGGAAGACATCACCCTGGCAGCAGCAGATACTGAGATGCTCTGTCATTAAGTTTTATCCCTCTTGCACTCACAACCCGCTACAATGCAAGAGCTACCAYGAATGCAGAGGGATGAAATACAGGAGCCTTTATACATTGATTGTAACTGAAGTTATTTCTGTTTAGGAAYGTTTGTGCAGGAAAAACTATTCTCCACATATAAATGGCACCTGCTACAGSACAGACCTGAACCGGAACTTCAATTCCTCCTGGGGTAGTTAAGTTCTGAGTACTTCAGACCTGCTACAAAAATATGAGGCAAGAATAATAACTAGGATTTGGAATAAGATGATCTCCTTTAAGAATGAGATAACGCATTTTGGTGTCATCAAGACATATGTAAAAATAAAAACCTGGTTTGTAGAAATTTTAAGTCACTGGCTTTCAGCCAGTATTTATTTTTGCAAACAGAAGACTAGTGCTTGAATAACCACACTAATTCACTGCAGAAGCAAGCATCAAATGTAGGCAGCAATGTTAAGAGTTGGTCACTTAACAGCCAGTATTTGTGCTTGCCATGAATTTCAAAGAGCCTCCGGAAGTTCCCTGGCAGGTGGTGCACAGCCAGCTTGCAAATCTGTTAAATATTTCAGTCTTGTAGCAAATTTTAGTTGCTACCAACAGTGAAGTGTCAAAGTCCTTCTAAGCAGACTAGTCTCCCTGCCCACATTAACACATACCTAAACACTCTAAGGTAAACTTTCCTGCTCCCCCTGAACTGGGGTTTATATATTTCTCTCCTTTCATTCACTTTTTGCATTCCTCTCCAGGTATTGGTGTTTCTTATAATTGARGTAGTGATATCTTCTGTGGATCTGGACCAGAATCAGAGCCTGAGACAAGAGCTGTGGCTCAGTTTATCAAAAGGAAGAAGAAAGATATTTTGTGCTATTTAACAGTTCACTCCTATGGATAGTACATCCTCACTCCATACGGGTTCACAACCAAACTTCCAAGTGACAACGAAGAACTGTTAGGAAAAAACATTCCCCTTCCACACTGGTAGAGGACAGGCCCACACAGTTAGCATCTCTGTTTGCCCTGTTGCATTTCCCTCAGAGGAGCTGGGCTTATCCAGGGTCTTGGCACTCAGAGTCACAGTCAGTGCTCATGTTGCTCTCAGGAATGACAGGTTATGAACTGACATTGGCTCTTCTCTCCTCAGACAGGAAAGTTGGAACCATCCTCTGCAGAGTTTAATGTCTGCATTTGCTCCATATATCTTAAATATTTTCTCTGAGTTTACAATTCCTCTCATGTTTATACAATAACACATCAGAGCTCTTGGCTTCTATTTGATGTTACTTTCATTTTAATTAAATAGAATATCTTAGGACACTGATTTAGCGTTTGTATGGAGGAAAGGTGACATACCAAGGAAAGGAAGTAGCAAGTAACTTTTCTTCAAAGAAAGCTTCCTTTGAGGCAGGTCTCCTGAGCTTTAGCATGCTCATTTACGTTATGTATGGCTGCAGTCGCCTCTTCTTTCTTAGTTGCCTGTTTTACGTGCAGTATCTGCAAASCCTGTTTGCCTCGGAAGTTAATCCTAATCCTGCATTTTGAATTAGGAAAAATGCATTATTACAGAAAGGATTACTGCAGTGGAAGATGAGTAGAGAAAAGCACCAAGTTGTGCTTACAATCAATTGCTGTATGCAACAATGCGTTTGCACTTTTGGATGCAGGTTTATTATGTACACAGAGTTGTCAGTTGTGTCCAGAAGGGGTATTCCAAACATGTCCACAATGAGAATGGGAGCAAAGTAGGCACCTACTTTTTGGTTACTTCTTCCCCCTCAGCTTCTGAGTATTTTAAATTGAGTTCATTAAAATGAGTATTTGTGAATCTTGCAGTGTCTGGAACACTAGTTAAGAGCATCACAGACTTGGGGTCATATAAGATGCTGGGATAGTCATTTAATCTGTCTATGGCTCAGTTTCTAAAGATGGTGCCACACAGAACCATGGTAGTAGAACAAGTATAAGCAAGTATAAGCAGCAATCATGCTGCTACATTTCTCTGAACTCCTTGGAGACCAGCATGGCATAGAACATAGACCCTAATTCTCCAAAATACAGCCCTCTACAACCAAACAAACACTTTCTCTACCTAATAGCAGAGTCATTTTTGAATTTTAACATAACTTGCATTTTTAAAAAAAAWYMARRAAAAAAAMCAACTTAGTAATATTGAAACTTGAAGCCAATCATATGCAAACTCAAAGCKGAAAGAGATGAAAATTTTGGCCCATTCAAAATAATTGCCAAATTTACTGGTACTAATGAAAATGCTGTTCCTTTTTTGAATTTACAGATGAAAGTTGCAGAGAAAGCAGCTACTGTCCTGATGGGAAAGTATGGGACCAGTTATCAAGTGGGAGCAACCTCTTTAATTTTATGCAAGTTTATTTATTTTTCCCTTTGATTGCTGTTTTTTCAAAGGAGACAGTCATTCTTGTGTCATAGGTATCAGTAAGTGCTGTTTTACTGAGTTTCCTCTTTGAGTAATATTTAATGGGCTGCTTCAGTGCAACATCTAAGTAGCAGTCATTGGAATACAAGATAACACTGTATGTTATAAAGCTGACTGCAGGAAGGAAAGAAGCATTGATCAGAAGCCAGTCCTTACACGAATTCCTCATAGAGACATCACAGGGGACAGAACAAGATTGGTGATAGATCATCCTGACCCTGCTGAAGTCAGCAGCAAAACTCCTATTTGTCTTCACTGGAGTCAAGCAAAAATTAAAATCCCAATCAGGTCTATAGTTACTCCATCAGACATTATCACATAGCAGCTGCCTTCAATCCTGTGTGAAATATGTTGGTTTCAGCCTCATTCCTAGCAAACTGGATGGCTACATCAGGAAAGCACCATCGCAGCTGGTATTTGTTGACAGTCTTAAGGTGAAGGACTAGAGGGCCCTGGAGACCGCCCGGTACAAACAACCTTTTCTCAGGAAGCAGTAAGTCGCACTAGTCACTCATAATACCAGGTAGTTGGTTCCAGTACCTCTGTGGTTTTGCATATTCACAATGTCTGTCTGTGCCAGCCCCAGAGTCCCACGAGTCACTGCAATAACGGCGAGCACAGTGCAAGTATAAGGTAACATGTTCGTGCCTATGACTGCGTGTATTTTGCCAGGATTTGTAATTATATTGAATGGGTAAGAAAAAAGACCCATGAGGCCGAAAAGCAGTGATACAGGGAGTAACCAAAATCTCTTTCAGATTAGAGAACAAAATTTTTTTAAAAAGCAAATACACAAAGAAATTCCAAACAGTGTCAATGTAGGAAATGAAGTATGAAAACAAACAAATGGCCAATCCATTTTGTATCCAACAGTAATCATGGCAAAATGCTAAAAGCACAGAATCCTTGGAACTCATCTCCTGCTACTGTGCTAATACCATCTTATGGAGAATTATTTAACTAAGGAAATTCTGCGGAAGACTTTTAGTATAATTAAGCATCATAGCATCTAGAAATTCTGCTCTCTGACACAGTAATATACGATTGCTGCTTAGTTCAGGGATTCTGGGACAATCTTGTACTAACTATGGCAATAAGTATTTTCAAAGAGCACTGCCTAATAAGTTTATCTCCCCTTTATTTTTAAATTTGCAGASAGTAGCTCAGGCTCCTCATGGGACTGGGCTCACATGATAGTCATCCCTTTCTCCTACACATTTGAGCTGCATGACAAGGGAACTCATGGATTTGTTCTACCTCCAGATCAGATCCAGCCCACATGTGAAGAGACAATGTTGGCTGTGACAGCTATCACACACTATGTTGATCAGAAGTATTTCCCAAGTGGAGGTGTGACACTGACCTCTGGTAGCTTGGGCCTGAGCCTGTGCCTGAGTGCTGTGTTTAAATGCATCATTTCTTAAACATGTCTTACAGAACCCAGCAGGAGACTCCCACACGTGGGTCCCTTTGGAAAGACAAAGTTACACTAGCAAATGAATCAAATGTGAATTATTTCAATARAGACTGAAAAACAACGCAGATAATACAAGGCATTCACTTGCATTTTTGAAAGCTGTGTTTTAGGAAAGGATGAAACATTGTAGCAGTTTCCCAAGCTTTGYTTGCTGGCTCTGCAAGAAGTCAGCTTGAATATGCACGTGGAGAAAGCAGTATTACTCCCTAGTTCTTCAGTAAGTTTTCAGGTCCTCACCCGGGGCCTATGCAATACTTCTGCCAGCAGCAGTCCTGACCCAGCACAATTCTCCCCACTGCCTCACCACATTGACACTGGTCTTGCTTGCACTCAACTTAAATGTCCCCAATTTCCTCTTTAGAAAATTGGACAGCTTCCTTGATATTCATCTTCCTGGCCAAAACTAGGACATGAGGATTTATCAGAAAATACAAAGTCTCATACTTGGTGGAAAGTAACCATCAAGAGTGGCCAGAAACAAGCTGAAGAGCTGACCTGGTGGGGACATGCAGGGACAGACAAGAGGTGTGGCCCTGCCATTTAAATGCACTCAAACAAATGAAGATAGAAACTGCCTGGATGTTTCATAGATACAAGAGGGAAAGAGAAGAGCAAGATGCAGATGAAGTGCTATTCCTATCTCACAGTGCAGACCAGAGAGTGATTTCTTTGCATTCTCAAGTCCGACTCCTAAAGAGTTTCATTAAAGATTGCAATTACAGAAAGTCTATTTACAGAGGAGTGTCTTTTATACAAACCACATAGTGGAGTCTCCACCTTAATGCCTTGCGGCTAAATCTGCAGAAGGCCTTGGGCTTGGTTCAGCAGCTCGCCATCACTGGGGAGGGTCTGCAGCCTGCAGCGATCTGCCCAGGATCCCACATGAAGTTTCTAGGGAAAAAAAAAGAAAGAAAGACTGACTGTTTACTCTTAGCAAATTTCAAGTTTCCACTTGAAAACTGAAATTGTTCTGACTGGAGATTTTCAATAAATTATTTCCAGCTTTGGAAAATACATATCAAAAGCTTTTGTCAGAAAATACGAAGATAAGACATAGACAGGACCAAAATATTATTATCTCAAGTTAAGATGTAGAGAGAGACTCACAGACAAGACTAAGATCTTAGAGAGTTTGTGGTAGAACCTGGAAAAGTTCCTCCAATTCCCTTCCAGTACAGCTGAGAGAAGGCTGCACATCATTTTACCATGACACAGTTTAAAACAAAACAAAACAAACTTGCAACCATTTTTTCTAAAAAACATCTTACTGTCATCTTGTCTGTACTGTCAATTGCCAAATCTTAGCTCTGTGTTTGTTGTCCACAGATTATTACCCATCGGCGTAACTAAATCTGTCTAACTCCTGCAGATTCCCCAGAGCATAGTCCTTCCAGACCAACCACTCATTTACAGTAAGCCCGTCTGTCGCTGGGCTCGGTAGCAGAAGGCATCACTAATTAGCACTTCTCCCCACAGGAGCATCACTCCCCAAACTTATGTTTGGTTCAGGATGTGACTTGTAAGCCTTTAAATTTCATTTGTACGGTGTGTCTTTGGAAGCGTAAGAGACAGGAGAGGCTCATCTGGTCCATTGTTGTGATCTGGCTTTAAGCAAGCGGGGTCTGACCATGAGCAAGTCACAGCTTTTTACTGGTRAGAGGCGGTGAAGGTCCCGGTGCAGCCAGGGGGTCCACCAGCAGCAGATGGCAGTGCCTGCTAAGGTGTGATGCCCACATGCTCACCTTGCCAAAGCCAACCCCAGGGGCTGCCACCCAAGCACTTTCCAAAACTTGCCCATGACTGCACGCCTACAGAAACTCTACTGGGCAGGGCCTCTTACCAGATTCAGAGACATCTACAAGCTGGATGGACATCTACAGCTAGAAAGAGGAAGGGAGTCTGGTTTTGCTGACCTGGGGTATATTTTGATAAAATCGTTTGCAGCTACAAGATGCAGCCAGGTGTGTCCCAAGTTTAATTAGCAGGTTTCTGTGGACTGGCTCAGTTGCTCGTTATCTCCATTTGTTTTAATAACCACAAGCAGGCAGGGGATAAGGCGCATGCACATGGCAYCTAGGCAAGGGGATAAGGGGAGTTTTTGCCTCAGCATTTAAGAACTATAAAACAGCAGAGGAAGACTTTGCCAGAAAAAAAGGAAATATTTGGCAATAATCATTATTTAGGAGAAGGTCTGCTGCTGTCAGCACAGTGATCGTCCTTGGGTTTATAGCTCCTGGTATCTGTCAGCAATGACTACCTGCTTTGCATAGTAAAGCCAAAAATGAAGGTTGTGTGGAAGCAGTCCCTTACTCTCCAGAACAGACTCCCTGCAATGACTGCTTATAGCCATTTTAGGAACTGTTATTGCATGAGCAAGCCACAACCCCCCAAAAAGCCAAAGCTGCAGGGAATTGGTCTTCATGAACGTTGCAAGAGGTCTACAGTTCATGCCACACCTTTTTTTTTTTTTTTTTTTTTACTTCTCTTTATCTTCTTCTGGGCTTATAGAACAGTGTTACGTATGTCCCAGTCCCATAAACGACTGCACAATGGGTCTATTTTGTCAACCACATTTTGCAGAGGAAAATTTTAAAGAAAAGCATGCTATGAATGTCTCTACTGAAACTCCCCTTATTTTATGATTCCACTGCCTGGTTTTATCCCTCCTGTATTCCTTTGTTGCTTTCTCTTTGACTCCTGCCAGGTTTGGCTTTATGATGTAGTACAGAAAAAGCCATATTCTGACTTCTTTTGTGTTAACAGAAGCGCATTATCCTACTCAAACAACAGTGTGACTTTTGATTTACTCATGGGTAAACACACCCCACTAAAAGATTTTTTTATTCATCGATGTTTCTCCCTAATAATTTTACTGAGACACATGTCCCTGCCCTTTCTTCCTCACAGTTAAACACCCAAATCATGCTTGCTCAACTTACATAATTAGCATTGCAAATGATTAATTACTTTTGGTCATTCAGGTTGCGTAAAAACAACAGCATCCTAGTTTTGAGTAACAGTGTGCTATATTATCCTTGATAACACTTCTCCTTTAATACAGATCCCATCAAGTGATCTCATTCCGTTTTATGCAAGGAGCTCCTCTCTCTGTTAATTTCTGCTCCATGCTATGTTAATTTGAGAGAGTCCTCAGGCTCTAACAAGTTAGCAACGCTGCCCTCATTAAGGAACATGAATATGTCACCAGGGAACTATAGTAAATGAATAATACAATGTGCAGCCTCATTTCTTGGAGTATCACATGAGAGAAGATCAAAAAACTACAGTTTTGAGGGGAGTGTGGAAAACATCTCTGTCAGTTGACCTTTCTGGGAAAGCATTTGGGATGCAAGTTGCTATTTCCTGACAAATTACATATGCTCCAAAACGCCACTCAGCCATTATTCCTTTGTGCAGGTACTACTGCAAGGGAAAAACTGAGACTGGATCCGAATGAAACTCACCAATTCGGACACCTTAGACTGGGTATAAAACTGGAACCAATCTCAGCTGGTACAAACCTACACAGAAAGACAGTCCAGTGTGTTCCAGACATTATCACAGATGGAAATATATTGATTTATGGCAGCAGAAGACAAAGCCATTTGCCTCTCAAAATCCTCTAGACAAAACTCCCCTTTTCCAAAGTAGCCTGGGATCTACTTCAGACAAAAATGCCATGCTCTGAATTAAAACCAAAGGATCCTGAGCCAGCCTTGGGTTCCCTCAGCTTAGATCCTGAAGGTATTCATGGTCTTAGAAAGCTTTTGTCGCATTCCCTGAATTTTCATTTTGCTTCATCCACGGATGAGTTTTCTTGACTAGCTGAGGTGTCCAATTATACCATACACAAAAAACACAACAGAATCAATTGCTTTGACAGGACATGCTGTGCTCATTATCTCCTTCTACATAAATGGCGAGCCAAAGCTGCTGTATTTGCACTGCCATTAAACTGAGAGGGGCCAATTATAAAGACAAAAGAAAGAGAATGTGATTGTCCATTAGAATTATCAAATTTAGGCACTTTTAATAAAAATTTTATCTAMGATGCATTTAATATTTTCTATATCCTCCTTCCAACAAATTTGGATGATCCTTGTTGGTATAAAATATAAAGGCACAATTTGATGACAACCTGTCATCACTCACTTCGGTCTGCCAAATCACACGGTGTGTGTTTATGTGCATGGTAGGCATCCATAAAACCAGCTTCTCTTCTGAAAGTTGGCAAACAACATGATTGTGCTATTCACGAGACAGCCACTGGCAAGCAGAAAGAGCAAATGCAGTGTCATGCTCATGCGTTTTAATTCTCTTCGGTATATTGACCACAAGATACGTCCCATTACAGCTGCCCTCTACTGTGGGGGAATAGCTCAAATGAAGGCAATGTGATCTTGGGAGAGCTATGAGGGTTGCGTAATACTGACTATAATGGAAAAATCCCTAGATGAGGGAGAATATTTGGGAAGATGATGGAAATTACTGGGCTGAGGAAGATGTAAATAATGCCAGCTTTACCAGTGGGAAAGAGGAAACAGGTACGTCACAGATGATTCCTAATGTCACCTTCCTACTTTTAGTATCTTCTACATGAGTGTCTAAAAAAGACAGAGGTTGTTTTACAAACGCAAGCTCCTCCTGTTCTCAAACATCCATACAGCTTTACCTGGGAGAGGGCTGAGGGGAAAAAAAAGATTAAAAATGGATGTTATTTAGCTCTGATTAGTGAGTGAGGCAAAGGCCAGAAGAAGGACTAGAACTAATGAGGGAGATACTGAGCACAAGCATAACAAGGCAGCAAGGAACGCACCTGTAGGCAGCACATTTTGTGATAATTAGGTATAAATGTCTATTTGCCAGAGTAGACAGCAGTACAGGCTTTTATGGTGCTTTACTACTAGTGCCAGGGTAGGTTAGTAGTGGCCCAGCTGAGTGTAATAGGAACCCCCAATCCAATGCCATCCTCTAACCCATAGAAAGGCAATTCTGTATTTAATGTCTGTGTTCCTACCCCCCAAACATAAAACAGAGACACATGGATCTATGAGAAAGGCCACATAGCTTTGCTCCAAACTGTGCCTTTTTACTTCAGCCATTATTTCTGCAGAGCTTTGCACTTTGCATTGTTTTTCCACATCTATCTCAGTGAGAAACAAAAGAAAGGGTTTTTTGATCGGTTTTGAGGGGTTTTATACTTCAGCTTCTGCTTGAAAAATAGACGTTGCTTGGGATAAGCAGTGTCCCTTGTGGTCAAACACATGTTGATACTGGAACTGTCTCCAAATTTGCTGTTGTTTGCTTCACCAATTACCTGTGACATTGACCTGAACCAATTAGGGTGTGATTTTGAACAGGCTTAAAGGGATCATTACTTAGAGGCAGAAATCTAGGAAAGCCAATTCTGTGTTAGTTCACTAGGAATGATTATAAAAGGGTCATTCTCAGAGGCACCAAACCCTCTCTCACCAGAAGAATGTAATTCGATGGGGAAAATGATTGCACAGGAATGCAGCAGACAAAATGCATTACTTGGCATTGCTCCCATCTCAGAGGCAGGTATCAAGCAACGAGTGCATGGAGACATCCATCCAATTGTCTTTCGCTTGCTACCTACAGAATCCCATTAATTTCATAAACTCTTGTTAGTGCCTTAAATTCCTAAAACATTACCCAAGAATATTCTTAGCATCTGAGCAACTGGGAATCAATAATAGTCTTGGGAAGGGGCAAGAAGGGGAATAAGGGTTAATAGCAATTATTCATAGAAAGCAATCTAAACCATTTTTTAATTTAATTTGGAGTGCCAAATGTAGAGGATTCTTGAATGCGAAGGCCATTTTAATCATGCTGATCCTGTGTCTTATTGAGTAGGAACAGAGTATTACTCATTTTTGTGACCCTGAGTTATCAAGGACATGCTGGGCAAACAGCCAAGATAATACAAGCTCAATAATAATAATCTATACTTAAAGTTAACATGATGGCTATTACATGATGGCTGTGCTGATTGGAGGAAGGTTAGATCCTCCAGCTCTGGTAACTGCTTGACTTAGCACTTGTTTTAGTGGATGAGAAACATTATAAAACAAAGCATATATCTTAGAAGGGGGAGAAAAGCCATGAAATACAAGCAGCAAAGAAATGGGAAGAGATAGCAGAATGATGAAGGTGGAAAAGCAGTGAATCCAAACACAATTCGAACATGTTTAAGAAAAAAAAGAAAAAAAAAAGGCAGAAAAATTCCCCTGGCTCCACTTGCACAGAGGACTGTCATTGTGTGTGCCAGGAGAACAGATCAAGAGATTGATAGGAATGCTGTTCTATTTAAAGGACATGGAAATATGCAGAATCAAAGAAGTCAGAAGTGACAGAAAAGGCCAATGAAAGACTATCTCCTATGACTGCTCTCTGGGATACATTCTGGGTGACTGTCTAGTTGAGTCATTGAAGTCATTGTCCTCTTCTGTGTCCCTCCTCAAACCAGAGTTGTACTTGTAGCTTCAGTTTTTATCCTTTTCCAATTTGTATGACTTTGTGTAGTACAGGAAATACATTTCTCTCTCCCTCTCTCTCTCTCTCTATATATATATATGTACACACACATATACATATGTATGAGTGTGTGTGTGTGTATATATATATGTATATATGTATGTTTTTGCTAAACAAAAAAGTATAAATCTTGTGTGTGTATATGTGTATATATATATATACACATATACACACACAAGATTTATACTTTTTTGTTTAGCAAAAACAGGCCTTTAGCAATAGGCTTACTTTTCTTAGTTACTTCTGTGGATCCCATGGCTTTTCAAGGATCCAGAGACAACGGCTTAACAGCCATTGGCATTATCCATTAATCATCTATCTTGGGCCCCTCATGCCCCAGGGATCAGAAGAGAGCAAATTCTAGAAGCTGTCTCTTTCTTCAAACTGTATGAMTAAGATGGTCCTAAAGCATTTTTCCAGCTGTAACATGAGTGTGCAATACACGCTTGGTTTTGTTCAGGTCACCAGGAACCTGACGCCGTATCTGTTGTATGCTTTCTTTATATCAGCAGCAGATTGAACACTTTGTCTTCCAGGGAAAACTAGAAACTCCAGCTGAGTTCTGCTGCTTAAGTAAGTGCTGAGAAAAAGCTTGCTCTCACTCTGCCTCTACTCCGTGCTAAGGAACACCCAAATCAGGCAGGCTGGTCAGTCCCACTCTTCCAGCTATGCTATTCTTCAGTGCTCTGCCAGGTGAAGGTCCTCTCAGATGCACTATGTGGATGAAAAAGTGGCCAGACAGCTGAAAGAATAAGCCTTTTACTTTCCAAATAGGCTAAAATGGCACTTTCCTAGACTGTAAACTTTCTGGGACAGAGATTATTTCACCTACCTGTACAATCAAATACAATGACATCTGCTGCAGATCTTTTCTAGAGTTTAATGTTCTTGAACAGCAAAAGTATCATCTTTTATGTACCTCAGCTGATGCTACTTTTAGTGAGGTCAACGCATGGCTATTGAAAGTCTCACTTTTAATAGCAAGAGAAACTAGTCAGCAAAACACATGGGAACTGAAGGGAAAGACAAACAACTTGCACGAGGTCATCTAGCAAGATGAGGTATAGAGCAGTCTCTACTCGTAAGAGTGGACCCAGGCCTGCTGGGTCTCAGTCTAGTGACTTGCTCACTAAACTATACCATACAAGCTGAGCCACAGAACTTACAATGAAAAAATGGCTTCAGAGGAATAGAAAGTGTTTTTAAGCACAGGTCACAGGTCTACTTTAAAAACATATAGCATTCTAGAGCTAATCAATATTTTTTGCCTATCACATTTCTCTTACATAGTATTTTTAGTAATGTAGTGTGGATTTCTCACTTTGCTATTACAGAGAAAAAACATGACAAGTACTTGCAAGTATCTTTAAGAGGCACTCTAGTGAAATACACACTGCTTAAAGGGCACATTTTTTGACAGAGACCTTAGGATTCTCTGTAAGTTGCAGCAGGTCTTAAAGGACTGAAAACAAATGTTGACATGGAGCTCTAGTGCTGCATGAAATTACTGACTCCATTTCCTCCTCGGCTTCAAGACACACAGAAACTTTAGAGAATCCCACTAGGAACGTTAATATGAYGATGTGCCAGGAATAGACTGCAGCAAGCCAGTGAGGAGTTCCGACCTCACAGAAAGCCTGAGTGTCTCAGAGGGCTCTTCACTAAATAGCAGCATTTTCCAAACACAAGAGTGGAAACAAAAGCTGTTTAAAGGGAAACCATCCTCTTTTTGTTGAGGAGTCGTTTTTTAAAGTGACATGGAAAGGAAGAGAATTTGCAAAATCACAATGTACCTCCAAGATGTAAAATATATATATATACACACACACATATATATATATGCACACACACATATATATATTTTRTTTAATGTATTTTTAGTAGAAAAGACTGTTGACTGTATTTAAAAGGCAATGTTAAACTTGCTGTACAGGCCAAATTTAAGCTTGAAATTAGTCCAGCATGTTAGCAAATGGTTTCTGTCACCATGGTAGCTAAGTGGCAAYGGGCTTAATCCTGCACTCACTGAAGTCCACAATAAAACCTCTTTTGCCCTTAGCAATGCTGGATCTGACCCTGTGAATTGTAACATGCTTGAAACCAGATCTTGATTTCTAGAACCTTTTTATCCAGTTTCTCACAGCAACTTGGGTTGGGAGTTCTGTGGAGACCGTTCCCTTGAAAGATGCCCCAGAGAAACTTTTTTCATTCAGCAACCAATCCTTGGCTGCTTGGAAGAGCTGCGCTGAGAGCCCAACAGGAAGCCAAGCCATCTACTCCTTGGGCAGCAGGCACCACCGGCAACATGTGCCAATGAGAGGGAACAGGGAGAGAGGGGAAGCAGGACTCAGACWGTGCCCAAGTTTCCAAGCAGTTTAAAGAAGAAGGGAATTGTTCTCAAGGTTAAGTGTAGTTCCTTGCCTTTCATAAGCAACTTGATAAATAAACTTTTATCCTAAAACATTTCTATTGTGTTCTGTGAATGATGGTACAATGTAATGCTTGAGGAATGCACTATACGCTGGAGTGCATACACTTAATTCCTCAAGAGACTCACGAGGCGCGGGGGCAAAAGCACCTCCAAAAATCCTGATCCATAGATGCAAAGATTTAGGCTCTAACCACGTTGTATTTTCATCCTCTTTTCCTATGGAAATAAGGACTAAGAGTGTCCTTCAGCCTCTCCTTAATAACTCTCAAACCTACTGGTCAGCTTCAGCCAAATTGCCTGTGGTGAAATTGTGGAAGAGTTCTCAGAAGTAAGAAGTTCCTACACAATTTGCAAAAAAAGTGGCTGTGTAGAGTGCAGAAGCCCCACATTATTGTCTTCAAGAGGGAAAGGGATGTGCCACGAGGTCGTGAATTACATTGTCTTTGAAACGGGGCTGGGGAACTCTGTAAGAAGAGGGCAGAAGTAACTGAGGGTGTTTTGTTGGYGTATTAATAACATAAATTTAGGAAGAGGGTTTTAGAATGTGTGTGGGCAGGGACATAATTCCAGAGGAAGCTACATTTCACTAATTCTGCTGCTTGATTGTATTACTGTTGTCTGTGAAAATTATTAAAATTATTAGACCTAGTTGACACAGTTTCGTTAGTAATATGGAAAGGCCTGAAACAAACCACAAGAGGATGATAAGAAAAAAAGCTCAGATGCTGATAATAGGTAGTCATCCACAATATGAGACAATATTAACATTTAATTTAAACAGAATGTTAATATGAGCCAATATTAACATTTAATTTAAACAGCATGTTAATTAATATAAATGCTGAAAGCCCTAGCACATTGAAGAAGAATCTGTAGATTGGTTAGTGAGAGCAAGAACTGCATCTACATGTTTTGGGGTACATTTTTGGGGATGTACCTGAGCTAAGTCAAAAGTTGTTCTGAGAGTTCCTCRACTGATCCCTTGATATGTTTGACAAACCTAACCAGCTGCTTATTTTAGTGAAGCTTCCTATGGAAATGCTAGCTCAGAATTAGTCATTGTACTCTCTAGAAACACACTTGAACAACYTTTTGTTTTGTAGGAATATGCTTAAAACATCAGCATAAAGGCTTAGGCATAAAGCAAGCATCAGCCTTAAGAGCTATGTCCTTCACRCAGGAAAAGAGATCTCAGATGAGGCCTAGGAATAGAAACAAGTGACTGTAAGTCAAACAGGTGCTGTCCTTATGGAAGTGACTAAAGAGTCAGATTTTGCTCTCATTTCTGGCTTGAAAAGCAAGAGCAAGCCTGTAGAAGTAGTAGGAGTTCTTCTAACTTAAAGCCAATCTGGGATTAATATCTAGTTTCTATACAAATTTAGCTTCTGCTAAAAGGAGGACTGTCTCACTCTTCAGTTGTTAAAATACCACTTTGTTAGAAGCAAGCAGAAGGTGAGGCAAGGAGCAAGTTTTGCTCTGCAATTAGGAAGACCTAGGAAAAACRTACCTCACATCTCCAGCAGGTGACAGAATGATAGGCTTGAACAAATTTTCTGTTGAGTAAGTGTCATAAGACTCAAGGAGACTGAAAATTCCCTTTCCTACAATGACTCAGGCTGGGATTTCCCCTAATTTTGTTAATAGCCTAGTTGCTATTTTTCTTCCTACACATTTTGTTGCTTAGGAGATTGCTTGTCATAGAAAAGCCCAAGGCCTCGTCCTACCAGCATCATGCCAAGTCACAAAATGCCGAACGCTCTTGCCTCCTGGGATCTGCCTTTGCAGAAGGAACAGACTTTGTTAGTACAAAGAGTTGCCAGGGAAGTAATTTTCCAGGCACAGCCACTGTTTGCTCTCCAAAAGTCAGGTAGCATGGATTTATATTTTACATTCTCAGGGCAGAAATTTCTGCGGAAGAACAACATAACTGGGCAATGATTTATGGGACAGAGGGTTGGTTCCATGAAAGAGTCATGGCACACAGCAGCAATTTCCCCACTCCCTGCCATTTATGTCAGGACTGTACATGCTTCTAGAATAATTATACTTACAACCCTGTGTAAAAATAGGAACAAATTCAGGAATTCTTTTTCCCAGGGAGGCTCTGCCAAATGTATTTGCACACAGTCTAGTTCAGTATGACCATCGTGCCCCAGAATAAACCCTAGCTCTTCTGTTCCATTTTCATCGGGAGATCTCAGTCTGCTTCATAAACCCGGTCACCACTATTTCCTCTTTTTCCTATACATTTTTCTCTGTACTCCCAATCCTCCATCTTACAGATGGTGCAACTACAGCCAAGAAAACAGGGCAATAATAAGAGATACTGAAAATTCCTGGACCCTGGTTCAGTGCTCTAATGCATGGATACACTCTAAAGAGAAATCAGTATAAAATCCTGAGATTACTAAAGAAACAGACTAGAACAGTTCATGCAGACTAGAAAATGAGTCCTGCGTTACAAGCCCTGTCTCTTGCTATACACTGGCTTCTCAAAAGAACCAAATACATCATCTGTCAATGTGGTGTTGAAGCTCTTTAGTCTTTATCCCTCCTGAGAATTCCAGCGCTTATTTCTAGGATTTCAGCCAATGGTTTAAGAACTCAACATTAAGCCGGTGCTTCACATGCTGAATGTGCTGATTTCTTGCCCACGTATTTAAAAAGAGATGTGTCATAAATTGGATTCCGAGGGGTTAGAGGACTTTTCAAAAGACATATTAAAAGACATATAGCATTCGAAAGCAGAGTACATTCAAAAATGGCTGCTCTACAAGATGACTCACAAAATGATACTACTGGTTTTGCTAGTAATGGCAAAGAAAAAAAAATCCTGTCTCAGATCAAACACTCAGATGTGGAAGCCATGTTCTTGTTGAAGACATACAAAATGTTTTACCAGCCTTGTTTCCTACTCGGAATGAAGGACCTGAGGAAGTRGGTAATACCAGCATATTCAATGGAAGCTATAGGCAGTGAGGGTAAGTTCTCATGTCTTCATCTTGCTCTCATTTCTAGACGTTGACTAATCTCCCTTAGACCTTAAGAAAAGTAGGACAGACACGAATATTTAATTTCCTGCTCTCTCCTCCAATCTATTGTTCCTATCTATTGCTACCTGCCTTTGGTCTTTTTAGCTCCCATCTCCAGGAAGCCTGTTTGYGCCTGCTTATCTGTTGGCTTAAGCCAGGAGATCCATCTAGGTAGCTCTTTATCGCCGGATACCTTTATATAAAATCTGCTTACTGTCCAATGGTATCTTTGGAACAATGGAYACTTTTATTGATCTAGTTGAAGTGTGTACTAAATGACAGATTATTAATGCCCTTTCAAAATTATTCCCCTTCCACTGGCAGAGAGGAGGACACAAGGTGAGCTGTATGTCAACCAAAATATACGACCAAGAAGGAAAGAACAAAGAGACAGAGGCACTTTCCCACAAGAAGAAAGCTTGTAAGGTTACATTTTAAAGATGGTAATATGTGTTCCATCATGGAGTGACAGCCCGGGGCTGAAGACTCACTCCCAGGGAGGGTGGGAATATGTATTATGGGGTCATGACCATCCCACCCTTCCTTTATTGCTATGGTGGGAGGATTTATGTATTAATTTATATTGCTGTAACTCTTAAGAGCAATACCAAGAGGTCAGGGCTGTGTTGGACAAGACACAATAGCGACTTTTAACACAAAGACAGTGCCTCCTTCACAGTGCAGATACCTTGCCACCTAGACAGTACACAGCATGAGGACAGAGCGAGGCGTAATGGGGAGGCAGATGGGGGAAAGTAAGAGCTGAGCCAGGGCACTTGAGCCACAGGCAGAGACAGACCTCCTTACTGATGTGTGCTGCAAAGTAATTGGGTTATGCTGGATGAGGGTGTGAAAAGGACTTCATTTTGGGTGCCATCCTGCCTCTGCTACAGACAGCAGCAATCACACAATTCACTCTGTATAAGCTCAGGAGCCCAAAGACGGCTGTCTGGAGTCTCCAGTACAGCTCCAGTAGAGCTGCCCATACTCGATGCATCAAGTACAGGCACTCTAATCCTTCTTGATTTCAACATGAACAAGAACATCACAGCCAGATTTGTAACTCAGGTTTCTGGGCTCAGGCTCCTGAACTTAAGCCCTCTTCTGCCACCCCCCTGCTAGCCCAGCTGAGAACACTGCGCATCCATTTTCTCCCTACAGCTCTGCTTCGTAACCTGTTCTGTCTCATCTATTTTGATAATAAGCTATCTAGTGTCATGGTTTGTATATTCAGTGCCAAGCATAACGTGGCACTAGATCCCTGCTTGGAGCCCCTATGCTTTACCAAAATCCAAATGGAGCCATGTGAACCACAGGGCAAAGAGAAACAACTCCACAAGGTTAGGGGAAGAATAAAAAGGGCCAAATTTACCTGTATACTATTAGCTGCAGCTGCTGCCATGAGAAAAGGGGCAGCAAAGCCTGTGGCAGCAGCTGGCAGAAGTGTCCGTGGTGAGGGAAGGAGGTGGTTAATTGCGGTTGCTGGTAAGCTGCAAGGCTCAGTATATCTCACAGAAGCACTCCCTTTCTATTCACTTTAGCTTCTTGTTTGATGGCTTCTAGTTTTTCTCTTTATTTTTTAATCAAAAAGAAAGAGCCTGAACTGGGGCTATTTCTGAGTGCCCAAAGCTTTATTTGGGAAAGCTGGGGAAATACAGTGTCATCTCCATACTGTCTGAATGGCACAAAAGACATTACAGAACTTGCATAGGCTCTGGCATCCCTGTGGCTTCTTACTGCAGGGTTAAGTCCATTTTTTTAAAAAATACAGGAGAACTAAGCTTGCATTAAAACTGCCTGCGGGCTTTTGAATTGGTTTATAGAAATAGTTGCCTCAAGCAGAAAAAGAAGAGAAATCTGAAAAACAAATTCAACACCAAATAGTTTCTAGTGTGCCCATCTATTTCAACTAGTGTGATATTAATAGAACACACAACAGCAGGGAGTGGGAAAATAAACGTATTTTCACTCACATAAAGGGACTAAGTGACTCACAAATGCAAAAATAAATAAAGGGCTCCCCATGATAATCTGAAACTGTATTATATCCACTGAGACAAATCAGCTCCTTAACTGTAACCTAACATGTTAAATTCAATCAGTTTATTTGAGGCTATGGACAGATTGAGTGATCAGTCTCTACTACCCTGGGCTTTTCTTTTCTTTCTTTTTTTTTTTTTTTTT
>NW_028185594.1:4227893-4310235 GCF_003343005.1 Rhea americana
CACAAGTAAGTATATACTGTGTATGAGAGGGAAATGTAGCAAAAAAAATCAAAATAGGAGATTGTTACAACTGCATGGGTTGCACTCAGTGAATAAAAGTCATGTATTCTAGTTTCATAATAGAGATGTCCAGGGTCAAACAGGTGCTAGCTTCAGATGTTGTAAAAATCAAGAGGMGGGTTTTTTTGGTCTTGTATAATTGGCAAGCAGGTATTCCCCTAGAGAGATGGAACGAGGACATAGCAATTAACTCTCCCCTTCCTGGAACTGGAGTGCTAATCACATCCTTAGCAACTGCATGGTCACTACATCTTTTGCTCAAATCCTTTCTGATTCATTCTCCCGGTAACTTTGGTGATGGTCAGAGCAGAGGTTACACACACTTGCTGACACTGTGCTGAATGATTCCATCAATCTCTATTCTGCAAAACTGAACTCTGTTGCAAATGAAAATCAGCTGGGAGGTTAGAAAGAAAGCTAAGAAGTGTGCAGAGAATATATGCTATTTGCTTTTTAGAGGCACTGTGCAAATGACAAATACAATGCTTCACTACAGCCTCTCTGCTCTAATAGTCTTAAATGTGAGGGCTAATGAACTTTATCTTTCAACTCCATTGAACCTCATTACACTGTAAATACCCTTTGTGTAACATCTTCTTGTGACTCAGCTGCCAAAAACAACAATGATGTTACCAGAAAAGAAAGAAAAGAAAAAGCTATAGTCTTAAAAACAAGCCAATCAGATTCATCTTTCCACAGCAAATATTTGTCCTGGGAGAAGCAGTGACAAATTACAGAGCCTATAATGGAAAAAATGCTATATGTTGAGACATTTGTGAATACTAAGAGAATCAGAAAACAGCAGACAAGAAAACAGAATAAAAATCTCTTCCTGATGGTGTTGCTGAGAGCAGACTGTGCATCCCATCTGTAAGATCTATCCCACGCATTGCATTAATGAAAACTCGAACTGTTTTTTATTCCCCAGACTTTCAGGGTTAGAGTAACTGATCCCCTCTAACTACTTTGAGTGCTCTGGCAACACAGAAGAGCTGGGAGCTCCAGTCTTCACTGTGTGAAGGGGAGCAAGTGACTTATTTGCCTTGCTAGTGGTATGAAGTGGCTAAGGAGAATTAAGCCAAGACCCTAGCCCTTATTTTCAAATGTCAGTGTTTTGGTCCATGGAAAGGCTAATCTTAGCATTAGTCAAGCCAAGAGAAAGAAATAAAGAGTTTGCAGGAGAAAAATAGCTGTCATCTAATCAAGTACATGAAGTCTATTTCAAGGACACAATGCAGCTAATGGGAATAGGAGGAAACATTCCCCTGGGACAAATTTTCAATATCTTCTCAGCTGTAGGGTTACTTCCTGTGACAACGCTGGTGCTGATCATTTCTGGAGGCAGGACAGCGGAATGGATGGACGCTGCATGGACACAGTGTGACAATACTATTTTCAGGTGTGAAAAATAACATTAAAACGGAAGGTATAGATACTGGGGGGGGGGCAGCTGGAGTGACTGGTTTAAGTGGTACTGACTGAGAAGCAGATAAATGCATAGCCTTCAGAAAGATATGCAGAGTGGGCTTTTTCAGTAAAGTCAGCATTTATTAAGTATTTCTAATTGGAGGACCTCAATTCTCCATTTTCCTAATTAATTCTTGTAACAAAGATGCCCTGAGTGCTGTATATGCTCACTGATTGCTGGACAAACATTATTGGAGTGTCAATATTTGCTTTTTCCTAGAGCTATCATTGTTTGAGAAGGTATAAGTCATTTGGGATAATGCTTTAGTAGTGTTGTATTAAATACACGTGGAAAGCATCTGGTATGCTCAGTCTGTACTTTTTTCACTCCCCGCCCCCCCCAATGAAAACAACTGCAAGTTAGTTGACGAAGCCAAAAGGCAAGGCTATTAAGGTATTTCAAAGGAACAAATAATTTCTACTTTTCCAATTGCTATCAGCTTACTGGGGCCTTAGGTTCAGAAAAAAAGTGAGAAGTCTGAATTTTCACCCATTTTACATTTCCGCTGCTTGTCTATATAACCATGTGTGCCCTATCATCTCGCCAACTCCTTCTATCCTCATTTCTGATGCTTTGTCTTAAACTAGAAGGCAACACCTGTATTACAAAGATTTTGCTTTATATGTTTGCTCAACACCTGCCATAATTGGCACCCTGCCCCTAATTAGTTCTTCTTGGTGCTACTGAAACACGAACAAATCAGGAAATCATGAACATATTCTATGTTTTTATGTAAGAAGTGAAGGTTCTATTCCTTCAATAGGTAAAATAAAGCCTGACTGCATATCTGGACTGAATGAGGAGAACAGTAGATGGAGGTTTCTTGCTAACCAAGCAGCAAAAATTATTTTCTGCTCTAGCCAATATATAACGAAGCAGTCCAACTCTTCCAGGGGCTTGCCTTTTCAAATAGCACATAGATTTTCTCTGTAGTGCAAGAGCTTGAGCAATAATCAGCACAATGGAGCTGAAGATATCCACATGACTACAAGCTGACCAACTTACTCAAAGCCCTGACCCCAAACTTAATGAAAAGTATCGCTCAGGATTTATGTGAAATTTATAGTACGCACAGTCAGTTTCTTGACAGGCTAACTGGGATGCATGGCTATGGAATAACATTTCAGAAGATCCTGTTGATCACTTGGTCATTCAACATAGGTGTAACTGCATTTCATATAAAACTGTCCCCAGGTAGAGAGAAGATCACTATGGTTTCTGGCAATGAAATGCCTAAGGGGTGTCTCCTATTATACTTGGAAGAAAGACAGAAATAAAATGCATTGTAAAAAACAAATGCTATGGTCTCAGTCCCAGACACTGGTCAAGACATTGGCTGGAGTTGACCATCTGTTTCAGATCTAGAGATCCATAACACAGGACCAGAAATTTACTTTCAGTGTTTTTGTTTCATCCTGTCCTATAATCACAATAAAATTCGGCCTCGTATATACAAAAACACACCCTTCAGGAGGTGTTAAGTTAGGTGATCATTCTTGTGCAAGCCAATTGGGAAGGCATCTAAGTCCAAAATATTTCTTGTACATGTGCAGAAATTTGGTTTCATGAACAGGAACTCTGCGTGTAACAGTGGACTGAAGAATCAACATCCGTATCTGAGAAGAGATTTTTGTCTGTCCTGCAGGAGAATTTGTATTTATATGAAGCATTACAAAGACCTCGCTGAACAGGAACATGTCTTGTCATTAAACTGCATAATCCTTTTCCTTTCTGCATAATTATAAAAGGGTGAGAAACTCTCACCACTCCAAATGCAGAGCATATGTTCAAATGTAACAGCTCATGTTTTTAGCTCTCTGGACACTCTTGGGACATTCTCCAGTGGATCAGCTATTTTAGTGGCCATCATAACACCACAAAGCTCCTCTATTCATCTTTTTTCACTTTTGATGAAACTTCCTCTATCACAGAGTACAGCTAATGGTCCAGATTTAATCAACAAAAGCATTTACATTTCAAAATAATGAAAGCCACTCAGCTGGTAACTTGTTAATTAGTTCTCAAGCATTCTTCCTTTCAGCCTTTATCCTCCCGTGCTGCTGCTCCAAACAGACCTGGCTGCAGCTGACAATGCCTCCAATAGCAAAAGAGGTAACTTGAGCAAATGTTATCTCAGAGTCTTGTCTTGCCCTTAGGCTCACTTTACATCAATCTGTTGATTTCGGGAGAACTACTCCTGATTTACCTGGGGGTAAATATCTTAATGTATCACACTATCCCCAATAAGCTTTTTGCCTTCTGTTTTTGAATGATGAATGTCTGTGAAGCAATTACATGCCTGAATTTAAGACCCTCTTGCCCTTTATTTTTTAAACATGCTATTCTTCCACTCTGGATTCCTAATATTTGGGGTCAGATTCTCATTTCTAGGACAGCTATTTACACCTCTTGACAATTTAATGCACTTTGTTCTTGATTCCAACATGAACGCCCTTTTACTCAAGGCAATACAAAGGTGCCAAAATACAAACAAGAACTTGTCTGTTAACCATTTTTTCCTAGCACCCAGATACTTGCAAATGAAGATGAATGTAAAGAATGAAGATTTGGTCCTACTTTATGCCACTGTGCTTATAAAACCAGAAATACAAATGCTAGCTCTCATGGTCTTCCCCAATAGATTCCTTAACAACTGCAGAAATCCACCAATCAGTCCCCTGTTCAGGATATGGTTCGACTGACCTGCTGGCAATCAGCTCCTCCAAAGCCTAGGCCAATTTTGTCCYGTGAGTATCAATTCTCCTGTCATAGAGAACAGACAAGATTTTAAATAAAAGAGGACATTTTATGACATAAAATCAGGATGTTCTATTCAGTGTGTAATTTCTTCTTATATTCTAATTTTGCAAAGCATGTAAGTGTGTGCTTACCTTTAAGTACATGATTAAAGTCTTTCCTGAACTGCAAACTATCTCTTCTCTCCTGCACTTCTAGGGTTTAGGGGAGTCTTTCTCTCTCTCTCTCTCTCTCTCCTTCTCTTTCTTTCTTTCTCTCTTTTTTTCCCTGTCACATGTAATGCATCTTTGCAAAGTTTTTTCTCTTTCCTAAATATGGTAGGTGGGTGAGAGACTGTAGGAGGCAATTTATTTCAATAATAGTATGGGGGAATAGGTTATAAAAATAGCACCACATTCCAAACTTGTTAAGAGGAATTTGTGTTTCTGAATCATTTCAATTTCACTGGAAGCCTAAGGGCTAAGTATACATAAGACTGAACCTGGCTTTTTATTAATGTTTGTCTTCTATAAATAAACTAGTTAGTTAGGTTTTTGAAAGCTATAAATTAGCACCAAGGAGCCCCATAAATAGCAAGTAAAATAAAACAAAAGAAAAAAGAAAAAACAGCCATGCAAAACTTCACCCTTCCTAAGCCTTCTGAGCATCTTTTGAATACCAGGTTAATTTTGTGTATATGTGTTTATGACCATGTTAAAAAATATTCCCACATGTGGCAAATACGGAAAAAATATCGCCAATAGTGTTAAAACACTTAATAAAGAAGTTTCATGTTTTAATTAGACATCTAGAACCTGCATATATTGTCTGTAAAGCCAATGCAAAATTCGATTCTGATTTTCACAGAAACATGACCAGGCCCTAGGGTTGGTGGAAGAACTGGTGATTTTAGATATGAATCCGAGAGACTACAATTCTGGAAAAGTGATTCGTGAACTGGAGAACCTCAGGTTTGGATGTATGTCATTTGAAATACTTCAAAGGAGGCTAATCACTTCTTAAAGACAGTCTTACAGGCTTATAAGCATTACTCATGAAGAGTCGTTCTATCATAAGGTTTCTAACTTGATAATCCATACGAGGTGTGAAACCTGAACAGTATCACTTGATAGCCAACCTTGAGACATCCAGTGTACTAACTGCCTGTACCTGCAAAAAACACTCCTTATCTGATTAAAACTGCCYGATTAAAGAGATGATTCCCTAGAACAAAGAAAAGAAGTAAGAGCTTGGGGGGGGCTGCGACTATTTCTGTTTCCTGACTACCTTATTCTGTACTTTTTAAAAAATCATCCACCTAGAATAGTCTATAAATAGCACAAACATTCACAAACCAAGAGGGGACTTTGACCCACTTTCACTGTTAAAGCAAAACTTCCCCTGCTACCAGTGAGTTTGACCCTGGAACCTGCTTTTCCATCTGGCYGGTCAGAGCTCAGCTTTGCTGCCCACTTGGTATGTCACACACAGTGCTCCCATTTACCTACGACCAAGGATGGCAAGTGAGAGTTACAGAAAATGTGTGTTCTAAACTACTTCAATCTTTAATTTGGGTATCTAATTTTGTATCTGTGCATTCCRGTATAGAGCTGGCAAGACTAATCTAGTTATGGGATAGATAGAAGGATAACAGGCTTTTGTTGAAGGGTAGGAAAGTTCCTGTCCTCAAAGATCCTTCCTGAATATCTAAAAATACTTCAAAAATAGTACTTAAAAACAAACAAACAAAAAAAAAGAATAAAAATACTTAAGATCACACCTCTCTTGCCATTCCAAGCTGGGCTCTGGCTCAATTATTTTCCTAATACAAATAACCTTTCTGTTGCAATTATAAAAATAAATATGCATGTATACACACACACACACACACACACACACACACACGGTGGGTTTTTTTTTTTACTTTTGCTTGGGATTTGGAAGCTCTGCCCTTACAATGACTTGTGCATATGTTTGACCTAAACCTCTGTGGAGTAGCCCCCCCAGAGCACTAGACTTTAATTATAGTCCTTGATTTTAGCATAACTCTGTGCAGGGTATAAGGTCAAGCAGCTCAGGGATGCTTTGAAGGACTCTGGCTATTGTCTGTACAGTGGTGTGGGAATCTTTCGCACACATCCACAGCAGCAAGAAAAAAGCTGGATACGTTCCAGTAACAACATTTTTGAGGGAGAGAGTTACAATGAGGAACAGGAAGAATACCTTTGACAACTTTTTGGTGAAACATTGGAGTGTAAGGGGGAAGGTATAAAAGCAGGCACTAGATAATCTGGTGTTTAAAATCTACTTTGTGTGGTCTGTGATCATCATGTATTACTTAGAAAAAACGTTTTTGCTCAGCCTGAGGCTATGAATATCCTCATTTGCAGTTCTGTGGCTCACTGACTGGCTTCTTTGTTTGATTTTGTATTTTTATAAGAAAATACCTCCTTTACAAATTTGAGTATTGGCAGGCTACCATTTGGAATGCTTCCTCCTCAGAGGAGGTTGCTCAGAGTTGTGCTGCCATCACTTTTATTTACCCCCTAACTAGTAACAGTCAGTTAAGTATTTTACTATCTGATTTTCATCACCTACTAAMATCTAATCTAAGTCAGTCCAGTGGGGTTTTACAGCTGTAGTTTCCTTCCTCCCCACTCTGCGACCTAACCTGTCCTTGCTCTAGAGCAATCCTATCGATTTTTGTCATTCCCTCATTCTTCAGAAACACCCATTACATCAAGTTCTTCTTCCACTGCCACACACTCTGCTTTCACCTGTTATTATTTTTAAGCTTGTGGTATACAGACATTTATAGCATTTATTTTTGGCTATGCCCCTATTTTTAAACAACTCCTCTGCCTGGCTCCCTACTTCAGAATATACCGCTGTGATTTCAGAGCAGTTATCCTCAAGGTCATCCATCATTCTTGTTTCCATCTTTTCGTACTGGATACACAGCCAACGCTGTACTGGCTGGCACTTAAGGGGGAAAAAGATGTGGAAATGCAGGCACTCTTTTCCAGGGSACTCGGCAGCCCACCTTCTGCCCAGCATGAGACAACCTGCTGCCTGAAACTACGAGGTATCACGAGGTCACAGCTGTGCGGCTGCAAACCCCTTTCCATAATTAGATTTCCCTTGGAAATGCTTCCTCTTTATCATCAAGACATTTCAGAGCTCACGTCTATATTTTTTAAGCAGTGAGACAGCTGATTTTTCCCCAGCATTTTTCCCATTATGAAAATGATAATGAAAAACAATTTATACTTTGATTTTTTTTCCAACTATTCCATTACTGATGTTCATATTGGCTCACTGGGTACTGTGAGAAAAGGTTTGATTCTATTCTGTGGAAAAAAATATGGAAAACCAGGTTAGGCTTTGTGTAGAAAAAGAACAAGTTTTCTTTTATCCAGCAGTCTGCTTGAAATTTTGCATAATAKTTCATTAAAAATGTACATGCCAGCTTCCTTTTAAATTTCTTTATTCTGTTCCACTACTGAAAAGGCTGCAGATGGAGGGAGGAACTGGGAACTCCCCATGTCAATCAATACTATTCTTTCAATGCCTGTATTTATTAGTTTCATTAAAAACATATTGAGCAGCGCCGGCCGCTCAGTTCCGAACGCCTACACAGTCCCAACTGCCTTGCAGTCCCCCCCCGTCAGTCAGAGCCCTATCCTGAGGCCTCTCCCAGCTGGAGATTCCACATGGAAAACGAATCCAGAAGGATATCACACGGTTTTATGTCTTGCCTGAAAGATTTCACACAGCTTGACTGGTGGAGGGGGGTTAGTGACCCATAAGATGAGAAAAGAAGTGCTCGAGGTAGAGTGATAATGAAATTTTTAAAAACAAGAGACAGAAAAGGAAAAAAAAGGCTGTGTAAAGCTTGGAAAATATCCGCTGTTACTGCCATTTGGAAATCTGTGACATGAATGCATGTGTAGCATCTGATGAAAGTATTAGTCATAAACTACAGTTTTGCAGGAAATATGATACACTGGGCTGTCATCATAGAAAGGAGCAGTACTTAAAGGAGATTGTTAATTTGCTGCATTATTAATGCTGAGGCATGGAATGGTCCCCTGCAGAAAATGTTGCTCTCTCCATTTGCTTCCTCCTGTTCTTATTAAAATCAGAACCACGTGGAAGAGCAGAGCCATGGCAGGAATCTGCTCCTTTCGGGACCAAAAGAATGGCTGCCAACAGAAATAATCACAAGATCGGCTATCCTTTAGCACTTTACGTTGGTGTTTTTTAAAATCTATTTCATTTTATGACAAAATAAAAAAGGGTGGYATGAATCAAGAAAATCTCCATCCTCAGATCTGAGAATTGAGGGCTCAGTCGAAGCTGGATTCAAGTTGCAAATCTGCYGTGGCTTTAAGGGGTTTCAGATTAGATACAGAATGTACACACGGTACAGAAAACTTTACAGAAGAACGACATTTTTTTTTCCCCCCTATATTCACCCCTGAAGAGTGAGCCATACAATCTATCTGCTCAGAGGTATTTTAATTGAGCTTCTTCCTCTCTCTTCCCAAAATCGCTAGATTGAAGAATTGCTGCCTAAATACCATAGTTTCCTTTCTCCCCCCCTCCCCGTATGTCTACGCACCATGAACACTTGTAACCTACACTGCTCCAAGAAAAGGAGAGGCAGGAGTATGCACTCTCAAACACCCCCAAGGATGTATAACATACAGCCTTTTCCATATGCATCTTTTATTTTACCTAAAAGGGTCATGCTGTATTAGCTCTGGTTTCAGAGTTTCTTACAGAACCATGTTACAGYATTTTTGTCTCTTATGTCAATAGAGACCCAGGGAGACAACAAAAAAATCTGCTTACTACCAGCAAATATTAATTACTCTTAGCAACTATAYAGCCTCTTCAATAAAAACATTTGGTCTTCACAGTCACCCTGACAAGTAGTTCCTAGTATTGCTTCCAGCTTCCAGAGGAGAAAGCAAAGGTGCGCTGTCACCACAAAATGTATTAGCAATATCACACAGCGTACATCACCACAGCCTTAGCTGCGATTCAAATGCGTATGGGCCTTTAGATTTACATGTCTTCATGTGAAAAGAAACAAGTCCTACCGAGACGGAGAATTCACCCAGTTCACAAGAGCACGCCTGGCCTTTTCCAGAGTACACACAAGACCACTGCGTGGTGCAGCACACGCAGTGACCACTATCAAACAAGGAGGAAGGTGAGGCAAGGAAGAAGTGCCGTGGGAAAGCAGTATTTCACCGGCTGCGTCTGAGTATCACCATGTTGCCACTCAAGCCATCATTTCACAGTTTGGTAGTTTGGCAATCAGCTAAGGCAAAGCTGGTGCTTATCGGGACACGACTTAATCGAAGCTGCTATTGACCAGCAATGACATAATGTTGTAAGCGGGTGAAGGGAGAGGGGAAGTCATCATCCCCCCCAAATCTGAAAATCTCCTCCCCACTAACGCATGCATCCCCCACCCCCACCCCGTCAGGCAGAGAAGTGCTTTCATTCCTATTTTGGGGGTGTGCTGGGGTCCAAAGACCAGACCCTCAAGGGTATTCAGGCACTGAATTTCACCTGTGGATTTGGACCTCGGTGACAGGTTTATAGTCTCACAGGAGTATCTGGCTTGGCAGGCAGAGCTTCTCACCACCACACTAGTACTGCACCCAAGAGAGCACCTTTGCTCCTCTTGTGTTTATATATGTATACGTATATTATATATATACACACACACGGGTTTATACGCATGTATACACACATACATCCACATGCACGTACGTGGGGCAACACGTAAGGCACGATCACATTGCTGGTGACTACCTGTTCATTACGACTGTTGCCCAGCTTGTAAAATGGATGTAAGTCTCTTAATGGATGTGTATCCACCTCCACAGCTGCCGATGTTTGGCACATCGGCAATTACAGCCAGTAAGCCTTGAATTTATGTGGTGCAACCACTGTGTTAGTCCTGYAATCTAAACAGGCCTTTGGAGTCGGACATGAGGCACATGGCTTGGGAAGAATCATAAACTTCTTTGATTTATCTAGCATTTTCACCAGCTGCAAGGTTCTCCCCAAAGCAAAACCAAAACGAACACGAGGTGAAAGTGATCTTGGCATCATATCCCTGTCGTTAAAAAAAAGACACCYGTCCCCGACACACAATAATGAAGTCACCTCCTGCCTTAAAGAAAATCGGTTGCTGCATTTGTAACAAAAGGTAGCGTAACCAGCGGCTACGCTTACGTGTATGTGGATTTCATGAGGAGGAGRCCGTTCCCAACAGGGCATCGGAGCCAGCTCTGCAGACTAGGCAGTAACTCCCGGAGTCGGTTTTTAGCCCAGAATCCCGTAACAACAGACGACAGCTCGGACTGCCCTCCTCGGTCCCGGCTATCGCCAGGGAAAACTCCCTCCCTCCTGCTCCCCTCCGGGGGGGCCGCCTCTGCTCGGAGCTTCGCTTAAGCGGGCCGACTCTACTCCCTCACGGGAGGAGGGAAACCCACCTTCCACTGGAGAAACGCTGAGGGAAAAAGCCCTACGCACACGGGAACGGCTTGCTGCGTGGTTACCAGAGCGGCAGAGACCGCGAGTTTCACGGGCGCGACGTGCTTCCGCTGCACAGCAAGCAGCACATGGAGCCGCTACCGGGCGATGATGTTTGCTTAAATTTACCTAAAAGGCAAAAGGCCAGTGAAGCACCGTGCTGTGAGGCTTGCTCCTTGCTCGCTGCGSCCGCGAGACGGCGGGGTTTGCCCCGACGCGGGCATGGCGCAGGAACAGGCAAGCCCCCTGCCAGCAGCAGGGGAGGAGGAGGGAGGGAACCCCCGGCCCTCCCGTAACCACTGCTCCGCTTCCCGGCCCTGCTTCCAGCCCGGGCAACCCACRACCTGCAGGAAACTCAGCGGCGGCGCCGGGGACGGCGCAGAGAAGATCCCCCGCGTCGCAGCGCTGGTGACCACCACACGAATAAAGTGGTTTGTATAGATGGGGAAACATCTTTCGATTACATCTAATGTCTTAATTACGTCTAAGTAGATGTAGAGAAGAACTCACGTTACTAATGGCTCCCAGGTACGGCTTGCATGCGCGCTGAAGGTATGCTTCTGCTTCAGTTTTGGATCAAAGCAACTAAAACTGTCCTCCTACGGCCAACAAACACATCTGTTACTTGGGCATCTTAACACTGACTCACCAGGACTCTGCTATGCCCTCTTGGGTGTACAGTCACCCAGCCACAACTTTACCTCTTGGGTCTCTGCACACTGACCGCTTTGACTTTCTATATCTCACTCCTGTAAATGCCTTCACAAGGAAAACAGAAGATTTAATCAGCCAAATGCAAAGTGCAGATGATGGGTCTAGGTTAAGAGGGAAGCCTGTCATCTGGCAGAATAAAAACCTGAAAGGAGAGAGAAATGAGCAGGTTCAGGGCAGGCTGAGAGGGCTGAGGAAACATCTGGAAGATAAGCTTCAGAAAGTCGAATGGAAAATAGTGATGTTTATCTGGGATGCCAGGGAGTTTGTGGTGATGTCTTGGAGCTACCCATGTGACTTTGCATGGAAAATTCAAAGGCCTGAAACTGCCATCTGCCATTCTCTGCCACAGCCTGTGAACTGTATTTAAGTGATATTTTAGCTGCTCTTATCATTTCCCACAGCATTTAGTATTGTTCTGATTACAGGACCTGTTTTATCCTTCCTTTTCCAAATCAGTTTAGTTCCAGCATACTAGTGAATTCTGCACTACCAGCAGAACCACAGTATTTCAGGGTCACAGGAAAGAGGTGGAAAGAAATTTGTATATTAGGAACCAAAATACTCACCTCAGAAAGCCAAGGTTGTCTTTACTGAATTTCAGGAACATGTACCGGTACTTGTATTTATTTTGCAGCTTTCTGCCAAAAGGATAAGAGGCTTTTGTTGAAGAGTAGGAAAGTTCCCATTCTCAAAGATCCTTCCTGAATATCCAGAAATACTTTTAAAACAGTATCGCTCACTCGCACATCTCTCTACACAAGGGATTAGTACTGGATCTCAGGTCAAACCGATTTTCTCTTTGCTAATGCCAGTTAGATGGTGTCAGACAAGACATATCCAGAAAACCGAAGTCAGTGGGCAAGTGCTTGGCACAGCAGGCCCTGAGAAGTGATAGTTCCAATAATCTGAGTCAGCTCTCAAGACTGCAAAAGTAAGCAATGCCGCATACAGCAGAGCTTGTGACTGGGCCCCTGGAAAGACTTCAGGCAAGGTGGTCAAAAACTGCTCCTGGGAAACTCTTTATTTCACATCAAAACTGATTGATATCTTTAAAACAATTAAACCCAGAAGTATTTGTAAAAAAAATACTAAAATTGACTAATTCTGGTGGAAAATCCTCTCTTTCATTCACTTCTAGTTTTTTTCTCTTTTATACCCATCAGGAAAAGATGAGATAAAGCCAAAACAGGAGCGGGGCTGGGGGAGGAGGGGAGGGAGAAAACTCTACACTTGCAACAATTTTATAGCAAGCCAGTCCTTTTCTTTTTTTTTTTTTTCCCCAGCTGCCTCCCCTTGCTTTTCCTGAAGTAGCTTGGAAGAGAAGACACTTGAACAAAGCAGTGCAGCTGGCAACCTGCTCTGTTACCTTATGCTGCCCACCCAATAGCCATGCGTTGCAGCCATGTCTGGAAAGGGACCGAGCTCGTTCAGCCTCCTTCAGCCTAATAAAGGGGTTAGCGCCTCAGCCCCGGGCTTGCCGCTCCCCGCTCCTCCATCCTCAGCACACTGGAAGGTTAAAAGCCATGGGTAACAGCCCTAWCCACAGACCCGACGGATTCTTCTTTTCTTTCCTTAGAGAACTCGGCACTGACAGCGGGAGTTGTCTAAGGTTTGTAACTGTGCTACTTGAACAATTTCAGAAGGTAGGTGTTTTTTTCACAGTATCTCCTTTCCCCGGCCTCCAGCCCAGGGAAGTGTCTGACAGCTATTCCTGCAGGCTAATAACCTAGCTGCTCCTAGGAGCATGTAGGTGATAGTAAAGAATGGGATTTTTCTGAATGTTCCCAGAGAACAAACTATTCATATGTTTGCCTGTAACGGATACTCCTCTCTTACCAGTTCATGCTGGTTGAATATAGGCAAGGTCAAAGAACCAGCTGTGCTGCCCCAAATTTTCCTTCATAAAGGCTGTTCCAGAGCTCTCTRGAAGTCTCTCTCATTGATGATGTGCAGATGACTGATTTAAATTAGAAATATCTTAGACTAGACATATATCTATCAGAAGGCTAAAGGCGGGTGAGATGCTAAAAGCTTCCAGAGGTTTTCAAGGAAAAGAGGAAATAAAGGAATTTTAACCTTGTCTTTATGAGAAAAGAAGCTGTAAAAATAAAACCTTATTTCTAGAAAGAATTCTTACATAGCTCTAGTTATATATACTCTAATTATTATATTATTGTACAGGTATTTTCATGTACAAGAACAGAGACACTTTTTTCTGCAATGTATTTTTACGGCAGGATGCCAAAAACTTATGCCTGCCTGCCTACCTCTCTCACGCTCCATGAGTGACACCAAGATATCACTGCTACATTAAACCAGTCAGAGCACTGTGAAATTTCGACCATTTGGATCACAGGCCCCAAACTTCTGTCTGTGCTGAGCTCTTTTCCAGTGCTCAAGGGTTACTAATAACATACACACGAACAGTACATATTACGTACATCATGAAACATCTGGTACAACCTGAGTAATCAGATGAGCCATGTTCATCACTGGAACATCTTCCAACTTACCATGTGGCTTTCCAGAATTGCTTGACGTCACCTCAGCTCCCTTTGAATCACTTCTGGACATGCCTCTCTCTTCGTTAACTATAGAGGGAGTATAAATGACTAGGTTAGAACAGTCATCTGTCTTTCAGTTGTAGACGTCAGGTCGGGATTTCTATGCTCTATCTGTCTGACATTACTAGTCCCAGAAGGTCTTCCATCAGCAAGGCATATTGCCCCAGAAAAAAAAAGCTGGTAAGTTTGCACCAGAGGAGCCCTATGAGATATCCATAAGCAGTACCCATTTAAGTTGCTGCAGTATGTGATCACAAGACAGCAAAAACCTAAAGGGACACAGACCAGACTTGAAAAAGTCAGTCCCTTCATTTTATGCCATGACACTGCAAAGTAATTGGGCTCAGAATGACTGCTTTTACTGTCTAAATATATTTTTAGTACTTGAGCATCCAGGTGGATTAAATTGTGCTTGCAGCTTTGCAGACATTAAAGAGGGAAACTAAATGGCTGAGGTGGGGGAAAGCGAACGATGCTGCGTTCAACTCCCGAGAGACAGCGTGACGCACAGACTGGAGCACAGCACTAGTGCTCAGGAGMCTCAAAGTCTAGTCCTGTTTTGACCAGTGACTGACAAATGTTTTGATAGCTAGGCACGGAAAATGCAACGCAAGTGCTCCCTGTATTTGTTATGAAAATGATATTGGGTGAAATCTTCAACCAGTATAAAATGACAAATAACAAAAGTCACTGACTTCAACGGAAGCAATGTTACAAGCCAGATGAAAATCTCACTAGTTTCAAGAACCAGAATTTTCTTCTTAAGCACCTTTTCCAAAAACGACATATGTTATAGCATAAGTATAAAAAACACCTGAGTTGTTAGAAAATACATTTAAAATAAATTATTTAAATTCTAAAACATGATTCTGATAAGCTAAAGCTTAATTAGAAGTTATAGATTTTAGGTGAGTAAGCGTTTACAGAACAACAGCCTTAACTGATATTCAGAAGCAATGTCACTGCTCCTAGAAGTTTTCATAGAGAAATAATATACAAGGCACACTAAACACTGTCGGGCCAAACACATTCTACTGTTTATTACACATATTACATTCTTAAATAAAAATGCGTCACATAACATTTTTGCATAGATATCTTACAATATACCAATTTAAAAAAGAATTATGAAACAGACCAGTAACAAAAATAAATTTTTTCTTCATTAATAATTTTGTAACATTAACATACCACCATCATATAATACAAATAATATTTTTAAATCTTAAGACTTTTTGTACAGCAAAAAAACTGACAAAGTAATATATTTATATATATATATGTATATATATATATAAAAAAAAGCTTAAAAAAAATAAAATGTCAAAAAAAGGCAGAACTGAGGGCTACAAGATTGGGTACTTCTGTGATATAGTAGAAATACCAGAGTAGGCCTGAGAGAACGTGACCGAGGGCATCTCCAAAATGCACTTGTCAGACACATCTGGCAAAAGAAAAATTATAGTGCAAAATGAAAGTCCTTCAAGCAGTGTTTTTTTTTTTTTTATAGAGAGCATTCATACTTTTTTATTGTTGCTAAAAAAAGTCCCAAAACCAAAAACTCAGTATCTAATAAAGAGCAAGAAAGGTTTTAAACGACATGAAAGAAAACAGGCCACTTTGCAAAGCAAGAAAAAAATCTTATCCTGAATTATTATTATTTCAATTAGAATAGTAGACATGCTAAACTAAGGCCTTGTTTCTAAGAGAAAAGCTGTCATAGTTCATACACAATGATTTCAAAACCATGTAGTTAAATTGGTGCAAGAACCTGTAGAGGTATCTTAATTGGTTTAACCATTTCTTACGCTTTATCTTAACCGTAGAGCATACCAACGCAAACACAGTCCAGGCAAGCAAGTACTTGCTGCATCCACAAGAGGATTTTAACTAGACAGATACCAGAACCCAGGGCAACTTCCTGGGTAGAGACATGGCCTTGGTAACAAAGCAGTGTGTAAACCAGCATTTTGATCTACTTCCAGAATCTGACAGGCCTGGGTTCTAAACTACAGAGAGATGGTAAAATGTATGTTGTAAAATATAAGCTGAAGCCCTTCGGCCATCAGGCCATTTAGGGACTGCGTGTTAGCTTTTAGTTTCCCCRAGAGCCCAAAGATGAAGGCTAAAATTGTCACCTTTCTGTCCATTCTAGTTCACTTTCAGCATGTACGTGCTAAGCTCTCTTCCCCTTCCCTTCCCATCTCCCCTCCCAGCCCCCAGATTCGCAGCCTACTCATCCACAGYACACAGCAACATGTATTTCCCAGCAGCGTTGAAAACTTTCCTACAGAAGTTGGCATGATTCCTAAAATGCAGTGGCAACTGTAACTGCCCTCCTTAAACCAAAGCAATAGGCACGGTTGGCTACTACACACTGAAAGACAAGTAGCTCAGTTTCCTCTGCTGTGTAGGTATACACGGTGTTTTGTTGTACATCCACATTCTACACCCACACAGAGACAGGGTGTAGAACTTGTTTTCTGGCAGTATATAGAAGTTAGGACCAAAGCACTTAAAAAAAATAATCAGAGCTTTCATCTTGAAAATTGTGAAGAGTTCCAACTTTAGCTATTACACCAAAAACGCCATTAACAAGCATTAAAGAAAACTATAAAACCCTGTTTAAAAAATAACACCTGCATTTGAAAGTTTTCAGGTAGGGAAACCCATTCTTAAGGTGATAAAGGCAGCCTACTCCCATCTCCACAATTTTAAGTTTTATGTATATAATTTATATATACAACTATATCATTATATATATAACTTATATATTACAAGTATGTCTTGGACTTCCTCTAAGGAAGGAGGAAAATCTCAGCTTTATAAGAGAGATCTTAGTACCTGGTGGGCCAGATCCTACGGTTCTTACAATGCCAATCTTGCCTCTGAAGCCAATGTAGAGTTGTGGATTAGGCAAGACTGTAGCAATTGCCCCTAAATTATTAATAGAAATAGAGAAAAATGTGGCACAAGGAAGAAGCCTATTGAAGCTTGATCTGGAAACAATCACTCAAGAAGGGGTAGATTTAATGCTATTGAGAGACAGCAAGACTTGTCAATGAGTAGTTATAAAATCTTGGGAGGAAATCATTTACGTTTTTCAAACTAAAGCTAAACAGAATCATCGTCAAATGTTGTTTGCTTTTGTTCTTGGTATGCAGGCATTTTTGTAACTGCAATTCTACCAGAAACGAGCAAAAGGTACTTTAAGAGAGTGTTGGGATCACCCAGAAACATGAAAGCTTAGAAACAGTCTTACTGGATGGAATGCCAGGATGTGCTAAGTTCTGAATGAAATCAAGAATAATAAAAGCCCTTGAGCCACTGGGTGCTGGCCTGGTGACATTAAATTATTTCCAAAATTTTACTTTTTTATTTTTTAAGTTTAAATACTTTGACACACATAAATAGAGCAGGGAGAGAAAGGAAATACATAAGTAAGTTTGATTTTCACTGGTTTTGTCAGAAACACCAATTATGACCTCTTCCATATGTAAATAAACAAACCACGTTAAATAGGAGGAGCGAGCTTTGTGGTAGACATAGCTAAAAAGCCCAAATTGTCTAGGGCCAAGTAAAAATGAGGGAGAAAGCCTGATTCGGTAAATATCAAGAGTCACAGGTAAGTTACCGCAGCCATCAAGTTCATCAGTTCCATTTTAGTCATATACCCCAGTGATTTTTTTAAAAAATTTTATTCCTGAAGTTAACAGTTCCAAAAACAAGGGTTTAGAGTGTCCTCTTACATTAAAATTCTTTTTCCTCCAATCATGTTTTGTCACTACCTTCCAGGTATTAAGTAAAATTATCCTAGTCTAAAAAAGGAATAAATCCAATTCTAAGAAGTCTGAAACAAACGAGAATGAAAAACAAGATTTTAATGTTCACCTCCATAGAGAGGTATGTTGGCTCAGATTTCATGTATGGGGAACCATTGGTCAGATATCACTTTGATCTTCCAGGCTAACAAATTTGTTTTCAAAATATTTCGTTGGTCCCTGTAGCAGTGACGTAATTCATGGTATGATACCATTTCACACTGATCTGCTGAGAGTTTTTTTTTCTTTTTTAAAATTTCCTCCTCTCCACCTTTTCCTCATGAGGAAGCCTTACAAAGTTTAACACCGATGAAACTATCAGTGTTTGTGAGAAACCCTACAGAYTGACCCACCTCTCTATTCTGCCAGAACAAGACTGGGAAGACCAAAATCAGCACACACTTAATCAGTGAGAGCACTGATAAGAATCATGGAATCGTGGAGGAATTTATATCAGAAAGTACCTCTGGAGGTCTCCTACTCTACTCTCTGATTTAAGCAGTTCAGTTAGATCAGCTAGTTCTGAGTCTTGTCCAAGATATTCAATAAATCTGAGATTCCTGTCCTGGAATTTGACAGGGAATTATCTTTCTTTGTTCATTTGCCGAGTCTGTCTGGGCGATACAATTTTCTAGACTGAGTACTGACTATTAAAGGAGAGTGACTGGAATAATGAAAAATACCCTGGAATCTCTTTTTCTGTTAGAATAGTCTTTATAAAATACGTGTGATGTTTTAGGTTGCTCTTTTTCTCCTGGTGGAAAGCAGCAGAGTAAAGATGCACTGAAGCGTCATTCTGTTCTGAAAGGTGACTAAAATACAGCATCATGTGTTTCCATATTTGATATGAGTGAAAGAATACATAGTTTAAGGTAAAACAGCAATGATTATGTTGGAAAAATAGAATCTTACCTGCCAGACCCTATGCTGGATGTACAGAAATCATAGTTCTATAAGCATATTTTTATACATAAATTCAGGAAATCCAATTTTAAAATGCTTGATGTTGTAGCTTCCCAGATTTTTCATATGTCAGTTTTCAAAGTAGAATCTCATTATAGAATTGGTGGAAAAATCCAGAATAAATAAGTTGTATCAACATCATAATATATGAAGTATATTGATCTGGAATACTCTGTCCAGGTCTAGACTCCCCATTAAAAGAAATTTATTGAGATACTGGAGTGAGTTCAGAGGTGGGCCATCAAGAGGGTCGGGGGCCTGGAGCACATGATGTACAAGGAGAGGCTGAAAGATATGGGTTTGTTCAGTCTTAGAGAAGTGTAAAGGGAGAKCTTACTGCTGTCTACAACTGCCTAATGGGAAGGGGGTAAAAAAGACAGAGACAAACACTTCTCCACGCACAGTGGAAGGATGAGAGCAATGAACTCAAGTTGGAATTTGGGAAATCTCGACTTGATACATGGGGGGGAAAAAAATAGCACAAGGGTGGTCAAATACTGGACTAGGTTACACAAAGAGGTTGTAAAATTTCCACCCTTGGAGATACTCAGAACTTGACTGGACATAGTTCTGAGCAATTAGCTCTAGTTGGACATGCTTGGAGCAGAAGGTTGGCTGATATGGGCTCTAGAGGTCTTCTCCTGCTTGCATGATTCTATGATTGACTGCTCTGTTCCAAAATACTAACTAACTATTCCCAAAAATCCATATTTGACTTTGTTGTTTTCATTTAAGTATTATATTTTGTTCATTTTTTCTCATCCTATAGTTCCACAGCCTTGGAAAACAGAGTCTGGCATTTTTATAATGGTTTCAGTTTTGCAAATGGATATAAATCCAGTATGAAGGAAATAAGGCAAAGCTTCTCCTTTCTAGAGCTCTCTGAAAACTGCTGAATAACTTGCTCAACTTTTAAAAAGTCAACTATTTATATTTTTGATTCCAAAGCAACTGGACAAGCAGGATTAGCCTTTTCTCATTAGTCTGTTTCTACTCATGGCTAAGAAATGGAAGATCTCTATACAACTTCAGCAAGGAGACATAGGCCCAAGAAGGATGTAGCTATTACAGATTACTCAAGTTTTAAGTGCACAATTTGAAACATCTGCAAAGAAGCAAGTTTTCTCATTGTAAAAACAGACTCCTGTAATGTGTCACTAATCATGCCTTTCCAAAATGGAAACTCCTTCTACGAAGTACTAGCTATGGTTCTGAGACACCTGCACACAAGCACACAAAATCTGAAGTCCAGAGACTGACTGAGTGCACAGCATATATAGGTGAAAAATATCCCCCTTTGAAAAGAGAAGAGATGGTCCCAAAGCCTCGAATTTGGTTCAAAGTTCAAGACCTGCTTAGAGATAGGGCCTGAGAAATTTGGATTCTGGTTAAGACTGTAATCCCCCTTTTCTCCAGGGTTTTTGGCTATTTGGATYGGGATTTAGATGTAGGCCTTTCTCTAGAAACAATAAAATAATGAGATATTTCAGTGTGTTTTTCCCATGGGGCCCTTGTTCTGCCATATTTAAATGAGATGTTACAAGACGACAAATGACAACAGGAAGTAAGTAAACAGTCTTGCTTGATTTTTTTGCCTTTTTTTTTTTTTTTTTTTTATGGAGGCTGGTACTTAAACTGTCACTTAATAATTACATTTTGTGGGCTATTGATAGCATACCTAAAGGCGGGTGTGTTCAGAGATCAACAGAAGATATTTATGAAGGTTCATAGCCAATGAATATTGCAGTGGCAGGCTTGAGAGCACATACTTCAGTATGCTACAATAATGACATTCTAAGATTCTTTATCCTTTTTTTTTTAATCTAATGCACTGACTGGATGCTCTACAGTTTCACACAGCTGAGGTTTCAGTTCCCATTAGACATCTGGCAGGATGTTCTATATATTCCAACTCAAGTTAAATTTTAGGGCCCTCAATCCCAGTGGAATAGCTGGATGGAATGGCCATAAAAAGTATGCAAATAGAGAAGTAGAGAACTACAAGATTGTCAGCAAGCAGTGCTCCGTAATTTTTTTTAACACACACACACACACACAYATATGTGTGTGTGTGTGTATGTATGTGTGTGTATATATATATACATATATGTATGTGTGTGTGTGTGTATGTATACATATACATACATACATATATATATATATATATATATATATATATATAGTATGGTTAGTTTTAAATCTTTGGAATAAACTCCATTTTCTTCCTTCTTTCTCTCCCTCCTTTCTTCTTTCTTTTCTTTCTTCCTTTCTTTCCCTCTCTCTCCCTTTTATCATGAATGATACATGATTGCCCCTAAAATTAAATCTTACCCCCTGGTTAGATTTGGGTCCATATTTCATGCCATATGGGCCAAACATTGTATTCCGCCCTGTCCCCAAAACGTTCAGTTGACAGTCACAGTGTTTTGTGAAAACTGTGAGGAAAAACAGCATCTTTCAAGTAAATTCAATCTCTCGCTGGAACCAAAGGTTGCAAAAAAGCTGAGAAATCAAGTGCCAAGGATCCCGGTGACAACTCTTAAACATCTATCAAGTTTCTTGTTTCATTTTTCCCCGAAAGTACAGTTTTACCTCCCAGAACATAAATTAAGGGAAATATATAACAGTCAATGAGTCAAAACAGTCAAAGAAGGGCAGTTGGCTAGTACGGTATAAAAGAGCAGCAACTGTTTGTGGACCACGCGCCATTTTGTTCCAATTCTAGACACATTTTGTAGGGATGGTCCCAGAATATACAAAATATACAACCTAATGATCACCCTGCCTGCTTGTATAGGCCATTTTTATGGTCTTAAATGCAGTCTTTGGAGTCCGGGCCAGTGCCAAATAGTTTAAAATGCAAGTTATGGCAAGATACACTTTTTTTTTCTTTTGAAATGAAGACTTTAATCCACTTTGAGCCAAAAAAATCCAATTATCAATAGGGTTGAAAGGTGAGCATGAGACCTCCACTTGTCCTTGATGGTTCACACAGTAGGCCAAAATGGACCTCTAGGTTAGTAATGCTTTGGACCAATCAGTCGGAAAAGCCTCACTGCTGTGTGTACAATCCAATCCTTCATTCACCATTCACACTTTGTTACGTTTTTTCATACAGGAGTGGGCTGTAGCATCAACTTGATGAACAAAAAAGGAGGACTTTAATAATTTATTTAAAAGACTAATGCTGAATGAAGTCATTGTACTTGGAAGAGGTTCTCGCTTTCCCACTCAGGGACTGGAGTTTTTGGCTTTTTTTGTGTGTAAGATGCTCAACAAACATTAGGTTTAAATTAAAATGTCTGCAAGTGCTTTTTACACAAACAAAAGTCTAATGTTTTAAACTGGTTAATAGAAGAATAGCAAGAACAACCAATATAATTCATCAATAAGTCACTGTGGGATGTGGCTAACATGCTCACATGATGTGGAAGGAATCCTGTAGTCATGCCTGTGTGGCCAGTCCCAGACCGATATCCAGGTGAAGACAAGGAGTTCTGAAGATCACTTGTTCGTGGAGAAAAGAGAAAAAAAACATTTAAGCTTCCAAATAAGCTTTTAAAGTTTTCGTTTAACAAATAAACAAGAAAGTCCCAGCTACGGCAATAAGGTGATGCCTACGGAGATATTAGGTGCTGTTTCTCAGGGGCTTATCCCTTGGCCACTTAGCCATCATGCCAGTAGCTTCCAGAGTCCCTAGTGCATATGTTGTGCAATAGCCAAAACAAAAATTAAAATAAAACAACCAAGAAAAATACAGTCCTCCGTGAATTCTACATAAATTCAGGCCAAAAAGAGGATGTTTGTGTCACAAGTGTCACTCCACAGTCTACTGCCATTAAGGCCACTGGTATTGACTTAAAAGGATCTTAATAGCTCAGTTCTAGGAAGAAGAACCAAAACCAAGACAGGCCAGTGTCTGTGAGAAGTCTGACGCATTGAACATTAGGAATTCTCAGACAAAGAACAAAGGAACCAAGAGGTTAATTTTGGCTACCAAACTGGGATTTGGTTTTCTAGGTCATTGTTTCTCCCCCGCCCCCCCCCCCCCATCTATTTAAAAAGAAAAGTTAGTGCTACAAATATGCAACTTCAAGACGACATATTCTCCTACTGAGTTGCACTGAGAAGCAAGTTAAATAAGCCCCTCCTACTGCCGTCCACCTGCAGGGAAGCCTCCTCCATTTTCTTTGATTTCCATTGGCAAAAAACAGGAAACAAATCCAAGAGAGACGAAGTACTGTAAGCAACTGTTCCTTCTTACTGACTTCACTCTATCCCATTTCCTCGCCTGCATCTTCTCCCATCCTGCTGGGGCAAGGCATAAAGAACAGATGTATGTATTGAAGTATAATTGGGTGCATGACAGTGCGAGCGTGTGGTCTCTGTACAGAGGATTACATGTGAACAAGTTCTCTTCTCCTGCAAGGCAGCGGGTTATAACTTGAGTTCCACTCTCTTTTCATAACACTTAGCTCAGATGACATCCATGCTAAGCTGAGTGATGTTTAGATGTGTCTCTTCATGTGGAGGGCGAGGTGATCAGACCTGGAAAAACACCTGCAAAATAAATGAAGTGGGAAAAGAAATAAATACGGGATTTKGCAAAAACAGTGCTCCTGCTCCTCTCTCCTTACATACAGGAAGAATTATTTATCCAAGTTTAGAGTCATTCTTTATATTGTCCATGAATGGCCACCAAACCATGCATGATTCACCTCTATGACCCTAGATGGCCAACTACCCTGGCTCTTCAGCAGCTATATCAGTAAATAAACAATTCTTCTTTGGCTGTTCCTCTCCCTCTTCCTTCTTTCACTGAGTCAAACATCAGGGAAGGGCACTCATTCGTGCACACAGTAATAAAATCAAATATTTATAAAGTGTGTGTTTGTGTGTGTATATCTATAAATTTAAATATGTAGATATAAGTAAATAAATAAATAAAGTAAAACATAACAAGTCACTTGTATAAAAGTGCTCAGCAGTGCCAGCTTAAAAAAACACCAGCTTTTTAAAGTACCCAGGACCTGAAAGAGGCAACAAAGAAAGAAGTCAGGCTTGAAAGCTGAATTCCCATTTCTAATTCCAAATTGGAAGAAAAACTGATTTAGTGGTTGGGGGCTGAAAATCTATCAGGCTACATATCTCTGCAAGATTCTCTGCTGAGAATCTCAAGGTAATATGTAGATGTTGATAAACACTATCTCCCTGAATAAAGCTGAGAGGAGATAAGGTATTGTCCCTGTTTTGTAAGTGTGAAAACCGAGACATGGAGAAGGCAAGAAAATTGCTGCAGATCACACAAGAAGTCCGGTAAAACCAGAAAAAAAATCCTAGGATTTTGAATTTCAGCTTCTGTTATATACGAAGGCATTTCTTCTCCATCTCACTACAAAACRTAATATTTTGACGTTCTAAAAATGTAGACAGATGCTGATGAGATGGACTTAGAATGGCAACCCTAGAGAATGAAAACATCTGTTGAGTTTTAGGGCTGGTCTAAATATGCAGTTAATTTAGGGTAAGGTAGTGTATGAATTTGAAATGCAACATCTATTCTTGATTAACTCCCTCTCTAAAGGCTTATGGCTGCCTTCTGAAATAATTTAATCCACTTGGGAAGCGGGTTACAATATGCAGAAAAAAACACACTTATTCCAGGAGAAGAACTACCCTACAAAGATTTAATCAGGAATGACTGTTCAAAAACAACTCCAATGTAGTGGACATGCTGTAGGGCACTTAACATTAGGAAGAGCAGCCCAAACTTGGGCACTTTACACCACCAGGGTAGTGTCAGTGTGATGACATAAGTAAGTTCTAAGCAGGACAAGTGCTTTTCTTTTTCAAGTGCTTTTTCAATATAAACTCCATTTTACCAAAACTGCTAGGAAACAAGAATATTCTTTCAACTTCATGCCCACTAGAAATGGGATTGGAAGCAGCAACTCATTTCATACTCGCTACCGTAGTGTCATCAGAGATGCGTAGTGCCCAAGAGCAAGTTGCAGGGCAAGCAGGCAGCGGTCCTGGCTGCCTACCCCAGAGCCTGAAAATGGAGCCCGACTGTCACCGAGGGAGTATGCAGACACTCTGRAAAGCCAAGCCCCTACTAGATATTTCAAGTTGAACCCTCAAAAAGGGAGGCTTCCAAGTTCTCCGCAAACCTTGGCGTGCATTCTTTCCACTCTAACCCGTAACACATTGGCACCTATTATAAATATCACACAAAAGGACACATACTTGTGGCTTTTGAGTAAACTGTTTTTAAGGCTCTGAGGGCATCATGACAAGCTACTTCCAAAACTGTCTTGCTTGGAATGCGTTTTGCTGCCCCATGGATTTAGAGTATAAAAGATCCACCAATGCACATTAAAAAAAACCTAAACAGCTTCTTGTGTGAATCTGGATAGCTCACACATGCACTGAATACACTTCAAAAAAAGCAATAGCTAAGTATTTTGTATTTTTTTCAGAAAGAAGGTAAAAAAAATGATAATTCAACTAATAAAAAAAAAAAAAGAAGGAAATACACTCAATCTGAAGGCAAACATCCAGAGGATAATCACCATAAGCAGAGAAAGGCTGAGAAAAAGAACTATAAAAATGAGAAGATTTTAAATTGTTAAGGGACCTTGTCTGTCCCTCTGGCACAGGCACGCTATCTGCATCTATACGCAGAGATGAGTGATCAAGACATATATTTTTAAGACAAAGAAACCTCATAAAAGGCGACTTTGACAAGAAAAGCGAAATACTCAGCTGCTGTGGATGAGAACAGCTCTACCCAAGTCAGCAGTTCTCTATTGATTTGTAGCAGCTTAGGAGGTGGTCAATACCTTTGTATAAGGCAGAGTGGCAAAAATAAAAAAGAAACGCTTGCGAATGGGATGAAGGCTGCATTCCTCCAAGCTCCCAGCCGAAGCGCCGGGAGACAAATGAGAAGCTGACAACGAGCACTTGGCTTTCAGTGCAGCAGGCTCAGCACAGCTAGAATTTTCTAGCCCTAGGGTGCCAAAATACATCCTTGGACCAACATCCCTCTCGTCAGTCTAAACTGAGAAAGCAGCATGCTCTGGCTGTGAGGGCTGCCAAAACAAAACAACAGCTTGAGTGGCTGCCAAAAAGACATGCACCAGCTGGCATTTTAGTCTAGGACTAGCCATAAGACCACCACCAAACACAGCTTTTCCTCTCTGATCGTCTCTGTTACAAATGCAACCCAGGAAAAAGTATGCTGAGTCACAATGCAGCAAGATTTGTTAAAAGTAAGGACTCAAAGTACTGCTTCACATCAAGAACCATAGTAATAGTATCTAGTATACTTTTCAGCTCAGTATATTTTATTGCTAATGAAATGGTACATTACTAATTCAAGTTTTCCTGTTGACTAACTTGGGTAGTTCCATCTATTGGTAAGGCTGCTAGATGTGGACATTTTATTTTCAACAGTAAAAAACTCCCTAGCAAATGTTGCTGCTAAATCACACTGACAAAAAAAAAAAAAAAAAAAAAAGATATTGATCAACGGACACATTTTTCTCTTCTGGAACTCAAGCCAGCAGTGGAGAAGGCTATGAAGGTAAAGATGACAAGAGAAACTCCCTTCTCCACAAATTAAGCAGCTTGCTGGTCCCTAGTCTTGCCTGTGAAACACCACCGTGCTCCACACCACCAGCTCTACACCTCTTCCAGTTCCCAGCCAGCTCTGTACATTATACAGGGTCCATCACAGCCTTCCCCCTCATCCTTCCACCAATCCAGCTCTTGCTGGAAGGACAGTTTATGCTAGATTAAGATACCCTAATTCTGAAAGTCATGCAGCAATGCATTCCCTGCTGCAAACAGGATTCCTTCCTCTCTCCCTTTGCTCTGCTTCCTTAGCAACACAGTACTGCTCAGCACTGAAGCCTCTGCAGGAGAAAGAGGGAAGGCAGCTCTGATGGGAGGAGAATACAGCACTCAGCCATCTTTCTTACCAGCTCCAGGTTCTCCACAGTGGGATTTGTTCATTCCAGCTAAGCACGGTCTTAGCTGCTGTCAAAGGACCCTAAACGTGCACTTACATTGGAATATATACTCCAAAAGTCTGGTACTAAGCTGCTATCTGCCAACACATACTCATGCAGGACAAGTCAGTGCTGCTGCCCTGTCACCCTCTTCCCCTCAGGGTGCTGAGGGCTTGCAATGTGTGAGGAGCATAACCCTGCGCCCTGGGCTTCTGAAGAGCACAGCTCCTGGGGAACGCGAATACCCAGCATATTCCTGGTGTCCGCAAGTCACTAGGGACTGTACACTGCTTTCTGCACCACTTCAGCTCATTCTCCTTTCTCCTGTGCTGCCTCCAAACCACACACCATCAGCAGTACATATGGTGCTACTCAAACCAGCRGTAGTTTGCCAATGACAACCAACAATGCAATCTGTGGGCTGCACGGTGTTGGGCTGCGACAGGGCTGCGGCRGCAGCAGCCGAATAGAATCAAGTCTTCTTATTTCTTTTGTTTTAGAATTGTCCCGCATGCAGAGGACATGAATATCCCTTTGATGCTGGTCAGAAGGCTAAAGACACAACCCCACCTGAAAACTGTCTGGAAGGGAACTACACCCACACCATGTGCACAGCACCCCCCCCCTCCTTTTTACAGTTTTTATCACCACTTTCACAACCTGATCGCCAAGTATGGCCTTCTCTGCTGAACAGCAATATGCATCCATTCAGTGCTATGTCAGCACTGCTAAAAGCAGCTCCTAAAGGCTCCTTAATGTTCAGCAAGCCAGGATGTCTGAGGGAGTGACCACAACTCCTGTCATTAATGGTAGGTGCAGAAAAGAGTAGCAGCTCAGATATGAAGAAACTGTTTTCCAGTTGGGACCCTGACTCAGAAAGGAGTGTCTTTAACATTAAATGTCTGCTTAAATGCTCTCCTGGGAAGGGACACACTTAGACACATGTTTCAGTGCTTGCCGGAAGTGACATCTGCAATAGGAGGTAGTAGAAATAACTGTGAATCAGAAAAGAAGGAAAAATAGTGGTATGGCAATGTGAGCCCTCCGAAAAGAAGAGACAAAGCCAAAAAAAAAAAAAAAAAAAAAAAGCACAGTCACTCTATTGCTTGCAACAACTGACTGGGTAAGTAGAAACAAATCCGACTCTTGCCACCACACACAGATGGACTGCGTGTGGAATTTAACAGAGCACGACCCAAGCACTCCTGACTTATCAAGAAATATTTTTTCCTTCACCCATAGCTTTCTGCTGAACAGCAGAAAACGTGTTAGATGGTTGAAGGAATCTCTACTGCAGTGACTGAGGAGTTGACTGACAAAGAAAAAGCCTAGATAGGAAGGCACATGTAGCAGGAGAATGAATACTTAACAAWGGACTGAAAGAGACTGAGGAGTTGAAAACTTTGACTGTATTTCTTTAAATCTCTGCTAAAAATGTTGTCTGTCCTGRCACAGAAACCCAGGGGCTTTGCATTGCTCGTGAGTGTGTGTGTGTGGCTAAGGGTGGTTAGTTCATTCTTGAGAGGAAAGAACAGAGAAAGGCAGAAAGGCAGTGCCATACGTTTAAAACGAGAATACAAATGTTCTCCTTCACAGAGGTGCCTATACAAAAGCAGAACTCCAGAGGTCTCTGCTTGGCTTATCCTGTGCCTCATTCTGAGCAAACAAAAGATAATCCACGGATAAAACAAAAGATAATTCAAGAGGAAACCTTCAGTGGGGGAAGAGGGACAGGAAAAAGGGGAGACAAGGGGAGAGGAGAGCCCAAGGAGATGAAGCTCTTGGAAAGACAGGATGTGAAAATGATCGAATTTCCTTCCCATAAAAGGATGGGGTCCCTTGTTTATATCCCATACATCCTCTTTCCACGCAGGTTCTCTGCTGGTCTGGCATACCCAGCGGCTTCCTAGAGCCTTTATTGTGTTATAAAACGTTTTCTTATCAGAGCAGAGAACCTTAGTGCCGCATTAAAAAATGGGTAATTTTCTTAAGCCTCTTTTAAAAATATATATAAATAGGATTAGCTGGATAACATGTTCAGATGCAAGCACATTATTTGATTACTCAGTACTAGATCCAGGTTTCACCCAGGGCACTGCCAGGCTCCAGCTGGGGGGGGGGGTGGCAAGGGGGAAAAGTGCTTATTGTTCAAGCCTGTCAGTGCTGTCAAGAGTCATTACAGGGGTAATTGCTTTTGCTCCACCCTAACCTATTATCACTCGGGATTGGGGATGGGAGGAGGGTTTTCTTTTGGTTTTGTTTCTAAATTCAAAGAGCCAGCTTTCAAAAATGCTCAGCACCCAGCAAGAATGACCAGATTTCTTCAGACATGCTCATCATTAATTCAACAGCTAGATAAAGGAGTGAGGGCTGCAAAAAGGTATTGGCAGCGAGTGGCAGCCCCTGCTGCTCTCGCTGAGAGCTGCTGGGTGCCCAGCTTCTCCAGGCCCCTCACTTCCAAGCGCCCAAAGGAGGACTGCTGCATGACAGGCTCTTCAAGAAGCTTTGCTCTGGGCATCTATCATGCTTTAAAATCTGAGCCCACACAAAATAAAGGTGCAGAGTATTTCCCACATCAAAGAAATGTCAAGGGTGAGATTTAAAGCTGCAGAAGACTCACTCATTAGTGGGAATGCACAGAGATCTCTGATCCTACGTAAAACAACCCCACAAAGTTGAGTTGTCAGATATGCCTAAATCACGCCTGAGCTTTTGCAAATGAAGCTGTTTGCTCTCTTCTGTTGACTCTCTCCCATTTCATCTGGGGACAGAAGGAGCCCCTTTGGCAGGGCAACAGGCTGGTCTCAGGGAGCCAGCAATTCCATGCCAGGCCCGATAACTGCATTTTGCTTGAACACCGTGTCAGGAGGCTGCATTACCTGTCACAATGGTTGCATTTAAAGGGCTTTGCACCCGTGTGCTTTCTGTAATGCCTCGTGAGCTCGTCGCTCCGTGCAAAACGCCACTCGCACCCTTCCCACGAACACTTGTAAGGCTTCTCACCTGCGGAGGGGAGGAGAGAACAGTCAGAGTGGCAGCAGGGTTACCGAGCACTACACAGCACTACACGTTCAAGCTCYGCATCCTCCCCCCTCCTCTCCCTCCCGCTTGGGCAGGTTAGCCCACTCTCAGTCACACAATCCACRGCCAGTAACTCGCTTCAGGGCTTGTGACACATTGCACCCGGAATGGATCTAATTCCAACTTTATAATTGTTAAAATTCTTGCACTACCTTGGCAAAAAAGGAATGTTTCCCATTTCTAATGAAGCCAGTCAATTATTCTTCTAAGAAACCCTTAAGAAGTCCTGTAGTGCTTCTCCCCTCAGCTGCTGAAAGCTGGTTGTCTGTAAGCCTTTGGGCCAGCRCTGCTCTCACCAGCTAAGTTACTGGGGTGCTCACAAGTGGCTGCTCAAAGCATGGAGAGGTTGGGGCGAGCTGGGCACACAGCTGCCCCTGCACTACCCCAAAGCAAGCAACACCACTGCACTGCATGCATTTACCTTGTTGCCATTTACCCCAGCACGGTCATGCTCACAGCAGTTCCCACCAAGGTTTCAARCCCACTGCTCTCTAGAACTGCACCTCCTTTATTTGCTTCCCCAAATAAAAACTGCTCAAGAAACGATATGCCAAGACAGCGAGTGTAAGGCAAGAAATGTTTTTTCTTGAAATCAGCTCATCCTTCAGGCTTTTTGCACTCCACCATTATCAGTTGTTATTCTACCCCAAACTATTAACCRTACCATTGAAGGCAGTGAAAATGTGCAGTGAGGAGTCAGGAGAGGTGCTGGTCTGCTGTGTTCACAGTTACCTACTTTCTAACGCAAACCAGTCCCTGTGGATCAAAGTCTGCCATGATGTAACATCATCGCCCCCCAGAACAAATGCTCCAGTGCAGCTTCCCCTACGTAAAATCAATGTCTATTCCTTGTGCAGTGAGCACAGAATGGATGCATTAGAAGAGGAGGAGGTTGAGGGAAAATGCCAACAAGAAGACACTTCCACTACAAAGCTTCTAAGCCGGGAATTACAAATGAGATGTGGTTATTACTTATTTATTTGTTCTAAACATTGCTAAGAAAGTGATCTTAAAAACCATCACTGGCCATACTGAAGTCAYAATCCGTATGACCTCCTTATGGCAAAGCCACGTGAGACAGTCACTTGGCTAAAGTAGACTGAAATTCCTCAGTACAGGGAGGCAGATTTCTATATTTAACATGTCTATTCAGCAGGTAAAGGAAAGAGATTTGATTATGGGAGACCTACGTATTTCAGGGTGACAAAYTGGAGAGGCCAAAAGAGCAAGAGAAATGAAGAGGGCTCAAGAACTGCACCAAAATACATGAGAAAAGCTGTTCYCTGGCGAGTTCATTTCTGCAGGCGCCTGACTGCACACAGAGCTCTGCTGCACCACGCAAAGCGGGCTGCGATATTAACTGGAGTGGAGCCATTTCAGCCTTTCAGCCTCTGTGAAGTTTGTCTGGCTCAATAACTAAATCACAGGATTCACTGGGGTGAAGCAACGAAACAAGAGCAGCAGTAGGCAAGGCTGTGCCAAACTATCGATTTGTCCCTCAGTCCCCGAACGCAGAAGGCCAGCCTGGCTGTCTCTGTCGTGTGCTGCAATCCACCCTGGGGACATGCCCAACAAGACCAGGGACAGAGCCAATAAAAACACTACCCCAATCAGACTGTGCCTGTCTGGTCATCTCTGCGGATTTTTTGCTCTGTTTTCTTTCCCCCTCCACAAAGATTTTCCAGAAAAAAAAGCAAGAAGGTTCTTGTTTGCGAGCCAAGTGCTGGTGCTCTGTTTCTGTGCTCATGCCTCAACTGTGGCTCAAACACTGTCATCAGTGCTGGCCCCAGAAAGCAGGCTTGCAGTTGTTTCAGCTCTCTCCCTGCACAAGCCTTGACACACTACCTGGCATATTACATTTGCTCTCCCCTTGTCAGAGAAAAAGGATTTTCCCAGCCCCGGTCTTGTCTGTGATGATGCAGCAGTTCCGTGTGAATAGTTCATCAACTGTTTTTAAAAGCTGTCAATAAAGAAACCTCGAGGATAATTCAGATTCCTCGGTTCTCCGACGCTCTCTAGTGCCTACCTTAGAGCAGAGACAGCAAGGCAGATAAACTGCCCTGCAGCTCACGTTGGCTACACACACGGTAAAGCAAACGTGAGACCAGCGCCCAGCCAAACCTGGCAGGTACCACCAACCTGAAGGATGCAGTTGCCTATGGAGCCAAAGGGTGAAGGACAAACATCACGGTCTTTCTGAGGAACCAAGGACTACTAGGACTGAAGCAGGGTTTGGCTTGCTAACATTTGTCAAAAGCTTTGCAAGCATACCATGCTATATATAGGTTACGAGAGACAGAAACGCCAAGCATGATTACTGGTGAGCCCACGGGATGCCACGCATCTCCGTTACTTGCTCCAGGGGCTCCTCTCACAAGYGATCCCAATTCAGCTCTGAACAACCCTGAGTTGAGTTTTGTTTTCTGATGCTTTTCCTCCGTCAGCAAAGCCACGCTCCACCAAATGTCAGACAGGGTCTCTTTGTGCTCCCAGACGCATGCCGGCACAYGGTGCTCCGCACGCCGCAGCAGCACCGTGACCTTTAGAGCCACGTCAGACAGGTCCTTGGCCCAGAGACGTCCTAGAGGTTAAGTTCCCTGCTCTCCTACAGCTGCTCAGGAACGAGAGAGGAGGTAAAGAGAGAGATTTCTGATTCTCCGCACATAAAGAGAACTGGCCGCTCCTTTAATGGCTGCTTTCATCTTACCGCAGATAAAATGAAAGCATGTTTTGCTAAGGTGTACGTAGTGTGGGAATGGAAAAGCGGGGAGGGTCTTCTATGGGCAATGGCACGCAGAAGAAACAGGAAGGATCATTTCCATGTGCCAGGCTGCTCTTCTGTTGTAGAGGATTAGCGAGAACAAAAAGGAAGGATGGTGAAATCCTCCTCTGCTGAAGGCAATGGCAGAACTCCCACTAGCTTCTACAGGGCCAGGATTTCCCCCTTTTTAACAAATTAATTATAAGCTTCAAAATTCAATTAAAAATAGGAACATCACAGAGCTGTGCCACACTGACTTTTTTTCAGGCTCTAATTCCACAAAATTAATAACTAACTGCACTTAAAACTTGTGCCTGTGAGTCACTCCCAGGAAGGCGGTTCTACTCCCTAAGTCACCTTTATTCAACACCACAAAAATCCGCGTAGTGCTTGAGCAAATCTATGACCCACATTTACACAAAGGCATTCAACTGAGCATCCAAAGCAGCCGCTACCCACGCAGGCAGATGTTAAACGCTCAGCTGTTTCAGTTTAGAACGTGCCCCACAACCTGGACCTGGACCTGTTTGTTTTACACATCTACAAATGCACCCGGGAAGGGCAGGCAGCCAGCAGCATGGGCATGCATTTAAGCATCAAGTTATGCAATTTTCTGAGATGAGCGCTATGTTAGCATACCATTTGTTTACAGAAAGTCTTCTAAAATTGACCTAGAATAGTGGTTTTCAGGTTTTTCTAGTTTTTTTTTTTTTTTTTTTTTTTTCCTGGGAGGTGGAAACCCTTCTCTAGCGATTTCAAACCTGCTGACCAGGGTCTGCTTTCCTTAGGCTGCAGAYGCGCACGTAGTGCAGAGCAATAGAGGTGAGGGGTAGGTTGAAACAGCAGGTACTCAGGACCTCTCACTTCAGACCAGCTGCTGCCTGGTGCTGCRGCCTGAATGCTCGTTTATAGCATGCTAGGAGCTGTTCGGAGAGCACCCACGGGAAATACTCAAGCGAGCACATCCTTAGATGTCCTTTGAAGACCCCGTGGAAGTAGCCTTGCATGCCTGCAAATCAACAGAGCACCACGCTGAAAACTACCCATCTAGAAGGACCTTATCATCAGAAAAATTAGTGGTATGGAAAAGCTATTAGCCCTTCTAATAGGCTTTAGGGTTTTCAGTCCTGCGTGACTGCCTACTTCTGCAAAGCGGTCTCTCTGTACTGTTTYTCTGTCCTGCCACCCACTTTTATTTTTTCCTCTTCCTAGAACGTATTTTCATACCCTGAACTGGGCTGTTTGGGGAAGAGGCTCTCTCTCTCTTCCACTTCTATGTATGGCAACTCACACAATCTAGCTCTTCTAAAAAGTTGCCCCCCACGCTCACTTCGGTACAGTCTGGCCCTCCATCCCTCTTTGCTTAATCCAGCCTGGTCCAGTCTGGTAACTGGAGGACAAAGAACTTTGCAAAGYGATGGGAAATGCGCAATACTGAAGCCAAAATTATGACTCACAGCAAAAAATCTATGAGACTCTGGTATCCCTGAAATCAGGTCGCTGTTCCTTTCATGACTAAGATGAATGCAAGACTCAGTATTAGGCACCTAGTTGTAAAAATAAATAAATGAAGCCAAAAACGTATCATGTAAAAACRTGAAAGAGCCAAGCACACAAACCCAGCAACGCTGCCATGGTAAACACATACCAAGGTCCCTGTAAAACATGACAGGTAGAGCCAGGCCAGTTTTGCACTGGTTCTTGGGACTTCTGAGTTCATTTTTCAGCCTCAGTCTCAGTGAGGGCTGATCTCATACTACTCTAGATACAGAAAACTTTCATCTGAAAGAGTCAATTGTGACTCTTTTTAAAGTTAATGGAAGGACAAAAACACATAAAGAGTGTGAAATACCAGACACCAGTTAGACCAAAATCCGAGGTGAATTTCTCTCCTTCAATTGTACGGGGCATCCAGACAAGTGGCCCAAGCCTCTGCATCTTGGCGTGCCGGGCACAAAGCGGAGACCACTGTGTTTTCTCTCCCACCTTATGCTGGCCTTCACAATAGGTATTCCCTCACGAAGCACCTCCRTGGGGATGTTCTCGCTTCTCCTCAACATCCAGACACCCCTGTCCTCTCCACCTTCACACCCCAGGCATCGTCTAGGTCCAAGCGATATTTGTTTTGTGGAGTTTTGGAGTTGTTTACAGGAGTAAGATGGCATTTGCTACTGGTATGCCACGGTTCTTCMAGCAGTTTCAAGAGAGATTGATTAGTAGAAATATGGTTATAGGACACAGAGGTACATAACAGAGATCAAATAAGGACACGGTCATCATCACAAGACTAGAGCGCACAATGGAGGAAGGCAAGGATTTTATACATCTTGAATTTGCAGTATTTATTGCCAGGCCTAAGGGTTAAAAAGTCATGAGTTCAGTCTCCCATAAAAATAATGCGATTTTAAAGAAAAAAACAATAATATTTAGAGATCACTTGGCTTTTGTTTTGGAGATAACCTAAGGTCACAATTTTAAACTTCTCTCTGTAGTCTTGTAAATTAAAAACATCTATTAAAAAAGAAAACAGAAGGGAGTTTGTTCTCTGTTCCTTGGATTTCAAGAGTGGGGACTTTAAGAAGAGAACTTTCCAAATCTGGGAATCTGCACGATAAGATCAAACAAACCRGCAATGCTGCTGGGTGAAATCCTGGCTCCACTGAAGTCATTGGCAAAATGCCCACTAAAGCTTGGGTTTCACCCTTTATCTTAACATAATTAAAGTAAATAAACATAGTAGGATTATCCATGCATATCTATTTCCCTCATCCTCCYCTGCACCCCACCTTAAGCACCACAGCACAAACATATGTCGATTACAGTGTGCTTAGGAAAACAAGCAAGAAGTTTAAGACCCCAGTCCTGCAAWGAACTTCAAAAAGACAGACCAGCCCAGTAAAGTTCAGTGGAGAATCCCAGTCAAAAAYGTTGCTGTTATATCTCAGAGCTAAAATATGGTATAGTTAAGAGCCTCTTTGTCAGCATGACTGACTGAGTCAAAAAAGCTTAAAGAAATTGAGGAACAAAAATAAATCCTATCTGTATGCACATTTTGAAGGCCATTAAAATAAGGAAATAATTATATTCCACTTTAACAGCTCCTTAATATCACGTATGCTACTACATAAAAATAGTATGCAAAAGTTTGTCTCTGAAAAACAACACAGACATCCTCTCAAAAATCATGATGTGTTCTAATCCGTGGTGAGTTATTTGCATACAGTTTCAGGGCCCAAAAAAACGTTTTATGAAAAAGACCACAAAATATTTCCTTCCATTTTCAAAATCTGTGATTAAAACACTATTCAAAATGAAAAACCCTCAACATCTAAAAATAAATATTGAAAGACACCTTTAGATACAGCCGTTCCAGTACCGGTGTTCTTGGAGAACCCGACAACCACAGATTGCAGCTTCCAGCTGAAAAAAGGAATTAAATGCCAAATTTCTCCCTCAGATTTCTCCCATAATAAAGCTCTGGGGGCCCAAGTTGCGCCAAGAGATGTCTGAAGAACCAAGCAGTCCCGCTGGCTTTTTAAGAGTGTGTTTTAATAACTCTCCTCGACACCCTGCCTGAGAAATCCTCTGGGGAGCTGCTGTTCCCGGGCTGCCGAGCGAAAAGGCGCCGGCAGGCAGAGCGGCAGCGTGGCTGGGGGGACAGCCCGAGGCGTCCATCCCCCAGAGGCCGAGGCCCCCYGCAACGCGCTCAGCGCCACGGCACGTCGCAGGGAAACGCCGGGGGCTTCGGCAAGAAACGGCGCCCACGCAGCCTTGCAGAGCAACACCAGGCAGGCGCACGCGTGGCCGTATACTACGAACGGCTGCCGCAGCACAACGGGAAGCCTGATGTGGGACATCACGTTAACAATATTTTATGTTTATGTATCACTCTTCATCTCCAAGGGTCCCCCTGAGCTCTGCGAGCTGCATACAAGACATACCGACGAAGCCAAGCCATAATTCTTCTAATTAGCCGAATATCAGCACACGTCGCCTGGCACAACAGAAAACGTTACTGGTCACTCCGCTTTTTCTACAAAAACTGCTACTTGATTTTTAACAGAAGCACATTACAGAAGGAAATTCASTTTTAAGGACTCCTGAAAAAATAAACTCAGGATCCTAACCCAGTGGATCTCCTTACCACCCCGTCTGTCCTCCCTCATTATATATGCACGCTCCATCAAATACGAGACACAGATGAGGAGTGGCCCAAGAGCTGCTGCTTGTTAACTGTGCTCACTTTCACGCTCAATTCACCAAGTTACCATCACATGGCTGCTTTACTGGTAAGTTTACAGGCAAGCTAGCGAGCAGCTGCAGTTCAGCGAACAGCATCATCATCCTCTTTTTAAGATTAATAACTTCATTCCTTTAGCAAAGCGGAAGAGCAGGCTGTTTAATACACACACCCTCTAGAGGTCAATGCTGCCATGTAAGCATATGTGTGTGCAACCCATCAACCAGTAAAACTAAYTATAAAAATCAATTTCAGATACTTTTATGAGCCTTTCATTCCTCAATATACTTCTAATTGATTTTTGTTGGAGAAATAGAAAGCATAATTATAATCTTTTATTATTACAAAAGAACGCAGGGAGGGCATGGAGTGGACAGGGCTTAAATGTGTCACCAATGCTTTTTACCTAAAAGGAAGGAAAAAAAAAAAAAGCTAAAAAGGTATTTTATTCACAGCCCTGCTAGAAAGACGGAAAAGCCTTTGAAAGGGTGACAAAGCACAAGAGAAAAACTTGCAGGAGAGAGCGCAGGGCAGGAGAGGAAGGTGGCAGGATTGTGAAATACAGTGCGAGAAGGTTGTGCCTATTTTTAGGCCGGCAGGGATGATCAAGTGCAAAAGCAGCACATGGCCAYGGACGATGTATAGCTCCTCTCATCCAAAAAGGTCAGAAGTGCCCTCATAGAGAGACGGCGCTAATCATGTCCATATTACAGGTGGAGGAAAAGAGGTGAAGAACCCGGTCCAGGGTCCCATCAGTCTTTCTACAGATGCCAAAGCTCCGGGTTAGTCCGTGGGGGCCTCGCCAAAGCTCGTCTCCCAAGCCAGCGGCACTCTTCAGCACGTAGTCTTTCAGGACATGAAATGGCTTTTTTCAGCCTTATTTCTTCCATGCACAAGTACATGACACACGTCCATAAGGCCCCCTTGCCTGGCTGAGAAGCAGAGGAAGGCAAAGTGTGCAGYGGCATTGAGAGAGAGAAATATGGGCTTGAAAGGGCGCACGGGACGCGTGCCACTGCCTCATGCGCCCAGCGCCGAACGCACCGAGCAGYGTCGCGCTCTATTTCCAGGCTTTACTCCCGCCGCGAGCGACAGAGCCGGCTCGCCGGAGGCCGCTTCCCCGGTGCCGGCCGCCCCACGCAACCCGCACCTCTGCCCCCTTAACCGCACCGCGGCCCCGCGCCCCAGGGAGAGCGGCAGAGCTGCCGGTCCCGGTGGGCGCCCGCCAGCAACACCAGTGGCAAAATACCCAATTAAACCTCCAGAAAAGGTGAGAGGGGGAGGAAAAAAAAGCGGCTGGAGTTGCTTGGCAAGGTCTCCTAGCTACGGCTGCGCCAGCCTGGCTGGCTGCTGCGCTCTCGCCCTGCTCGCCGCGCGTTTGTCCCTGCCAGGCGAGCCACCGCCACTGGCCCTAATTACCAGCCCTCCGCTGCCTCCAGCTCGTTACTTTGGGCCCCAGAGGAGCAGCCCGAACTTTTAAAAAACCCTCCTCTAATCAGGGCTTTTAGTTTCACGTTCAGCTGAGCTCTGAGTGCTCAGAGACGCCAGGCAAGGCAGCAGCGGCTGCAGAAAGACATGGAACGAGAAAAACTCAGCAGTTCACAGGGTCAAATTTGCCCAGGACCCCACAATCAATTTTTCCCCTTGGAAAAATCYTTTTTGTACATCATACTGGACAGTGAGCAATGAAGCAGCCTTACACGGGACCCGGCACTCACGTATATAATCCAGAGTAGCACATCAAAGATTTGCTCTTTGGGCATCTGTGATTTAGGCGTAGGGTCCCTGAAAAGTCCCAGGCAAAATATAAAGTCATTTTATCAGCGACTAGAACTGATGTAGAAAAGATGAAGAGACCCCTTTCCCAAATGCTAACATTTATAATTCTTTTTCTTCCATATTTTCACTAGTGAATGTGGTTTTCCACTTACTCAAACTATTGCAGGGTTGATGTTCTTCACTATATACCTATCATTTCATTTGCTCCCTTTTGCCACTGAAAAACAGGAGAAAGATGACAGAAAACAAGGAATGTACATTGGCAGGGATAACACAGCAACAAAACCTAAGAAAAAAGTATTCTTTTCCCTTTCCCAGTTTTGTCAACAATGATTGAAAGGAAAAAGAAAAAAAAAATACCTAGGACACTTTCACTCCTTCAGCTGCTAAATTTGACTGGTGTCAGGGGGAGGAAAACAATGCGTCTGGGCTTAAAAAATACCGAGCGGGAACAAACCTGGGCAAATTGAGGAGCCCCCTCTTAGGCAGAGGGTAAAGAAGATTAACTCTACTGGCTAGGAAGTTTCTTCATCTGAATTACAGAGAAGACACGGACGACACCTTTCCTTAACTCTAAGGGAGATAGAAACAGCCGCTCAGGTGCCACCTCGGTTATCCATTCCACCAGATAAATCCAACTGAAGTAAGAGACAAATGTACCCTGAAAGTCCACTGTTAGGCGACACTGCATCTTCAGAAAGGAGATTTTAAAAAATTAAGGCTTTTTCCATATGAAACACATTTCTGAACACACATCCAAAGACCGATGAAGTCCAGGAAAAGAATCACGTTTAGGATTCTTTGCATTTTGCAGAATTACTGATAAAATTTTATCGGCTGGACCACATTCGTATGTGCTATGTCAGTGGTACAACAGAACGTAACAGTACATTCAACTTCATTTTCACTCAAGTATTCACAGATAAAAATCTCCTACTCAAAGGCTATTTTCCACTGAATATGCCAAGTTTCCAGCTTAACTTTTTACACTGAGGAAAGCTCTTTTCCTGCCTGCCCCTCCCCAACAAACATGCCACATTCTCCTAAAAAACAAATATTTCCCCTCAAATTTCTTAAGTAACAAATAACAACCACTCTGGAAGACGACCAAATGTGGAAAATTTCAACTTGAAGAAGGAAAAGTTTTGCAAAGTTACAGGTGACGAACAAGCAGAGGGCTAAAGGAGTGTTTCTGCAAAATTAAACATATTATGGTTCCAAACATCTACATACTGAATAAAAGCATATGCAGATATRCATGCCTGTATTTTTATAAATTACTCAAAATCATTAATTTCAGAACACTAATGCAAGCMTCTAGTGCACTAATGATCATTTACCATTATCAGAAAATGAGAATGACACTGCAAATTTGTCCAGCTAATCTATTCAGTTCCCTCTGTCWGTGGTAAGTGTGCAGATGTGTAGGAATAAATCCCTGTTCAAGCTCCAAATACGTACGGTTATACAACGAGGACACCTTTCTTTCACAGCTCAGCTGGGGATCAGCTTTTATCTTGAAACACAAGCTCTTCACTGTTACCTTAACTAGCACACTTGCAAATGTTTTTTCAGCTTTCATTTTTTTCAGCCCCAGCTTCCACTGGTGGGTTGCAGAGGCCGGGTGCCTGGCTCGGAGCGAACATGCCCAGCGGAAGATCTGTGTGCCCATCTGCAGATAGGGACTGCTAAGACCAAGAACCAGTCTGCAATTTTTTTTTTGAAGTCTTTTAACTCTCACTAAGCCATTTATTGCAATGGGCTTCTTATAGTATATAAAACTGATCTATGAACGGTGGTTTTGATTTCCCTGTAACACCAAGGTTTTGGGCACTCTTAGAGACCAGGGGATAAGGTAGGTCCCATGCAGTATTTTGTTTTCCTCTTTCCAAATGTCTGGGCTAGTTTTTAAAGCTCTTCTCACTTGGGAGTCCTTGTCTCACATTCCGTTTACAATCCACAACAGTACATTACCACTTACTGTTTGACGTCTGTTAGCAACTGGCTTTTGAGAGTGGTATCAGACAAAAGTTTTCTGAAGAGAAACACACTTTCTCCTAAATTCTAGCCAATCAGAGAGAAACAATTTTATTCACAAAATCCACCCTACATTCTCTGCATCACATGCTTGTCCTTTACCTATCTTTAAATTTCTTTTCCCAGTCATTTTTCCTAATGCTAGGGCATTGCAGATTGACCTCCCTTCCTGTAGCTGGTCTGAGCTATACTGCGGACACCACCTACCAGCCAAGTAAAGTGGTTTTATTTGTGACTCTACTATTTTTGATGAAAGCTTGGATGCCTCAGCAATATTTAGAGCAGTTTAGATGAAGCCTTACAGTTCATCTGCCCTGCCTGCAGTTCCTGCTGTYGGCACGTAGGTACGCGGGACCATGTCCAGCATGGGCTGTGAAAGGTAGGCTCTGGATGCAGGGTAAAACCCTTTACTTCCACGCTTTCCATCCAGGTACCTGGCTGYTTGCCCAGATGTAGCTCAGACTCCAACGCCTATCTTGCGTTTAAGAAGAGCCTAATGAGGTACCTGCTGTTAAGATGAGCTGTAGWATACTTGGCTTTTCCTGCTCAGACAGCCTCAGCTCTCCAAATCTGCTCTGGATCTTCTCTTCCAGCAAGTTTCAGACCTCAGCCTAAGCCTGCTTCTCAGGGCATGCTTGCTTTTAAATGACCCCTCCTGACAGTGTCTCTGGACCCAAGAACACAAGTGCTCAGGCCCTGCATACTCTATCTGCAATGCTGTTTCCAACCCTGACTTCAGCTTCACTATTCAGACCAGTTCTTCCTTTGCCAAACCCAAAACTATCTGGCTGATCCCRTAATTGTTCCCTCCTCTATCACGGGGCTAAACCTATCTTCATGGTTCAAAGAGCCAACATTTTCACATGGCTGCAAGCCACAGGCATGTACCACGAGAACTGAATGGTGAGAGCCCTGCACAGTGAGCTCTCCTGGACGAGAGAGGACAACAGCGTCTCAGGGTGACGGAGAGAAAGAGCTGAACGGAGCATGCACCTGTGTCCCAAGGTCGCACACCTCCACAGAAAGATCTTGCAGAGCCTCTCACCTAGCAGACCTTGTCCCTTCCTCTCCCTCCTGAGCAGCAGCCCTGTAGACATAAAGCAGGTCATTCACCCAAGCCAAAACATAACTGCATTTACGATGCTTCCCAGCAATACGTAACACCATCTCAGGATGATGAATGCGCTGAAACCTCAGGAAAGGTTTAAGTAAGCACGATGCAACTGGAACGTGGCAAGGAAATTTAGGTCAGTGTTTGCACCCGCAGAAAGGGCCACGGGAGTGTTACACATCACTGAGGGCAGGGACTGCAGAAGCCAAGCTCTCCCTGGCACACTGCCTCAAAGCTCATGGTGAATGATCTTCCTGGGCCAGATTTTGGTTGGGAAGTGAACTGCCTGGCAGTGTACAAGAAGCTCCCCATCTCCACGTCTGTAAGACACAATGATTTGGGTTTGTGACTTCAAGTATTTCAGAAGTGTTAGTGCCTTGGACAAATGGAAAATAAACACCCCGCTTCTTGTCACTAACATGCCCTTTCTAATCCAGCTGGGACAGCATCAACACAGAGGGGAGCCGACAGGAGACAGCTTGAGCATTTCCTCTTTGAGGCCGTACTCTGTGATCTGTACTATTCCCCCCTTTGCGAGGTGCCTCATGGAGGCTCAGGAGTGGATGGATATAAAGAACATGCTGGATGACAAACCAGCGATGGCTTCTCCGTGCCTCACCAAGGCAGCCTGCCATAACACTTGGAGGTGCCCACACTCTCCCTCCTGCAGCTGCTGAATAGGCAGCAAACATCACTTGCTAGCTCTCCCAGCCCAGAGCCTTACGCCAAAAACCATCTCGTGCAGCAAACAAACAAACAAACAATACCTATTTACATTTTCGAACCAAAACAGTAAGACTGTCTCCTTCCCTGTGCTGCTGATTTGGCAAATGATGGAGCAGAAACACAGGACTGAGAATTCAGGTACTGGCAACTAAGCAAGGGATGAACGACACTGGTGTTTTAGATGGTGAGGGCTGCTTTTGGCAGGGCCCAGCCTCCTTCCATCTGGGACGCTCACAGGGCTCGATTCCTCAGCCTGGGCTCTTGCTATAATAACCAAGCGAGGCTCTGGCCCTCTGAAGTGAAATCACAACACTTCCCTCCAAACCTGTCAAATGGTGCAGCGCTTTCAAAAAGATAACGCTTTAAGAGCTCATGATCAGGCTGGGCTCATTTTAATCAGTTTGATAAATTCTATTCACGCTCTCATTCAAATAGCTTTAAAAAAACCCAGCAAAACACATTTTTCCAATCTGGCAATGCAGCTGTACCCCAAAATAAACACACCCATGAATCAAGGCCTTCCTCTCACACCCCTTCTTCACTTCCCTTGCTCTTGTTTCCAGTAGCAAATTCAGCCTTGCTTCAGCTGCTGCCACGGGAGCTTTAGCATCCTCCGTATCCCCTGTCAGGGCTCCAGCTGCACACACAAGCCTGGGGACTCTGTAGGAAGCTGCACAAAAATCCTGGCCTTGGGCTTTCACTTCTCCTGTGCTACCTGCACTGCTCTTCCAAATGCTTCTCCCTAATCCATTATTCAGAATCTTGCTTCCTGCTGAACTGGTGCTTTTCTTGGCTATTTGCATCTTTTTTTTCGGCTTTCTGTTCACTGGTGCTACCACATTAACACAACACAGAAATACAACTTCCCATTCCTTTATTATCACTGACTCAACTTGTCTTTACTTCCTCTATTATTCCTGTATTTTGTATTATTCTCCTTTATTTATCATCCAGCCTTCTTGCCTCAATACGTTCTTTTCCTACCACTTCCAAATTCTGGATTTTTCCTCTTCTAGCCCCAATGTTTCAGGAAAACTTTTCTCTGTCATTTTAAATCCCACCTCAAAAACCTGCATATCCTTTAACACTGTTTGTTATACTCTTGTGTCTCCCTAGCCTTTCCCTTGCAAACATAGTAATTTGTTTTCCTGCAGGGAGGATTTATTTAGTTCTGTTACTCTCACCCAGCACTTTGGATCAAAGAACTATGTAATTTAAAATAAGATGTCCTGACAATAGCAAACAGACTCCACTTAAGCCTGCATCTTCTTAAGATACCCATGCAAATAGATGTTAAGAGTCTACATGCTATCTCCCAGTTGTTTCACGCTTTATGTAGCTAAATATAGATACGCAATGCCCAACTGCTATTTCTTAGACATGAGCTTAGTTTCTATTGGATCCTCTTTTTGGATGGAAACAGGAAGAAAAAAAAAAAAAAAAAAACAAAGCCTTCAGACCCTCACAAAAGGCAAACCTCAGCAGAACCCTCTGAAGGTCACTTTTCATCATTATCCCCATCTTAATGTATTTCCTGGGAAGTTTATATGTGATGCTTTATTTCTGGCCAGAAAGCACCTATGCCAGCTCATACTTTGCCCTCTACATTAGTGCAAGGAAGGCTGATATGACTGGCCTTGGCAAGAGATAGAAATCTCTTCCAGAGGTCTTTGATCCTGGGGACACAGCATCTTCTCCAAGATTAACCTTTCCATAGGTCACAGGCCATCTCACTCGTAAGACGTATTTGTAGCCAGACGCTCACCAGCAATATCCTGTTTTCTAATTTAGGAAGTACTGATGACTGTACATTTTTTTTCTTGGCTCATTCTAATTCCTTCCCTCTCCACTCTCCATTACATTGGCAATTCATCTCCAGGCATGTGTGAAGACTAGACTGAAATTTCTGTCTCTCAAAAGAGACAAATTGTCGTTGTTTGCACTGATGTCTGCTCTGTAAATAAGTGCGAGAGAATGTGTTAGGGCTGGATTACAGTGCCAGTCCTCGTGGCTCCTTCTTTAGATTTTTTTGATCTCACTCCCACATTAGCAGCATGGTTTTTTTCAAACCTACAGCTCACCTCCTCTTCCTGTTTACAGGCACAGCCTCTGTTTCTCCCCTGCATGGTTTCTTTGCTTTTCTGACAATCAGTCCCAACATTGCTCTCAGCTCATTTACACACCCTTCACTTTAGATGCCCCCGTTTACTCTGAATTCAGTAAAATATTTTCATTTCCCTTTTCATTCGGCCCCTGTTTTTCCCTTCCCTTCCAGATTAAATTCTCTCCCACACAGATAATTGTTTTTCCCTCTCCAAAGGTCATCCAGAACGTGGTTTCATAACCAATTCAACCATTCTGATGGGCCTTACATACATTAGTGTCCTTATTCCCTTGTGGATGAGATGCAGGCAGGTAACAAAGGAACCTCATGCAGCACCAAGTGCGACGCGGGGTCTGACTGCCTCTGGGTTCCCCAGCAAAGCCAAGCCCTGAGAGAAGATCAGCACCAATCTAGCAAGCTGCTCTCTCTCCGCGTTGCCTCCAGCCCAGTCTGGCTCATCGCGCAGCAAGGCACGCCAGCCAGTGTCTGGTCAGCGTTACATACCATCGAAAGGAATGCAACCTCCCTCTGCTGCCTGCTACCCCCAGCTCCCCAACCCATGGCTTTCTTGTTTTCACGCAAGCCAGTTAATCCCTTTGATCCTGCAAGTGGACTTTGTGCATGCAAGCTGGGTGACCAGCCTGCATCTGCCTCCCTAACTGTGCACCCCACACTGAGAGCTCTTTGTCTGTCAGGGCAGCGACACCCTTTTACACAGAGCCCGCACTGGCAGGCTGCACTTGCATGACATACTAACAAGCTACCAGCCAAAGGAAAATATCTCGCAATCACTTCAGACCCTCTGGTTCAGCCACTGACGAAGCCAAGTGGCTACTAGCCATTGGCACTGCTGGGCGCGTTCACAACCACAGCATTTCCAGCGAACAGCGGCTCTGAACCAGCCGCGTGAAAAAACAAAGCACTGCAGGAGAAAAGGGCTCCCTGTCCCTAGCCCTGAAGGTGTGCGCAGGGAAGGAGGCAGCCCCTGCCGTTTCTGATTCAGTCCCAAATTTTCAGACCTATTCGTTTCTGTCCTTCTCTTCTACGGGATGCCCTGGGTTCCGTGCAGGGAAACTCCACTGCATGGTCAGAGTGAACAGATTTAACATCTTGATTGTACCAGCTCTGATTTATAAGGCATCCAACAGCCAGTGATTTTTAAAGGAAGGGAACAGTGCACTTGCATAGGATGAAGGGCTCTAGATCACTTTGTTGTGGACCCAGGTAAGTTAGTTAGATGATCCTATTATACTCCTGCCCACCAACAACTCAGATTGCTCTAAAGACGCAGGTGTTCAAAGACATTCAGGCACTTTGCTTTCCACCGAAAAAAGCAGGAGCCAGGTGCCTATCTGCTCCACAGCTCTGCGGCTCAGCTTTGTTCTAGCAACAAGGCTCTGTCTGATCCATGCTGAAAAACAAAACCGTGCTTTCTACGCAGCTAGTTTACAGAGTGCTTAAACGATGGAGGCTTTAACTGACGAGCTCAGAGGGGCAGCTGAAACCACTACGTGAGGCGATGGGAGTCAGTGGCATGGGCAYTGCATCTGGGCAGCTGCAGCCTCATCATTCGACACAGGGCTCCCCTCTCTGCCGGTAAAGGTGGACCGGTGCTTCTCACCATGGGCAGCATTGCTGTGGGAGGGCAGACRCTTGCACACCGGTGGCAGTATGTGCTGTCCAGGGACATTCAATAAGGGCATCACAAGACCAAAGTGAGAAATGTTTCTCATTGTGTATTAATGGTAAAATGTAAGAAATAAACAGGATTTGATGCACTGGTGTCACCTACAGAAAGGTTCTGAGTTTAGATACAAAGTTCATCCAGATCTAAGGCTCTGATTCAAAAATACGCAAGATCTGGCAAGATTTTAACTCAAAAGGTTGGAGGCTCTGAAAGAGCAGTTGTTTCTGCAAGGGCTTTCTCAGGACTCCTTGTTCCCCATACCCACCTACTGGGTGACAAAAATAAGAAAATTCCGCAAGTTCCCCCTTTCTAGGTGCACATATCAAATTCTTGGCTAACTTCAGGAAAAGCCTCAAAAGACTCATCACTTCCAGTTGAAAAGGAGCACAGGGGTCAGGTCTGAACAGACAAGTCCATCATGTCAACAACAACACTGCTCAATTTGTGCCTCCGCAGCAGCCCCTTCATCCTCTGGAAGGCATCATCTGGGATGCCTCCCCAGACAGCCACAGTGAGGGGGTCTGCTCTGCTATGGATGAGCCTCAAAATGGCAGTGGCAGTGTAAGGCATCTCCTCCTGACCACATTGCTACAGATTTTAAAATGACTGCACTACTTCCACTGGCTTCCAAATCACCAGATCACAAGTGAGATCACTACTGGCAAGCTGACTATTCCCAGTAAAAACTCTAGGAAGCCCATTTTGAAAGATCAAAACCAATGCCTTTTATATCTTAATATGATTTATGCTTCAGACCATGTAACTTTTACAGTGTTGCCTAGCGTATGATGGATGCAGCTCTCTTAACAACCCACACATTTGTTTGATTTACTGCACTGGTCCAACATGTTATTTTCTACCTCGCAAGAACAACTTCACTTCTAGGAATCTGCCTGCATGATAAGATCGCGAATTAAATGTGCAGTTATCGTAAGAGACCACACATTTTACAGTAAAATTGAGAAAACTGATTACAGCAATCCCTCTGGAAACAAGAATAATCACATGATAAGATACTGCTAATGGGAATTTATCATCTCTCATCACATGTGAAGCTCAGAACAAAGCAGCAACGCTAGTCAAMTGCACAGCTATTACTGCCAATGAATACCAACCGAAAAGCTACTGGGGCTGATGAACAAACGACAGGAGATTGGGGATTTTCAACAGCCAAATCTAAGCCAATTTGGTATGCTTCAAGAAGCTTACACAGTGAAGCTTATATGCAACATTAGCAAACATTACCCCCCCACAAAAGCCTGATATTTCTCTATACCTTTTATTTCCTCTCTACCTATACTAGACAGACTCCATGTCATTCTTCAGTTTGTTCCCACTGTATTTTATCACCAAAGTAGTCCAAGCTAGCAAGATCTCAAGGGTACGTGTGTCTGTATACATATGTATGTCTGCATCTATACACGTGTTCTCCATACGTTCTTCTTAAACCACAGATCTCAGATCCGAAATACATTTTTCTCTTCCTCCATATGAAAGGCAACAAAAAACCTACTCATGCTATCTTCTGTTTCAGACTGTTAATATGACTAAAACAAATATTTTTAAGGTTGTCTTGAGGAACTGAGTACCCAAAACCCAAACTGGCTTGACCACAGTTTCAATGTGAATGGTCTAAATCCTTTGGGTATCCTGATACTCTACATCAAGCCCCGTAAGATATGAAACCACAACAGGTTAATTGTAGGCAGTGAATTCCCCTGTTCTCTTGAAATGTGTAAGATCAGCGGTCTGCCATATTTTTCCATTGCCCTGTTTCACAGATACAGACTTGGACTTTCAGAAGAGATTTTTTTCTTTTCTAAATGAGAATAAAAGGAGATGGTTACTGTTATAGCTGGCTGGAGAAGAGAGAAGCGTCCTACACAAGTACCTGTATGAGTCCTCTGGTGAGCCTTTAAGTGGGAGCTCTTTGTATAAACCTTCCGGCACCCATTAAATTGACAGCGATGAACCCTCTTCTTGTTTTCTGGGGATGCCTCCGCCCCTGTCCCTCCTTGTTCACTGTCACTTTGCCCACTCTTTATAGTCCCCGCAGTTGCTGCTGCCACACCCACTTTCATAGAGCTGAGTGAAGCCTTCTTGGCCACCAGTTTCAATGTCACCGTGCTATCCGCCGCTGAGAGAGTTTGTGAGGTTTTTACAAGGTGGCGGCTGAGCTCCGGAGACGAAGGGGGTGTTAATGAGGTTACTGCATTGAGTTGGGCCTGGTTGACGGCTGTGTAGCCTTCTGTGGAAGAGCTGGTGGACTGCAAGCTGAGGCACGTCTCAGACAGCAGCTTGTCCCGTGAGAGGATAATGTCCATGTTAGCGTTTTTGTCACATGTACTTGTTTCCACCGGCAAGAGGATGGGGTCCAGCCGTCGAATACTGTCCTCTGCATCTGGAGTTGAGGAAGCATGAAGAAAGCAGTCCAAATCCTCACCAAAACTCTCAGAGATCTTCCGCGGTTCTGTCTGAAGGTATCGCTCCAATTCGAGGCATGTCTGCAGAAGGAGGGGGAAGGGAGAGATGAGCAAAAGAAAWCACTGTTAGAGAGAGATTACAGTGTAGCTCCTCCCACCTAGAGCAGGAGAATAAATGTGGTCCAGAGCCATTCATGCACACCAGCACCTTCTTACAAAATGGTCACACTTTGGGAGATACGAGAATTTGGCACTTCTTTGAAGCTGCTCAGAGATAGGGTGTGGGAACATCTGCATACAGCAGTAGATATGTGGTCAAAATGAACACATGACAACTGGAAAGCATCTATTAACTTTTTTCTGAAAGTCTGCATGTTGTCCCATGGACACCAGCTCCTTTGCAAATTTAAGTGGAATCTGGCTGTCACCTCCATATGAAACAATTCTACCGCTCTCTCTTGGACATCTACAAAGTTGCTTCTCCAAAGAATTGTTTCCTCTTTTTCCACAAACATTAAATTTCACTCCAAATTTAACTCAGCGTAGTTGGCAAAGGCTCAATCTGTTCTTAAAWTGGCACAATTCTGAACCATATCATTTTAAGACAGAGGAAATTGTGATACCATGGAATATTTAAAGGACCTAAGACAAGGGAAGATGTGACAGAAAAAAGGGCTCTATTGTCATTTGTAGAGGGTTTTTGGCACATTCGGTCAAGTGGGACTTCCTGTATACAGGGCACTAAACTTGCACACAAACACACAGAGCTTTGTAAAAAGTAAAGACACAGTTAAAGTAGCTGCCACTTAAAAATGAGTTCCGGTATCTCTGAAGCAACAATCATCAACATGAGAGTAGGGTGAGCCTCCCCTACTTAAATGGACCTTATATAAGGTGTCTTGAGCTAGCCCCAATAAAATCTCCAGGCACCATCAAACTGCTCAATGTTCTCCAAAACCCACATTATAAACTTTTATTATTTATAGAAAACAGTTAGCTGTAGTTTCAGGAGCTTTTAAAAGCATTTATTAGCGTTATTTTTCATTTCTTGCTGCTTGAAAGGCTAGCTGGTTTAGTACATCATTGTGATTTTTCAGGACTCAGACAGATAAGACATTCTAGTATTTTTTAGAGAGAGAACACTTCTAGAGATAATAAGGAAGGGAATTTTAGATCAAAATTTTTGAAGTAGTCTATGGTCACCCAACTACATCTCAACCTGGAATTCAAGCACCTGATTGAGAAATAAGAACTTTTATCACCAGCAACAGCAGGAGACGCACATTCCTGACATCTGAATACAAAAGTCTCATCAATAGAACGATAAAGAGGTCCCACTCACAGCTGTCTAGGAACTACAAAGTAACTCAAGAGTATTACTTTTAGCCTATGGAGGAAGGAACACTTTGTTTTCACATGGGGTTAAAAAAATAAATTTTTTTTGATTTTTTTTTTAAATAATTGCTGATTACAGATCTGAACTGTAGATACAGACTTTGGCAAAAAGCAATAAAACAGCAATATACGCAAGCGAACAATGCTATAGTTAAGCATGTGTATAATTTTCAGAGGCTTGATATCACATCTATAATATGTCTGCACACAGGCTTGGAGGTAGGACACCCGCTAGTTAGCATTCTTGTCTCCAGCAAATCACCACACTCCCTGCTCAGTTTCCCCAAATGTAACAACGGAGCACTATATATCACAAAAGAGATTTCCAAAGAACTGTCAAATACTTGGAGGTGAAGTCGTCAAGCTTTTATGCTCCTGACATTCAACAAGGGATGGTTCAGCTTCTGAAAACAGAGGCCAAGGTGCCCTCTCAGTGGTGCCTAGGAATCATTTTAAAACTCCATGGTCTCCCTTCCCCATACGTGCTTTTTAACCTGGGTAAACTTCTGGTTCTGAAAGGACACAAAATGGACATGCAACACCCACAGACACTGCTGTGTTGCAGTACTGCTCCTGAGTTTGGTTCCTGCCAAGCAGAGTGAGAAGCGCTAAGAGTATAAAGCATCATTTGCTTCTAAAATTGCCCAGCGACACCACCTGAAGAATTACTGTCATCTCAAGCAACACCTACACCAATAAGACCCCTGGACTCTTACAATTTTGTACAGATGAGCAATGGTGCTCATCTGGGCAGCCCTGGATGTTCAACTAGCATGATGGTCCATAACACACTGTTATGTCCGGTGCCACCTGCAACCTCTCAAGCTGCTGTGAGGCAGGAGGCGCGACCATCTATGCTGACCACAGAGGAAGCTGAACGATTTCCCCAAGGTCACTGAACAGTCTGTGGCAGGGCAGAGACTTAAAGCCAGGTACCCTGCCCCAGATTACTGCCTCTACCTAGGGGATTCCCTTTCCCTTCCCTACATCAGTGATGAGTTGTATTTACTGCTATGGCAGTGTGTTAACTCTGTATCACTGCACTGCTCCAGGAAACCAAGAGGCTGCAACCAGGCACTAACCCCTTTTTCTTCCAGTGAGTATTTCCAGTAGCAAGTGCCTGAGAAAAGCTGAAGTCAGATTACGAGGATTCCCCTGCTCCACCTTGTTACCATTGTGAAATTCATGAGTAATGCTGCAAACACTAAAGACTTTGAGATTCCTGTCAGATGCTGCTGGCGCATTTCTCTCACCAGCAGCCCCGTTTCAGGGGCCCTGAGAAGCTGTTTATTTGCGTTCTCCCCTTCCCCCACAGCTCTCCTTTAGCTGGGCTTTTCTGGAACGGTTCCTACTTCCTGCTGCAACAATGCGGCTCGGCCCCTGGCACATCCGCCCTGCTCAGCCCCCAAGGTTTCCCTGCTTCCTGCTCCCCGGAGCAAGCTCAAAACAACGGGAATCAGCACTAAGTTCTCAAGCAACACGTCACAGCCTCTCACGCTGCTGCTGCCTAACCTTGCTGGGCCCATGCGATTGCAGCACTGCCACCCTGCCTCAGCATTTCATCAAGCGCCAAGGACTTCCTTCAAGGGGGAGAGACAGGGGACRAGGCTTTTGGCCTCCATCTGCAAGTCCTCTCTCCCAAAAAGGTCCATCTAAACTGGCTCCTGACTGAGCAGGAGATACTACCAGGGTTATCCCTAGAAGGACCAGTGCCTATGGACCATGCTCACGCTCCTCTCGCAGGAAAGCTTGGTACCAGCACCCTGGAAAGCCACCTAGCTAGAGCTGCACAAAGGAACAAGGAAAGACTGCTCTTATGGACAGAAAAAGTCCATTCTTTGTTTAAAGGGCAATTCTGGGACTGTGAGGAATGGCTTTAGCTGGGGATCTTCCCAAACGCATCCTATCACATTTCGGGAGAAGCTTTCCAAAGGTATCCACAGCCTTTCAAGAATACATACACTAAAGTAGCTGATGCTTTTGAATTCCCCATGTCATTTAATTTGGACTTTTGCATTCACTTAGCTTTCCTCCAGTAGGAGAGGAACAGATTTAGGAGCCTAATAAATAACGTCTTGCAAACGAAAGAGCAAGCATAATCATAAAGTAGTGGGGGAAGGGGAAGGAAAAAAAAAAAAAGAAGAGAAAGGCAGAGACTCAAAGCCATTAAAGCTGGTGACAGTCGCATGAAATTTCAATTGCTCTAAGATCAGAAAGGCTGCATTACGGCTCCTCTTTGCCCTGGGAGGGAAGCAGGACGCACTGCCCCTTTAAGGCATAACTACCCCTATGACAACAATAGTAGCCTGACAGTTTTTCCAGCTTCACCATTAATTTTCCATAAAGAGCAGCTTCTCGATGAGCCCTTTTCAGGCAAAGCCTGATGCTTCAGAAACCTGTAATTATTCTTGGCTCCCCCCCCTCCCACAGCCATTGCACCTGTGTCATTTCAAGACACCAGCTGGTCATGTCTTGCCTTCTGCCTCTGAAATCCAAAACCAGTAGATCAAGCCATCTCCCCATGGGAGGGGAGGCAGAAAAACCTCAAAGAAAAAGAAACAATATAATGAAGTCCCTCCCTTTCACCCCCCTCGATCTCTCCTCAAGTCAATAGGCAAAAAAAATCCTAGCAACACGGAGCCAGAAAAGGCCTCCATCTAATCAGCATCGCAGACAAAGCCTGACAAGGGTTAAGGCCACAGCCCTCCTTCCTCTCCCCCCYGCCAGGGTCCTACCTGCTGCTGCATTTGCCGAGAGCAGGCAATCGCATGCAGAAACAAAGCTTCTTTCCCCATATGCACTTCCCTGCTTATGCCAAATACCTTACACGACCTTCCCCTCTTTCTGGCCTAAGTCACCCCTGGAGTGGCAAGGCAAGATTTTGAAATCTGCCTGTTTTCTTCATTCCTGCCCTGGCAGGACTTTTAATTTTTAGGTCAGTTAAGCCCACCCCCTTGTCTTGAGCTCTGACCTTGAGAAACTGGTCAGGCCAAGACCACAAAGATATCCACTTCAGCCATCAGGAGGGGCAGGAGAATTTTTTGGTTTCCACTTCTGCCAAGTCATTCGCCAGCAAGTGCATCAAGAACTACCAGTTTTGGGTGGGAATAGCAGGATACTGACAACCGTTCACAGAGATTTTAACCTGAACTGGTAGGTTCAGACTCTGGAGAACACTCCACAGGTCTTCAATACCAAACTGTAAGGAAAATGGTCCAAGGTCACCTAAGACAGGAGTGCGCTGTTCTTGTCCTGATCTCCAGGTTCTCCTTAAACACTCATGCAAGAGAGGGAGAGATTTGGGTAATGAATGTAATAAATGTCACATGTGACATATATGCCTTACTATTCTGTAGGCTGCTACATTGCAAGCAACTTGACAGGCATTAAACTTTCTTACACAGCACTTGAATGATTTACAGCAATAAAGACTTCAAAAACTGTAATAGGAAGAGGAAGATGGCTCCCTTCAGGGACACAATGAGAAGATCCATAAGACTGCTGATTGCTGTCAAGCTGTTTTCTCAGACTAGGGATAAAAAGTGACCCACTACTTTAACCTACCTGCCCTGATTAACAAGGGTCATTCTCTTCACACCTCACTCTTCAATTTAGCCAGCTAGAAGAAATGATGATTCATGGATGACAAATAACAGGATGTGACCTTGATAGACTCCACATGCTTGCAAAAAGTCAGCTAGCAGAGAACAGCAGTCTGGCAAGTGGACATTCCCAACAAGGCATCAGCTTGATTTTTCACTTTTGGGTACAACTGCAAAAGAAAGTCACTTTCCTAACAGTTTCAAACAACAGCTTCATCCAACACTTTCATCCTCTGAAAGAAATTCAGTTTGCTACCCTGTCTCATACAGGTAACTCATAATAGCTCTTCATTCCTTGTATTATGCTACCTCCTCAGTCCTCTGGGGCCTAAACAGCAGCAGAATACACAGAAGTTGCACATCATGACAGTTCAACACGCAAAAGCAGATCTTTCAGACAGCACAAGACAGACATTGTAGTGCTGTTTCACACCTGCTAAGGACCTACTTCTCACTTGCAGTTATTACTTTCAGAGGTTGCAGTAGCACTGATCCGAGGAAATTCAGTGATGAGTACATCTGCCAGTTCAGAAGCATATGACCTCTAATCTACGTGTATTTGTACCGCTGGTGTTCATTTACTGAAAGAWTATTTATCGAAAACCTTGAGTATGCTCACCCCTATAAAATAAACGCTGTGTGTGCCTCAGCGTGTCACAGCACTGCGTGTGACACGTGCTACTTCCTGCAGAAATTAGCACTCACCTAACTCTAGAGCTACTGAAGAAAGATAGTTTTGTCACTAGCTTCAACAGTGGTAAGACAAAGCCCAAATAATCCCTCCTAGACTTGTGGATACTTGGCTTTGACTCAGAACAGCCTACATTTCTGGATGCTTGTCAGCTATCCAGGTTAAAGTGCAATCCAGAATATTCAAAATCAAGCTATAAAGGAGCTGGAGTCAGTGCTCATGATGTTTATGTTTGCCTTCCTCACTCTCCTCCAGAGAGCAACCAGCAGGAACGCTCCAGATGGGACTACCGTGGTTGTCTATGTGCCAAGTCTCAAGGCAGTGGAGGTACATGAGCTCTCTGCCACTTGAGGGAATGACCAGCAAAAGACCCTGCCCACAGGCCAGCAGTCTCTGAAGAGGGCACTTGTCTGGGCTCAGGTCCAGATAGCTCTGGAAAACCTAATTCCAACTGATGACATCACATGAACTCTCACTTCCAAGGATATAAATCTGAAGTTGCTCCAATGAATTGAAAAGAATTAGTCTTGATTTGCAGCCATGTAGTATCAGAATTTTACCCATATATAAAGGCTCTTGAAAAATTAGAGGTCACTTCAGAAGCACCTGCCTATACTATGGAGTCTTTATAGTAGTCAGAAACTCCTGGTGTTTTCCACAGCTGAGGACAACGTGGCAAAAGTGAAGTTCTGTCAAAGGTAAATCAAAGCCCAAACACTTAATAATGATTTGAGGCCAGAAAGTTGGGGAAGATGCATAATCAACATGTTCAGTGGGCTCCTCTGTTTTACTGATGTTGGAATTATTTTATAACATCTTGATTTTGAATTTTTCTAACAGACCATGGGATGTTCTTATCTGGAAGCGCTAGTTACTTTTAAGTGCCATTTTATTGCAGATATAATGGGACATCAAGCACTGATCTTGGAAGCTATCCAAATTCTAATTAAGAAGTTAGATACTTAGATCAGGCTGTGACAGAGAATGAAAATGTCGAATGTGGTTGACAAGCAGGTCTGATCTACCCTCCATTTACAACAGAATCTTGAAAAGATTCTCTTCACAGCGTAATTTATACGAGCAAAGCTGAACTACCCATGCAACAACTAAGGTGGAATTCCAATCTCCATTATAGCCCTACTGCTTTCCATCCACATGCAGAAAGGGGCTGCATCTCTATAATGAAGTAACTGTGTAGTCTCAGGATTACAAAGGAGGAGAGAACATCCTGAATCTGAAAGCAGCGCAAAACAATAAATGTGAGTATCACCACAGTTCATTCAAGTTCAGAGTAAGCAACGATAGGTTGTTTCCAGGCCCTGTGCCTGGTTGTCACTATTTCATTGTTTAGCAGAACAGCAAAAACTTTGAGCTACAGTGGCATTTGCATTTCTGATCCAAGAGGCAGATACTGAACCAACCATCACAGGCCAACTCAAAAATTACAAGGAACAAGGAATTTGAAACCCACCTGCCTTCCCTGAAAAAACGTCATGCTATTTTTGTCTTTAACCCCAAAACAGAGTTTGAAAGATGCACCTTTTTCCCACTGCCAAAAGCCTTCATTACTTCCTGATCAACAAAACCCAATACTCTCACCCATCTAGGCCAAGATTGTCATCTGTTCCCATCCAGCTGCCAAAACCTCCAGCTTTTCCTTTTGGCAACCTTTACTGGGCAGTTGCTAGTTGTCAAAAATTTGCAGCACATCACAAGTGTAACATTTGGGCCAGCATAAAATAAACAGAATTTTAGTATTAAATAAGTAGTTATGCAGAATACACTTGGGAACATGGGCAAACTGCAGTCTGAAATGAATATTAAGCACAACTTTCAAGTGATAGCAAATTTCTGTTGCAAAGGATTTAAGACAAAACTCCTAGCAGCATGCCAGTACATCCTGCCTACAAAGTACACAGTTCATTAAAAAAAAAGAGAGAGTTAAAGACACTTTTCAGGTACAATAATAAGCTACTATTAACTAGCTCATTGCAAATATTTGCATGCATATTCTTATTCCCCTGTATATATTAAGCAAATCAAGTTAAATTACGTTCTACAAACAGGCTTTTGTCACGAGCAGAAAGCAGGCGCACACATGGTCAGCAGAGATCAGCTGATATACAGAGATTTGTTTTCCTGTGGTAACTTCGTCATATGCTTGAGCCATCGGACTAGTCCTCTAAACCACTGGCTGCCTGAGTCTCACTACCAGCAGTGGAACGGAATGGGCGAGTCTATTAACTCAATGATTTCTGCTGAATACGCTACGTATGACCCCAGTCTCTGTTTGCAGATTTCCTCAATATAACAACTTGTGCCGATTTTCTTCCTTCTTTGTTTCAGCCCAGAGAATGAACTTTTAAGGAAATGCATTTAGCCAAACCAGCCCATTCTCTATTATTCATACACAAGAGCACTACTAAAGAATGTTCTCTTATCACAACCAAGATGACATACTCCTTGGATGGTCTTCACAGAGTTTTTCTTCAGTACTTACAAAAAATGCTGAAGTCAGAAACTTCAAACCTTGCTGGTTTTGTAGATCTGCTTGAGATTACATTCCTGTAGACACATTTTAATTTAAAAAGTTCTGTAGATTTACTTAAAGAATAGAATTACTACCTTCATAAACACAAAAGACATTTTCCTGTTATGGGGAATGATGTAACCAAGGTTAGCAATGACTTTTATCAGCCTATTAAGCTCAAAGGATGAAGAACAATTTTGCCACGAACTGCCAATTTTCACCAAGAGAAATGGTTAGTAAATCAGGAAATATTACAAGAGCCTCAAACAGAAAAAAGTCTGAATTCATAACCCTAACCAAGGAACCAAAAAAATCAAGATTTGTTCCCAAACTTAGTGATTATGAACTACACCTTACTTAACGATTATTCTTTTAAATGGACAGGTCAAATTTGTTCATTAAGAATCTCTTGTACCTGAGCTTGTACGGGAATTTCAGTGCACTGGTTGTGAGATACTGAACAAAGGACAACAGCTAAGCATGGCTGAACTCAATAGGCATCTACCTAAAAAGCGGATGAGAGAAATTTGCAAACTCTGAATCAAGGCTTCAGAGGACTTCTGCTGGTTTTGACTGTTTATTAAAGACAGAAAAAAAATTGCAGCCAGTCACAATAGCTAAAAATACCGTCAGTGTCAGAAGAGGATTACAGATAGCCAAATCACAAATTCAAAAGTGAAGGTAGCCCATTGTGCTAGCGTTCGATAAAACCCATGAGCGTACACACACTGTATGCTCTGCTGCCATGTAATACAGACTGCAAGCAGCCATGCAATGACCACCTGAGAAATGATAAATATAACATAAGTGTGTTTCCAAATCTTTTTGTAGAGATCATTTTTTTGTATAATGACCCTGGATGGTTTCAAGTGAGTTGGCTACTGGCCCTCCCTGCAAACTTTTCTCCAGATTTCATGAAGTGTGTATTTAACCTGTTCCTGTCCTGTTTGGAAGCAGCTTTAATTTAGCATTATAAATAGCAAAAAGGGACAGTTAGCTTATTCTGCTGCCAGTTCTAGCTCCAATTGAAATCAAAGGATCAGGTTAAAAGCATGCCTCAGAGTGTGGTAAACTCCTCACGGGAAAGGAATATGCAGAAGCAAATGCTGATGGCTGTGAAATGCACAAAACAGAGCAGTATTTCAGGTCTCGATCCTCAATTAAGATTCATCCTTACAAAGTACTGCAGTGGGGTTATGCAGCAGAACCAGATTCCTTGTAACTACTCCGGATTGGATCACGAAAGAAAAAGTGTACTACTTACAGACGTTTCATTAACGTCCAGAGATAGCTTAAAATTTCCTCCTCAGCAGCTAACACAGATGTATACACCAGTTTTGTTCTTACAGCCTCATGGAAAGACATATTCGTAAGCACAATTCTTCACAATTAGTCTGTTAAGCCAAATCTAAAGAAGAGATATCTCAATAAACCCAGAATATCTGGTGCATTTCATATGAGTTCTTGGCTGTGAGTCATCTCCTCTGCTCTGACCTAAAAACATATTAAACAAAGAGATGTGTTACATTGCATTCCTTATCCAAAAACATGCAATTCCTCATCTTAACATCGCACGAGCAACATTTTTGTGCTGGGATTACTGTATCTACTCTGCCCATTCATTATCACATCTCGTGGCTCAGAGAACCTTTTGTACGTTCCCTTTTGTATTATTTTTGGCGGTGGGGAAGAAGAGGTGGGGACCTGTCTGGGAAACAGGAAGCAGGAGGAAGGAGGGGAAAGAATTGTAGAATAAGGTCAGAACAAAAAAAGAATAGAAGAGCATATATACCATTTCTAAACCGTAATAAACATATAGGGGCCAAAGTCTGCCTCAAGCCACGCAGGCAGCAGTAGGCTGTTTGGCTGAACTGAAGTTCACACTTTAACATAAGCACAAGAACTGCCCAATCACTTTTATAAAAAGCCATTTGATGCTCTCCTTTTTGTCTTGTCTTTTAATCATTTGGGTAATTTGTTATCTAACAAGAGCAGGAAGATGCATGTGCTACTGTGCTAAATACGCCAGTCTGGGCAAAAAAAAGAGAAGACAGCAGCCTCAAGTTTCACCATCACTTACACTGAGAAAAATACACCAAGAAAAAACCTCAGACTAGAAGCAAAGCAGTGGGAAACACAACCAGATTCTCAGTTGGGCTAAGTCAGCGCAGAGCAGCACTGATTTCATTGTTCCTGTTTACATCGGCTGAGGACCTTGCCAGCACTCAAACTCCACAAAATTCTGCTCTTGATTAGTGCCACTTCACTCTGTGGCTTACGTGAAGCAGAATTTGACATGTTCTTTGATGGCTGGAGGTAGTTATTTTATACTACAAATCTTGTCTACTTTATTAGGCACGATGCAACCCAAATGGAAAAACAGAAAGACTTTAAAAACTACTCCATCTTCAGACATCCTCATGCTTGTATTAGTCTGGCGGGGGCAGGGGGTTGTTTTGTTTTGTTTCACAAACTGGTTAGTGTCACTTCTAGGCCATGGTTTTCATCATCTGTGCCCACCAAAAACAAGATTCATGTTTAAGCATCCCACTACAGCAAAACTGGCCTCTCACTCAAAAGTAGGAGTCTTCTAAAGGACATTCCCTTATAGCCAAGAGTGTTTTTCCATTCTATTTCCAATACTGCACTGCAAAGCATTTGTTCCAAAATTCTAGCCATCAGGCCAGAATTCCTTCCAGCCTCAAATCCGACACGCAGTGCACCTGGGCTGCTACACACCTTGATAAAAGCAGCATGGCTCTCTTCTAAAGTAATTTATAGAGCACATTGGTAACGTGCCTGTCAGTATTGGCCCAACCACTCAGTAGCAACACAGGCAGCTGCCCACAGGGATCTCCAGAGACCTGTATCTCCAAAATGTGTTAGATCAAAAAAAGGGAGATCTGCAGGGCCTTTTGTGAATATCGTCAGCAACTCGAGGTGCACTGTCAGAGCTGCACTAGGCACTGCTCACTCCTCATTAAAGGGAGGAGACCATTCCTGTGTCAGTGCGGTTTCCAGCAGGCTGTACAGCTAATGGCGACAGCGCAGGATGGGAAGTCAGGAGATCCCATTAAGAGCCCTGCCACTTATTGACTTGCAGGAGCTCAGCAGGTCAGATTACCAGCTGCTCAGAGTCAGCACACCTCTGTGAGCCAATTTACACAGCCGAGGCACTCAGTCTGGCTTGCTTTCTTCAGTCTGTTGACTGTGGACACCCACCCAGTTGTTATGGATTTTAATATGCTGCAATATGAAAGTGCTATTTCAGGGCAGTTATTAATAGTAGGAGCAGCCAGAAAACAGCCTAAAAGGAATGCAATGTTTTGGTATTCCTGGAAGATATAATGACTTCCCAGTATCCAAGCAGCCACCATGGTTAATTCAAGATGTTTCTGTGCACAAGACACWCTGCCTTTTGTTAGAGGAGCTAACTACACGGTATCACGATAGGGATGTGGGCCTTCACAGAGATGCCCCATATGGATACCTGTGGACTCCAAGTCTGCAGAGACAACAACGCAGAAAGGCCCAAAGGGTGATACTTTGCTACTGAGAACAGGCTAGGGAGAAGCAAAAGTTGGGCATGGTGATAAAGCATCAGAAGAAACAGACGCCATCAGAAGACACATAAACCCTCAAAAACTCTGCCCTTCCTAAAGGAGGCAGAGGACACCAAAGAACCGATCTGAGCCCCACTCAGAAACCTGTCTGATGACTTGAGGACTTCAGAGAGGCTCTGCCTTTCAACCCCTCTTCCTCATTAGCACCCCTTCCTTCCCTTGTTCCTTCACTCTGCATCTCCTCAGCAATATTCTTTTTCTCTTTTGTAGGAGCCTTGCTGCCAAGGCAAGTCACTGCCATTTTTTATGGCCCTCTTTCTTAAATCTTTCCTTTCTCCTGGCAAAATATCTGTGGAAACATACTGGACAACACTGTGCAAGACAGCCAGACCCTGCCTCAAATTTTTGTTGGCACCTCTCCCTCCTTAGGTTTCTTAATTACTTTCAGTACACCACTAAACACAACACCCAGAATCATCGTGCGGAGACAACTCCAGCCCAAGGCAGGTCTCTGCTGACAACACCACACGGCTTTTAGCATCCATTCTGCCTGCRTCTACATTGCCGAGAGGCTCTCAATGAGGCCTTTGGCTTTCCAGCCTCATCCTTAAGCATCCTTACTGACTAAACTAAATGAAACTCAACACACACCTTTCTCAGGAATGAAAAGGCCCAAATGATGATGCTGTGTTTTGGAAGACGTCATGCTCAAGGTACTACAATCCTACTAATTAAACTACCATACACAGCTCCAATTCTCTGCTCCAATGCACTGCAGGCAACTAGGATCCCTCACTACTCTCCAGAAAGGAAACAAACAAAAGTCATTTACCAACAAGGAGGAAGTGGAAGTATGTTCCAAGAGGAAATACATATTGTAGTCATTGTAATCCAAACAGCAGACCTGTTATCTGGCATATTTCCAACTCAGACATTTAAAAAATGTAAGTTAGCTTACCGTAAGCGTCTTACTCTGATTTTTCTTTGTCATATCTATTTTGGCCTATATAGCATCTCCCGAGATAAGCCTGCTTTGTGGGTCTTCTGTATACCATTCCTTCCCTCTATTGTCTTTTTGAGATGGGATGGAAGTCTCCAATGTCACGACTTGGAAGATCACAGCCAGACTTTCTTGGCTTGGTTTGTGGGAAGGGGAAGAGCAGGAACCTGGGCTTTGTCACAGAGCAAGAACAGCTTCTCGCGCTGGAGAACAGGGGTTCTCTTCCTCATGGTGCAATCAATCTTCCATTTTCCTGTCATTTTGTTTACCATCAATACTGTTCATCTAAAGCTGTTTTTAGTAGCCCCCAAAGGCGGAGTCTGTTGCCAGCTGTCATCATCCTAAACACTTTCAGACCTCTGTCACTATGCTTTGGTACAATCCCTGCAATAGCTAAACACAAACATTATGTTCCCCCAAGTACAAATTATAGCTTTCAGGAGCTGCAATTTTATTTTGGTTATAAACATACAAAGATAACCTTTATGCTAGGAGAGGAGGGGCAGCACAAGAGACCACAGGCTGAGAGCCTCTGCTTCACAGGGTACATTCCTGGGAGCATTTTGCCGCTTTGTCTCCAGCAGGCTCCACTTTCCAAGCAGTTACAATGATATCAGAGCTGAAGTGAGAGCCAAAATTCCTAGCCATGCCTGGGGCTGACTGAGGGATCTGCATCAGTCTCAGCAGTCCAGGATCCGAGATTCAACATGGGAGAGAAATAAACTCGAAACATGCAGTGATGGAAACACAGCTGGAAGAGCCCAGCTGCTTCAGCTAGAGCTGGCACTCTTAGCAGCCTATATGCTCAGGATACAACTTTTCAGGCACCACTCGTGACTCTGGTGCCACCCTGAGACCCTTCAGAGGCCAACACAGCACTTGTAAATGTACAGATTCCCCTCAGGAGAGCAGCATGAGCATCCCAGAGGAGATACTCCCACCACTGCCAGAGGAAGGCACAATGGGAGTTGCACATAAGATTTTCTTCATTTAAAATGTTTCTAACCCTTCCTGCCAAGACTACAGGTATCCCCTGCTCTGCAGATGTCCTATCACTGCACAGCACTGATCTCACCGCACCTGTCAAAGAAGCATGAAGTCACACTGATCCTGCAAGCCCCTGAGTGTCTCCAGGCATTTCAGGCCTTCTGCAAGGAGTGTTAATGTGTCCCTTCCCCACAAGTAACAGAGCATTCCTGGAAGCAAAAACTGCATTAAAAGTCCTCCTTACATGAGCCAGCAATGTGCCCTTGTGGCAAGGAAGGTCAATGGTCTCCTGGGCTGCACAAGGAAGAGTGGTGCCAGCAGGTCTAGGGAGGTGATCCTGCCTCTCTACTCAGCCCTGGGGAGGCCTCATCTCGAGCACTGCGTCCAGTTCTGGGCTCCCCAGTACGAGAGAGACATGGAGCTACTGGAGAGAGTCCAGTGTCGGGCTACCAAGATGATCAGAGGGCTGGAGCATCTGCCCTCTGAGGAACGGCTGCGGGAGCTGGGCCTCTTCAGCCTGGGACAGAGAAGACTGAGGGGGGATCTTATCAATGTGTACAAGTACCTGAAGGGAGGGTGTCTGGGGGACGGGGACAAACTCTTTTCAGTTGTCCCGTGTGACAGGACAAGAGGCAATGGGCAGAAAYTGAAGCACAGGAAGWTCCCCCTGARCGYGAGGGGGAATTTCTTCACTGTGAGAGTGACGGAGCACTGGAGCAGGTTGCCCAGAGAGGTTGTGGAGTCTCCTTCTCTGGAGATATTCAAGGCCCGCCTGGAGGCAACCCTGTCTAACGTGCTCTAGGTGACCCTGCTTGAGCAGGCAAGTTGGACTAGATGATCTCCAGGGGTCCCTTCCAATCTTACTGATTCTATGAGAGGTAAGAGCTTTCTTTGCCTCATGTCATTTTTACTCATAAATATAATATCAAGGTGACCATGTTCTCCTCAGACTACTCAGAGCTTTCTGTAAGTAAAACCTGCAACTGGCAAATTATCAGATGGAAAAATAAAAGCCACATTTGGTTTCTCTCTACACTTAAAAATGACCACGTGCAGTCTCTGAAGCATGCCAATCTTTTTAACAAGGTCATGAGTATCAGCCTGGAGGGGGAGGGTGGAAACAAAACCATCCTGCACATGTTTTCCTTCTATGCTCTGTTCTTACCAATGTTTTGCTCACTTTCTAAGCAAAGAGGAAACCTCTCCTATTCCCGTAACTGTGTTTATCCACATTCCAGCAGCACTTACATGCTCCTTGAGGAGTTCTCCAAGGGCACAAAATTAGCTTGCTGAGAAGCATTTTAAAACTGGAGACTGGGCCAGTTCTTGAGTGGGAGTAAGGTGGAACCCCTGAAAACAGAAATGAGACACAATGGATAGTAGGACACTAAGAAATCTTTTGAAAGCATTTTTCCTGCAGGCTAGGATATAAAGCACAGAACACCTTTTACCTAGTGAAAGGATTGGAAAATGCCCTTAAGGAGGCATAGGGTTAAGAATCAAAACTAAACCCCCCCAGGTGTCCCTCGTGACCAAGACCACCAAGGTGATCAATACAGCAGCATTAACAACACTACAATACCTTACAAGAACATAGCCATAGGTTCTTGCCTCTGCTGAGTGCAGCAGGTGGGAAGCAAATTCCTACAGTAGTTCACAACAGGAAATGTCTTTCTCAAAACTGATACCTTGCATGAAGAACCTGCTACTCATTTCTACGCAAGCTGCTTTTTTGGCAAAGCCTGGCTTCATCAGAACTGACCAAGCTCAGAAATCACATGAGATCCCATAAATAGTGTGTGCTTTTGTTTGTTTCAAAAAGAAATTTTGTTTCCTAATGACTTTAGGATCCCTACCTTCAAGCTTTTTTTCTGAAGTCATAGAAAGCCTTCCTTTTGTGGACTGGGTGCAGACACATATACATAGGTAATTAACACCACCACTTCAAAAGGTGGGATTTTATGAACAGCAAATATCGTAAAGTGAACTATGAAGACTAAGAGTTATGAGTCAAGTGTATTTAAAGAGAAATAACAGTAGGAAAAGGTATGTTGCTACCGCTTCCAAGCCCCAGTTAGAATCATGCTGTTTCTGTGTTTGGCTCTTGATGAACACAGTTTAGAGACAATCCTGGTGAGCAACAGAGGAACTGGCAAGAGAATGGAAGGGTAAGGAAAACAATCCTAACTCATCATCTGTTTAACCATGGCCAGTGATGTCTAGGCATTTTGCAAGAACTAGGTGCTGTGTGCACTGCACAATGAGTGTGAAGAATGCTAGAGAGCTGCCATGCAGAGTACAGTCTCCCCACACCTACCCCAGGTGGTTTCCCAGGGTGGGAAAAAAGCAAAACAGAGAAGCTAAAGGGCTAATGGTAAATCCTGACAGCACAGGAAGAAGGGGTGACTGTAATAATAAACAGCAGGACCAGCAAATGGCCTTTAAAACCAGAAGAAGGACCTTCCTACACACCAGAGAGAGGTGTTTCATCCACTGCTAGGAAGAAACCACTGCAAAAATGCTGCATCTGTACCAGCCATCTTCCCTCAGCACTCAACTTGGACAACCCATAGTCAGAATGAGGGAAAATGATAGACTCACATCCCCCCCACAGAGAACAAATCCTGTCATGAACCCCTCCATCATCTCTCCAACATAAAAACATGAAGGCTACCAAAGCCAAATCCTTCAGCAGGAAGGGGAAATGCTGAGCTTGAACACACACCAGGCCATCTCCACACTGTGTTTACTAAGTTTCTCTCACCAGAGAAACTGCTGGCACAAAACTCTCCCAAAAAGGGGTGCTGTAGAAGTGTCTAGACAGACTAAAATTAAAAAGAACAAATTATATGACACTGCCCACTGCCTCTAAACCAAGTCCAGATTCTCAGAGGGAGGAGTAAATTGCTACTACTGCAATTGTAGCTAGCGGAGTTAACTTAATTTACACTAAGCAAGAATCTGGCCCAGAAAAATATTCCTGTCAAGTTTGCAGCCAAAATCCCTCTGCTAGACCGCATTCCCTCAGCTAAACTGCCAGGGAAGATAATTGCAAAAAGAATTTAATTAAAATGGAGATCAGGGAACTGGTATTCTTTTCCAGCTCCACTCCCAACTTCCTCTCAATGACAACAGAGCCCTCAGTTGTCCCAATTTCCCAGCCTGTAAAACAGACATGATACAGTTCCCCTGCTCTCTGAGTGCAATGACTGAAATGACTGAAAAACATCCTATCCATTCAAAGCTCAACTATTAAATCAGACAGATATCCGAATGCTCTAAAATGCTGGGTCATGGAGAAATCTGTATGTTTTTTCCTTTGCTGAGACAACTCTGTCATTGCTTCTGGAAAATCTGAGACCCCCAAAATGCAAGTGAAGGTTAGTTTGCAAGACTGTAGGTACCAGGTCTTCAGCTTATTAGGGTACTGCTGGACCAGATAACACAAATTCACTGGCAGGAGGAAAAAAAAAAAAAAAAAAAAAAAGGCCTTCCTCACTGTTAGTCCTTTGTACTGAAATATGGGTATGCTTACCTCTAATTTTCTTGTTTTTTCTTTCTCATATTTTACCTCAGAATTTGGACTTTCATACTGATTAGCATCTGGATGTGGATTTTCTGCATGTCCCTGCATTTTCAACTCTTCCAGGAAGTCACTAAATGGAGGAAAACACCCAGGATGTGGACCACTACAATCACACCATTAAGTCTAAGGACAGTGTCACGTGACACCTCGTTATAGCAGGTCCTTTCTTCGTTTTTATTCCCTAATTCCTATTAAAGCATTTGGCCTTTTACATGCTATTCTGCAGGATCATTAGCAACCATACATTATTTAGGACATGGCTCTCTACAGTCCTCACGTTCCACACAGACACAGCTTAAAGATACTCACAGCAGGAACTCCCCACTGCTCATCCCTATTCTGTGAAAGCATCTGTGCTTGATAAAACTGCTAATGCAGATGCATGACCAGGAACTCCATTTTAAACACCTGCTCCCTGCATGTTACTAGGTGAATACACACACTTCAAAAAACATGCTTTCTATCCCATGGGATAATTTTATTTCTTTTTGCCAGTGGAGCAGTAACTTCAACTGTGAGACTATTTTGTTGACACTCCTCAAAGAGGACAGTCTCTTAAAAGCCTGCTCAGAGGGGAGAAAGAGTACAGTTTTTGTGAGCAGCTCCTATGGGAGCAGAGCCTAGCATAAACGAGGAGCTCCGCCACCCTCAGCCTCAAGTGCAGCTCATTGAGTGAGGCCCCACTGTTTTGTTGTAATTGCGACAGACATTGTATGGGCTATGCACATTCTCTCCGGCGCAGGAAGAAAAGAGCAGCACACATCTGAAACAGCCGGAAAATATTTCTTTGCAAAACTCCCATGCAAACAGCCCAAGCAGCCTCGAAGGAGGGGAGACAGTTAAAAGTAGCAAGTGGGCAAACACACGGAGAAGGCCGACAACCTGAGGTTAGCAGCCAAGCAAACCAAAAAGTGTCTTGCAGCTCAGAACAGCCAACACTTCCCCCCCAACTCAAGCAGGGAGGGTCCTTTGCTTTACGCTAGCAGCTGTGTCAGATCCCCCTTTAAGGCAACGAGGCCTGGACATGCTGGTCCTGCCTTTCTTGGGCTCAGTCCAGAACGCACTTGAATTCAGAGGAATTATTTCCATCGATTCCAGTGGCCTTGCGATGAGGCCGAAACTGCCTGCCCAGCACTGACTCAGCAATGACAGCCACAGGGAGAGGTGGAAACGGCTCCTTTCCAGACGCTGCATGTTACAGGATCAGGGCTTTGCAGCGCAGCATGTGGGAACACCAGGGACAGTTCTAGCTCACAAACAGCATCCAGGACTCCCTCCCTCAAAGCTTAGCAGGGCTAGTCCACACTGATGGCCAGGAGGATTAATGTTCACGACAGGACCTGATGGCCTTGCCAACTCCCCCAGCTCCTAGGGCACCTGAATAATGACGCTGGCGTCTTTCCTCCGCTGGGGGGTCAGCACAGGGGTGTCACAGCAGCTGAAGTGCTCTCTCATGCCRCCCCTAAGAGCAACAGGGCTCTGGGGCTGTCCTGCTCAAGGCCACCATGGCCACCCGCCATGGACTTTCTGCACCATGAGATGGTGTTTGGGGTTGTGAGTGGCAGAGGAGCCCCCTTCCGCATGACGATGGTGGGACCTGGCTGCCCACCCTGCTATCTGCTCACATCAAAGTAGCTCCCTTTGTTGAAGGAAAGGGTAGAAGTGTGCTAGCTTGGCAGAGAAATTCAAGGGGACTTTCCAAAAGATCTACGTTAAATACCCGCCTCACAACTACCAACTGCAAGAACAAGAAAACCAAAACTAATTGTCAGCATATGGATATTATTTTCTAAACACGGCACAGGAACTCCAACAGCAGTGACCCTACTCTTTCAGTTACTAATATAAACATATGATTTTCAATCACCAGCAATTTGTATTTTTAGGCTCTTTAAAGTGCTGAGATATTCCACTACTCGCTGTCAATAGGAGCTGATTCTCAGTGCTTGCTATCAAGTTCAACCATCAGCACCTTTTTGACTCCATCCTATTTAAAGTCTGACCTGCTTTGTTAAACAAACAAACAAACATTTGACATTATTTATTTTGTTTCCAGTTACTTTGATGAATTGCAGCCCCTCAACTACAAAAACAAGCTTAATAAAAACAAATCAGAAAACTGAGGAAACTTATAAAAGGCTTTCATTGTGAAGAAAAACAGGGAAAAGAGCTCAAGGAGGAAGTGGTAATGCTTTTTGTGATGCTAGCTGAGAGAGGCAATTTATAAAGAAACCCACACAGGGGCAGGAAATCAGTCCATGAGACTGAATTTGGAAAAAGACAAATTAATGCATTTATGGAAGAAACAGCAACATAATATGTACATAAATACAAAGCAGGGATCCAGTAAGACTGAAAAAGTCAGAAAAGTAAGATAAAACAGAGCAGATCAATATGGTCTGGGGGATACATTGTTAGTACCTGATAAACAGGCAACTTGTAGTGAATGCAGACAAAGTACAGCAAAACTGCAAAGGACATGCATATTTATGACTATTCATCATGTCTGTTCCCCAACCAGCATTAGAATCTCCAGTCAATGAGCAGAGATCTCATTTCATATTTAGCTAAAAATCCTTGGAAGAGTTAATATAGATAATGAGTGTGAAAAAGAGTCACGCACCACACAGCCCCCCACACAGGGGGTCAACACCAACAAGTTGATGGACTTATGAGGAAGCGAGAGGGGTGGGTGAGGAACATGATTCAACTGGGAAAGAGAGAGTAGTCTTCTAGATATTCCTTCCCTGCATTAGAGGAGGGGAATGCACACTTCCAAAGCAAGCAGCATGGCCACAAGCTAGGTGGATTTCAAATGAGACTGGAAAGCACCAGCAAAGCATACAGTAAGAAATGGCATGTGAGCAAAAGAATCTTTTTTTTTTCAGTACTAATTTCTGTGCACCCGTGTGTTTCTGGACCAGATCTGCTTATAGGCACAGTTTACTCTTGCTGGTAGTGACCAAAAACACCTTTTCATCATGTGCACACTATTCCTGAACCTCTACCACCTTCACTATGCAGAAACAGCCTTTCCTTTGAGGCACATTTCCAACACAATACATGTATGATGGATTCTATGAATGAAACGTGTACAGCTGGTTGCCCGCCAGTATGCACACATGTGCCCTTCAATAACATGTGACTCAAAATTACATTACAGCTTTTTGGCATTATTAAAATAGAGCAAAAAGACCTTGACATGGACTTACTTAAGGAAGCAGATTTTAAGGCCAGAAAGGACCATTATAATCATTTAGCCTCACTCCTGAATGACACAATCTATGGAATCACATGAGAGGTTTCTTTAACACTCATTTATGTCCACTTTCAGGTCGGTTTCCAGTGCTGRATATGAAAGACCTGAGGGCAAATCAGAATGGGATCCTTCAGTCTTTCCATGCACTGAGACTGTTCAGAAACATCTGTCTTCATTTCACAGATGGGTAATACTGTCACGGGGGAACCAGTGCCCACACCAGACATCATCCTACCTTGCAGTGTTGGAGAGAGAACGTTTAGAGTTTACAAAAATCTTCTCTTCCCCTTCCACCCCCATATTTTCATTTGAAAAAACAGAGCAAATAAACCATGCTATATTCTTTGTGTTAAAGAGGGCCGCTTGAGACCTCCCACCCATTCACGGAAAAAAAAAAAAAAAATCTGGCATAGTTTCCATTATTTATTAGCTGAAAGTGGGGGGAGAAATGGTATTTACAGGACGCCAAAGGTCACACTCACTATAAAACAGAAATAAGCCAATATAGCTAGAGGACAACCTAGGGGCCTATTGCACAATATTTTTTTTTAAAAAAGTACTCTCTCACTATGGTACTTAAATATCTCCACTTCCAGATACCACCAGAAGTATAATTATGAGAGCCATAGAAGAGCAATATTGTTTTAATCAAATCATTAAAATGTGCTGTTTTTTGTCCACATCCTGATATTTATTCCACATYCTGACGATAGCTGGGATTCATATAGACTGTTCCTCTCAAAGGTGTTAAGTGACTTTGCAGACATTGGGCCAGTGTACATCAGTGTAACACCACTGTAACTTTGGTATATCTGCATCAGTTTGCATAAGCCCAGCAGCTGACTCACTAGCTGATCTGAAACCCCGAACATGAAGTGGTTACTACTGTTCCCATTTACAAAGAGAAAAAGTGGTTGAGAACTGACTGTCAAAGACTTCCCTGATCTGTTCCAATCAAATACACAGAAATAGGAGACAGAAATTCCCGTCTTTTATCACAGTGCAATGTGTGATGAGATAYGTAGCTTGCTCAAACAAGACACACTGTATTACTGAGTTACGASGCCTTACAGCTGAAGACTAAATTAAAGGCCTTACAGCTGGTATAGATTACCTTCAAGCAGTGACAGCTATGTGAGACAGTCCCAGTGAGGAGGAGTCTTCAATTTAGGAGTCTTCAATCCATGTCCAGCTTAACAGGCATTCAAGTCTTGGAAGATTCAAGCATTCAGCCTTCTCTAAAAGTCATGGAAGTTCAAGGTACTTAGGAGTAAAACACCTCCCACAACCTGCTTCCCTTGCTCTCCCTTTTTTTTTAAAAAAAAAAAAAAGTGATGTGATTTTCTAACGCCAGAAAACAAAATCCCAATGCAGCCTTTGTAGGGCTACATGCACCTACTGTTCTTCTCCTCAGCACCGAGAAAATATGTTGGAAAGCCATCCACTTACTAATTCCTTCATACTAGGAAGACCTCAACACCTAGATTCTTCTGTTCCCCCCCCCCCAAAACACTGTGACTTGTTTCATGTATTCAAAAAAACAAACCAAACTCAGAAAGTCCAAGACAAATTAGACATATTTAATAACGAATATTTAAACTAGGTACTCCAAAACTCACCTGCCAGGATTGAAGAAAGATTTATAAAGGAATCACTTTTGGAAAACAAAAACTCTCTTAAATAAGTAGAAAACCAAGGCTGACTAAACAGAGAGCATGAGTTATTCTGACGACTCAGAACTAGCACACTAGCGCTGTGTAATGGCCCTAGAAGTCCTGGAGGCATGCAGAGCTGTGCAAGGGAGCTATGCTATACAAACTGGTTTGTTTAACCCTCAAATACCATAATTTGTGAGGCACTAATTCAAGAAAACATCTTCATTCAGGAAATCACTGCAGTCAGAGACTTCAGCCTGTGCCCAAAAGGTTTCATGCTGTCTTTAACGAAAGTAACAGCAAAGCTGCTCCTGACCTTAAATGGACAAAAGAGACATATTCCCTCTACAAAACCTCCCAGATTAAAGCAGGTGCTTCTATTTTTCAAATGCTGTATACAGAAATCTCTATTTTTGTTTTAAAAACACAGGAAAGCTAAGGGATGTTCTGAAAATGAACATTATGCTATGCTGTTTTCCTGTGATACATAGTTGGAAACTACCCTAGACTGTGTTTGTACAACACCATGTGACATCTACTTACCCTAAAATTCTCAAACTCGTAACAGAAGCACTTTACAAGCTATTTCACCGKTTCATTTCAACACCTAGAGCAGCCTAGCTCTCCTTTCAAGACACCAGAAACCTCTGGCTGTTGTTACTGCTCCCTTCCTCTAGTCTGATCAGACAGGAAACACCCCTTACTCTCATTATTTACTGCAAGTCCCCTGCTCTCTCATAGGTTTCTTAAAGCCTCAATTCTCAGAGGCACCTGGTTGCATCAGAACTACTCTTCTCAACACCAAAAATAAGCTTCTGGTTTCTCTGGTTGTACAGAAAAGCCTACAAACAGAACCTTACATTCTCCCAAAYGATCAAAATGCAAAARCAAACAAAAAGAACATGCACCTTGCTAAAAAAACTGGTATTCAGCAACTTCATTTTTTCACCACTACTTTAAGGTTCTGGTACATAGCTTATGAATACCTGAGGGAGAGCTGTGACAGAACCACACTGAACTGGGAGAGAAGCATCAGATGGAGAGGAAAGAGCTGTTGCTGAAACTGGTCATGATCTCAGACAGTCAGTCCAATGCCCTTTGTCTCTCCCTTATCATTTTAAAATGTAGACAAAACTAAAAATAAAAGCAATGAACACCRAAGTTCCTCCCCATCTGAGCTAGCCACTAATGAAGGAGGTTTCTTTTTACTGGCACAGATTTTCCACCAAGCAGCAAATGCAGTCTCTCCACTGTCCATGTGTTGGAAACAAAGCCACTTCTCGCCTGATGCTTTCCATATGAACTACTAGCTCCCATCTTTCTTCTCCCCTCTCCCTTCCTTTTCCATATTTTATTACTCACACAGCAGCTGTTAGTAGCTTGCAGATGAGTGGAACGTTTTCTTCAGCACAGCATAAATTTTCCAGGCTGATCTGGAAGGCCAAAAGAAAGAAAAGAAAAAGAAAACCAACAAACCCCAAACCAGGATTAGAAGTACTTTTCATCAGTTTSTTGGAGACAGTTGGCTCTGCAGGGCTGGTACTTTTTAAAACCACTATGCAATCACAAGTAATGAACAAGGCACTGAGCTGCTCATCTCACCCTGCACCCTGGGAYGCAAGGCACCTCAGACCTCAGGCTAACCCAGCGGTGCTCGTGGAGGGTGAGCCTAGGAAGAGGTGGGATTGCATCACGCTCGCACATTCACACACCAACACACTCATGCAGGGAGGGAGAGCAGTCCCAGGTCAGGGACCAGAAGTGATTAGCTATTGCCTGTGGCATCATGGCAGCGTTGTGGCTGCAGTGCTCAAAAGATGTGAGAGAGTTAAGGGCTGCACAGAGTGGAGATATCTTTTACTCTCCAAATTGATACTACCTGGGAAAAATGAACCAAGTGTTAGATGCTCAAGACCTGAAATAGAAGGCTACAGTGGACACCTGTAAAGTAGAAAGCTTTCCACTGAAGGCGTTAGCCAAGCCAAGCATCTCACACAGAAGATGGGGCCAGGCCCTCAGTAAAAGCTCCAGGAACTGACTGAAACAGTTCCATCAGATTCTCCAGTGAAAAAAAGAAAAGGACATTTTTGTTAAATCTAAAGTGTTTCAGTGGAATAGATTGGGTTTAGATCCACCATGTCATCAACAAAAGTTCCCATATCCAAGATGGAACCTGGAAGGGCAAACTTTAATCAAGCACAGAAAGGATTCTAACCGAGGTCTCTAACTTCACAGCTGCAGTGCTGTGCTGTGGACAATGTCCATTTTGAGTGTAAAGAGCAAGCAGATGCGAGCAGCTCTCACCCCTTCTACTCTTCCACCCACTAAACATTTTCACTGTGGCCTTTGCTCACTGGAACCTTTGTTTTCGCTCCAGCCCTGGTGGGAAATAAAGGCAAGCAGCTGAAGGCCGTTCCCTGCTTCCCCCTCACCAGCACAAAGGAATTCAGTGGGAYGCTGGTCCCTCCTTCTGGGCTGGGAGTCAAGACGAACCAGCAAGGGGACAAACTTGCAAATGTTTACAAATCCGAGAACTTTCCTCATGCTTGAAAATGAACTTTGCCCACTGAAGAGTCAGGATTAAAAACAAATGCCTAACAGCATATTAGCCTATTAGTAGTGAAAGCATTTTAAAATCTAATTTACTTGTCATGCCGCATGCATCTCTCCTCACCACTCGATCCAAACAAAGTCATTTTCACTTTGATTTCCAGTCACTTTTACTTCAGACGGAAAAATACTGCTTTGTCAGAACTGCAAAGACAGCAGGTGGGCAAGACAATCTTGTCCAAAAGACACAAACCCCTCTTCCCCTTTTTTTTTTTTTTTTTTTTGTTATATGGATGGAGATCCTGCCACTGATTGCAGTTTCTGTCAGAAGATGTTTGTTTACAAAGCTCCATCGTGATCAGAAGTCAACCTTATGCCAATGTCCCTTTAAAACTGACCTTGGGAGGCTGCAGATTTAAGAGCAGGATTTGTAAATCAGGACATTAATTGGAATGTCTCAGAAGAGCTTCTCACAAACCAGTGTCCTTCTTCACGTGCCTCCCCATCAACATCAAGCTTGCCTTTGTCAGTGGCTACTTTCCTAGCCCTTGCAAAGCGAGAGCTGTTGACCCTCATGTATGATTTAAAGCCTAGCTTTGTAGTCAGATCCATAACGCTGGGAAATAACTCAACAGGAATAGGTAATGGGAGACATGGTCTATAAGTACCGTGCTCAAAACTACTATGACACTTAAGTGCAGGACCTTCAGCAAGCATTAATATGCAGTCTATGCATAAGTGACTCAGATTCTTTAGTGCATATTGTAAAATCTTACCCCACACATCTTAGTATTTCTCTAAACAATAGCACATGTAATGCATACACAGTTGCACCGAGCAGAAATGTCCTGGATCAGAAAGGATCCTTCATGTGAAAGAAGGGGGAGAGAAAAACTACCTGCTTTAAAAGCATTAAGAGCATCAGAGCAGCTTGCTAATATATTAAACCCTTTAAACAAAAAATTTCCTGCCTTCATGCTTGAATTTCCTACACCCAACTCCTCTTTGACACCTCTTTCAAAAACCTAGAGGTGGGGTCAAAGTAGTTCCACATGCAAGTTGTTTCAAAGCTGCCACACATTTCAGAGAAGGGGAATTTAAGTTCACTTTTCAGACATTTTATTTTATTTTATTTTTAACACAGGCAATCCTAAACCTAGCTGAGGGTTCTCAGAGAGGGGAGCTGTCCTACAGTTTCAGCACATATCACTGCAAATATATGAACTAAAATGGCAGGGATTTGTAACAGCATACTTTTGAGGGTGCTGGCTGTTTCCCCATGTACTTAAACAATCCCCTCTTGCTTCCAGCCATGGTACCTGAGCACCTCGGATATTAATACTTATCCTCACAGCACCTCTGTGAGAAAAGCAGAAGCTGCTGCTATCATAATTTCATAACTGAAAAACTGAGAAGCAAAGGTTCTGGCTTTTTGGTGAAATTCAAAATGCCTAAGTATCTTTGAGCACAAAGACTGAAGCAATTTGTTCTACGAAGGGAAATGAGATTTGAGTCCTGCTCTCACAACCCGCCTAGCAACCTGAACAGCCAGGCAGACTTCTTCCCCAGCTGCTGCTGGACCAGCAACAGCTAGCGCAGCCCAGCTACCACAGCCACATGCAGCCTCCCTCCAACATGTGCTTTATCTCAGTGCTGCCGGCTTGCAAGCTTAAGCTGTAGCCCTCACAATAGCTGGCATTTTCTTATTACTCACGCAGTCATCTAATTGCCTGAAAACCCAGCTTTTCTTTTTCCCTTTTTTTTTTTTTTTTTTAAGAGAAAAAGACAGTAAAATAAATATTCAATGGCTCAGAAACAAAGAAAATGAAAAGAACATCGAATTTAAAAAGTCCTTGCTTTTAAAGACAATCTTATAGTGTTTTGGGAACCAGGCATGTGATTTTTGAATTCAAAGTGCCAATGCTGGAAAGGAGATCCAGTCAAGAGAGCACCAGACTCAGACACGCAGAGCATGTGTAACACCTACCAAGACAGAAACCAAAGGAAAAAAAATAGGATGGTCTTGAGCACAACAGCATCAGGCTGGGAAACATTCCTTTGTAACATCTACACTGCAAATCTGTTCTCYGCCCAGAAAAATATGGGTGGAGGGGAGGTTCTTTCCCTGGCAGGTCTTTTTTGTTTGTTTGTTACAGAATCAACTGACCCATRCAAATTCAAATCCAAGTTAATTTGGATGAAGACAGAAGCTGTTATCAATAGTAAAAAGAGGACCTGTGGGGAGAAGAAATTCAGAGACGGACTATGGCAGGGACTTAAGCCTGCAAAGAGCCACAGAAATGACACCCTCAGCTCTTGAGCATTGCTGGGAGTTTGAAAGTGGTGAGGGTGTTGTAGATTCATACATGAAAGAATGAGCAAGAGGAACTTGAGAGTCCAGAAAAACAGAAGGGAAACTAAGAGGGCTTCAGCACCACGCTTAAAAACATCTTAATTAACCCTGGAATTCAGCTTTATCATCAAAGACGAAAACTCCCATCAATTACAATAGCTGTGAATAACTTTTGCTGATGTTTTGAGTGTGGTGATCAAATGCTTACAGTTTTTCTTCCTCTGCAGGACGTGACAGACCTGGTATGAGATGATGTAGTACTAACCCACTGCTTAGCATACTGAGCACCAATGCTGCTCAGCCAGTGAGCAAAATTCCTTTGTTTTATATTGACAATTGCAAGCAAGGTTCTTCATATGCAGCTACAGACTGAAATAAAAGCAGCTTCCTCTCACATCCCAGTAACACATTTCCTAATACAGAATGGACAACCAATACACGAGACCCTTCTCAGAGGAGAATCATTTGACAAAGCTTCAAAGAATTTGAGAATATCCAGAAGTGACCATTTGCCTCCACCTTGAAAAGCGTTAAGTGTAAAATTACTATATGAAACTGAAGACCTTCTGACATTTCCACATGGAAGTATCACATTGCAAACTAGCTATATATCATGATTTTTACRCAGTATGCTCTTATATATGTATTGCCTGTTTAATAGGACATAAGGCCATGAGTGATTCGGGGGGGGGGGAAGGTTAAAGCATACCAAATAAGAGAAAATATTTTCTAATTTAGTACCCACGTTGTGATTGTGCATCAAAGACATCTACCCCTTTCAAAAATCACATGCTGTAAGTCATACATAAAATAAGCTATTTAACATTTATAATGTGGTTTGTAGAGCTCTACGCTTTCACAGCACTAAGAAATAATCATTTGTAACAGCAGATTCTGTAATTAAGGAATCAGAAAACAACACAGACAGCAGTTTTGGTTTGTTTGTCTTTCCTCCCTCCCCATTTCTTTCTATAAGGTGACAGGAGCTTGCTTTCAGCACATGGAGCAAGCAGTGAACCTGCAGGTACAAACACACCAGAGCTCAGAGTCTGAAATACACTGCATTACACATGTGGCTGTTCTTGGAAGGCAACCATTTCTGCAAGTTATTCTCAAGAGTCATGATGTACTATAAGCACTTAAGAAATGTGTTACACTGTGACTGGAACCAAGATGAAATAGCAATATTAAAAGAGATGGTTTAGTTTATGTAGTGGCCAACTATGCCATTAAACTAGAACAATGGAGACGATGGGGAGGCAGGAATGTTCTTCAGCGTGATTTATTTCTTTTCAGTAGCAGTGGAAATTTTTGCTATAGGCCTGAAAATGACCCTGTCTGCCAAACAGAAGTCAGAATCAAGATGCAACAGAGCTCTGCTAGATTAGTCACCTTGGGATACTCTGCTCCCACACAGCACRAAAATCTCAAAGCACTTTGCCAGAATGGGTCAATTCAACCTCCCAGTCCCACAAAGACTGTGCCTTAGCGTTACTGCTGTCAGTCATTTCAGAGAAGGGGAAACTAAGGCTTGAAGGTGTGCTCAAAGATGTGGAAAGAAGACTCTGCCGCAGAGCCAAGAACAAAACAAATGTTTCCTTAACCCTGTGCTTTACAGGCAATTTCAGCCTCTCTTCTGCTTGGAAAGATCACAGCTTACTGTAGCTAAGAGTAACTGGGTCAATCAAGGCAAGAGAAAACCTTACCAGGTAATGGTTAACAAAAAAAATACAATTCTATTCCCATTTCTGCCAGCCAGTAAGACTTATTCTGCCCAATGATACACGTGTGAAAAGCTGGCTGTCTTTCAGAGGATCTATCCGTAAGCTCAGATTCGACACCTATACCCTGCTTGTTTCAGAAATCTCCTGAATCAGTCACGTGCACAGTCACCCTGTGCATCTACTTGCTCTTTGCACTCCTGTACTGATATTATAGAAATCACCATGCTAAAGGCTGCCCAATGGCCCCCAACAGAAAATGAAGAGAGCCCAAAGATGTCTCCTGATCAGACCTCCCTCTGCACACAGGGATAGTGAGTCCCAAGCTCCCCACAGGTGCTAAGAAGGATAGTAGAGGTAGCTTGAAATCTTATGCYTATGAAAAAACATACCTGGCTACAGAAAATGCCCTCGGCACACTGATCTCCTAATGATCACTCAAATGATGTAGTGAGGGTCAGTGTAAGGAACAGACAGCAAGTCAGCGTCAATCCCATCCCAAATCCCACCGCTTGCCTTCCCCCTTTTGGCAGCTTGGTGCCCTCTTTGGTGCTTGGTGGGACCACGTGCAGCCACATGGACTACTCCCCTCACAACTACATCCCAACAAACAGCCTGCTACCCACTTCCTTCCTCTGCAGAGTAACAAGGCACTCTTTGACCTCCTGTTGTCTCTCCCGGCAGTCTGGTTCCAATCTCAAGAATGCCACATCAGACGACAATCCCTGAACAACAGCAGATGTGACCAGAGACCCTCACACCGCACAAGAGCAAAGATGCAGGTGCCAAAATCCCTCCCCAGCAGGTTCAGATATGTGGAGTCAGCTCGCTGAAACRGATAGCAATAAGGACGGCTCCAATTAGAGCAAGGCTGAAACCAACACCAGACAGAAACACACAAATTTCAGGTTACCAGCATGCTGATGTACAGTGAAAGCCTGATTTTTGAATGTACACAGCCCACCACTCTCTTTAAYGTCCCTTAGTGTCACAGTCGATCAACGCCACTGAAAGAGAACAAATGCAGTTCTCTCTCTCCTGATGAACCTGTGCTACAAGTTACTCATGAGATCCTGTCCTCCTCACTCTGAAAAAAACCTTCTGACCTCAAAAGTGTTTTGCCTGAAGGAGAACAGGACACTCACAGTAAAGTTAAGTTTTTGTCRTCTAAAATCCAAGCCCTCCTTTGCCATCAGTATGTGTTCGAAAATAGTGTCAATCACATCACGGCTTCAGTTCCAGCTTCCACTTTAAGTATTTCTACTTTTAAAATTTAAACTATGTTTGATGTGGAGTGAGGGGCTTTTTGTTTGTATTTTTCCTCCCAAAAAAGAAACCTCCATAAGCAGATGACAATCTCTTCCTACCTAAAATCTGTTTGTGCTATACATATTGCCAAGTTGCCCTCATTTAGCTCCAGCACTAAGTGTCAAAAGAGTAGATACCAAACTTCCTCCCTTGCAGTGGGAAGGAAAAAGGGGGAGAGATCAGCTGACTGCATGTAAGTAATTAGCAACCTGCCTCTGCTCTCAGTGCCCTCCACGAGTGACTGATGTTTCACAATCGGAAACACAAGCAACTGCCCCAGCTCTATAATCCTCAGAAAGCACCCACAAAAGAGTGGGCTAGACTCAGGAGAAAAGGAAGACCAGACTTTGTCAACACTTTCACCCGAAAGCTGTCAAGCTTTCAGTGGGGCAAGTATATATTTACGGTACAGCAGTGAACACCATTTCCAGGAGTAAAAACGGTCACAGACTAACCTCTCCACAGCAAGCATTAGTAGCCTGCTAATCACAAAACAACTTGAGCTTGYGAAGTGATAAGGAAGCCTGCTCTTGACCCAAACAATGACTTCTCCCCTTTCAAGAGACTGAAGTAATTTCCCGGAGGCGCTGCCCCGTTGCYGGGAGAAGCTCCACTCCGGAGCCTCCGTGGAGCACAGGTGTTGCGCCAGAGCTCTTCATGAGAGCAGAAGGATGAACGGTTCAAGTGTTTTCACTCAAAACTAAAGCTGCTGCTTCCCAATCCTGAGGCTTCCTGCAGGGATCAGTCAGTGCTCAGTCAGCTGTCTTCCCTGGGGTCTTGCAGCCTGCCTGTTTAAAAGGACACTTCTAGGAACACACACACACACACTTTGTCTCAAAGTTGCTACTGTTTGCCTAATGTAAATAAATCCTTAAGACCTGGCTACATTTGAAAGTCATTCAGAGGAATGAAATCAGGGTCTCTGTGTCAGTGGGTCTGCCAAGTCTGTACGACAGCACATATTGTACAGTCAACTTTAACTGCTCCTACTACTACTCCAGCAGTTTCCCTCTCCTCCTCCTTCCCCCACCTTGTTTGCAAAGAGTCCAGCAGCAAAGCAACAAGGAAAAAAGAACAACAACAAACTGTAAATACAGGATATGTTATGAAACATCACACACTGGTTAGAGGATTTGAGGGGAAACGTAATAAATTATTTTCAACTTTTCTTTTCAAAGGTATGTGGAGAGTTAGTGGGATTTAACCAGAAGAGTGTTAGTTTAAATTTCACAGTAATAACAGTGGGATTGGATAGACACACTGTGCTGTATAAAACAAACTGCTGCTCTTCCTCACGTAAAAGAGGGCAGCAGGAGACAGAGTATCACATACAGTACTGCCTAAAGCATGCTGGCTATGTCAACAGATTATCTTGCTTTGGACTGTCTGGACTGTTATTAATATGTAACTGATTCAGCAACAAGGATGCTATAGAATTAAATGTGTGGGGTTTTTTAATGAAATTATATTAACCTCTTCAGTTTAATTAGCATGTTAAAAATATAAAAGGAAATCAGATGTGACCATCATGGATGTGCAAGCTGAATATTARTAACAAAAAGCATCCCCACCCCCTTGGAGGATAAAGCAAAGTTGAATCAGTCATTTTGCAAACGAAATCCTGAATGTGGCTGATAATAACCCTCTAGTAAGCGTGCGTATACACACGCTCAGAGACACAAAGCTGAAGACAAAACAGTTTTACTAGGGTAAACCTTTAAGGATCCAGCCACAGTCCAGCTGGTTGTCACCACTATAGCCCAAGTACTCTCCTGAAGTCCTACCACCCACATTTCTCATCCCCTCACCACTCCTAAGGAAAATTAAATGAATGTCTCAAAGAGTCAGTGAGTGGGGAACTAACACATGCCAYCCTCTACACTAGCCAGGATCAAGTGAATTCCTGCAGAGTGAAATTCAGTGGCTCACGATTCTTGGTGGGTCCGTGCCTTCAGCAGCACCACATGTCACTCCAGCCACACTCCACTATTCCTACAGACCAGTGGGGTTTTTGGTTTCTTTTTTTTTTTAAAAAAAAAAAAAGGACACCAACTAGTTCACAGAATTTTGACTAGTGTATTGCCTCTGCCAAAAAATCCTATCAAGAAATGGGAATATTTCATGATATCCTGCCATAATAAGGAATCCTACCTTTCCTTTCCCTCAGTATCCTAGCTGATAACTATTTATAGTCCTATGCATTTGGGTCCACAGTTGATTTTACACAACTGCTTYCTCTGTAACCTACTCTTCTCCTTGATATTTATTCATACCACTAATCATCATTTTAATGTATTTGTAATACTTGATTTCTCCCTTTTAAAATAACCTAATTCTTTCTACATAGTGATCGTATGGTGCCTCAAAACACACTGGTTTACTGAAGCCAGCCTAAGGCGTCATTGTTTTAAGACGCAGCAAGAAGTGTCTGTTTCTCCCACCTCCTAAAAAAAAAGAGAGGAAAAAAAAAAGAAAATAAGAAAAAAGGGGAAAAAAGAAAAAAAAAAAAGGGAAAAAGTCACCTCCCCGGTTACAGAATTTATCCTAAAATCTTTTACTACTCAGTCCACATACCTGCCCACCCCACATCTCTGAATTAAGCCAGGATTTTTATTGACATATACTAATTACCTGAAAATAAGAGTGATCTATTCCGTTTCCACCAGCTGCCAGTTGTCAGCACTGGCTGGTAAGTGATCAGCCTTGCTTAAAAGAACAACAATAACAAAAAAATCTAAGCTGAAAAATAAAATAAAAATAGTAGTCATCACAAAAACAAAACACTAAAGAATTCACCGGATCTCAGGTGCGTGCTTAGAAAGGACTGAAGGCAGACAGATTTCAATGGACTGCTCAGTTTGTCAGTGCAAAAAAATTAAAAAAAAAATAGAGATTTAAAGGTCTACCCACGCGGAAAAAAATGAAATGCAGCTAATACCCAAAATCATTTATTTTTAAATTACTCCCTAAGATTTATATACGTTCAACAGACACAAAAAAAAAAGCCAACCCTGAATTAAAGAACAAAAATAAAATGAAGTCAGAAATGCAGCCCCAATGCATCGACTGTCTGCACTTAAGAGATTTACAGGAGTAATTTAAATGATTCACCTGCTGCCAGTTTTCCTCCAAGGATGGCAAAGCTGAGAAGTAGCCGGTGTCGTGGACAAGCTGGAGTTCCTGGAATATACTATAACTAGCCAAGACATCCATGCTGCTGCTGAGCAAAACCCTTTCTTTCTGCTTTTGTGTGTGTTTGTTTGCTCTGGAGGGGGTTGTTTTTGATCATAAAAAAAA